>NW_006796034.1:1741657-1832954 GCF_000442215.2 Lipotes vexillifer | reverse complement strand
TTTCCCTACTTTTTTCTGCTGATCTAAACATGCTTTTATCTTTTTTTTTTGGAAGACTGACTAAGTCTCATCTACCTCAAAAGCTCTCTCGGAAAATTTTAAAGAAACATATATATATATATATATATATATATATATATATATATATATATATATATATGAAAATTCCTGAACAATTTATATAAACTGCAAGAATATACATAAGTATTGTCAGTAGTTATCTCTGGAGACTCAGACCTAGAAAGCGTTATACTTACTAAGCCCTGTATGTCCACAAACTCAGAATATTTTTATAAACATGCATATTTGGACAAAAAAATAATGGAAATTAACACATTCATCTTTCCATTTTCTAAATTGCTATAGCATTACAGAGTTGTCACTGGGTGATGTGTTACTTGAATTTTTAAAGATAGTTTCCCATAGTTAAATCTCGGAACCTGCGGGACTGAATTAGGTAGCTATCATATTCTTATTCCTCACCTCTCCCTACCACCACCTCCTCAGTTCAAAACCACTGCGAGCTAGTGAACTATGCGTCAGTAACCTGGCTTCCATAGTCTCTGATCCTGCACATCAATGACTCTCGACCTGTTTAATCCAGTTCACCCATGAGAGTCAGCATCACGTGTGGCACAGGCTTCCACAGGCACAGGTGGCCATTAGATAAGATTCAGGTTATGTATAACTCCTTGCTACCCTATCCTTACCCCACCAACAAAACCTACTAAAATACAAGTGAGATAGACACTAGTAAGAGGACAGGTTTAATTCAGCTCTAATAAATTATACATTTGATACTTTACTGTTAGTAAATTATGGCAAAACTCACAACTGACTCTGGTCAATGTGGTGTTTCCATTTCTGTCATCTATCTTTAAGGAGCTTTGCCTATAGTAAAATTCATACTGCCCATGGCCTCTGCATGACTCTATGAGGGAAAACAAAATAAGATTTGTCTGATCCCTTCCAGAGCTTAAAAGAAAATTTTCCTTTCAGCCAGTGATTATGAAAATCTGGATTTTCTTATCACAGGACATTTAATTTTCTAATAGCCAAGAGTGACTAGGGTCAGGAATTTAGAAGGTGAGGGAGAAAGATAAATAAAATTATTATGCACCTACTACTGCTAGCATGATACTAAATACCGTGCCACTATCAATGGCTTGGAGTGGGACGGGCACACTTTCCCACCACTAGGGCTATGTAATTGGTGTGAGGTAAGTTATGGGCACTGGGGTTTATATAAAAATGTGACTATGTTCTACTGTAGCAATTATGAGGTACTTTTTCTAGGCTACTTAGACTGACCCATAATCTTAGGACATTTCCATGGGAAACCCTTTCAGAGCACCATGAATCTAGAAATGAGATTTGGGAACAAAATCCACCCTATATTTAATTACTCTTTGCCTAACTTTAATCATTCAAGGTTTTTGATTATTTACTTATAAGACAGAGTTGAAGGTTTGAGCTAACACACAGGACCGGATTGGACTGCCCAATCTGGCTCATGTGCAACAGTGATCTTACCTAGAATTAAGCTTTACTAACTACTACAAGGATAGAGGCTATCAGATAATTCAGAGGAAGCAGAGAGAGGTTTGGGACGTGAAGGGCAGTTGGCAAGCCAGGTCCTTCCTGTGTTGAACAAGCAGCACTGGCCCAGAAGATGTGAAGGCTCTACTAGGTGAAGTTCACCAAGTTCCTCGCAGGCAGTGAGAGTTTATCTTATAAAACATCTCCATTTTATACCTCCAAACAACTGTACAGACTACATGACATTCTCCAAAGAGCCAGGCCTCACAGAGCCTGGGTTCTCTTTACTATAGGGAATCCTTAGCCAGGAACAGGCTAAGAGCATTCCAGAGTTAAGACCTCTTTCTCCTAACAAATGTCGGTACATACCCTATTTACCCAAAGGTCCTGTCGACAAGGAGATTAGACCTGGGTCACTTGCCTTCTTTTCTTCCCCTCCCTTTCTCCCAAGGAAGTGAATGGATCTGCAGACCAGCTGCTCTCACCCCTTCCTCCCTGGGTTACTTAAGAACTTGGTGATAAAACGTAGCTTATTCTTACTTGCCCATTGCCTAGCTCTCCAGTATTAGAACTAAATCCAATCATTTCAACAAAACAGTTGAATCACAGAATCTCAGACTTAGAATAGAACTTTAAAGACGATTTAGTATAAGCTCCGACCTAAAGCTTCTACTTATTATATGTATCTGATTGAAGATATCTTATGGTAAAAAGAACCACTTTAAAAGGCTGTTGTTATAATCTTCTATTCACTGGGAATGATCCTTTTGTAAAACAGCAGTCTCCCCTACCTCTCTTTACCATCCCCATTGGTCCTAATCCCAATGTCTGAACTAAATCAGAGTAAGTCTACTTCCTCTTCCACTTAACAGTCCTTTCACATGTCCAAGGACATTTCAAAGCCATGTAGTTGTCCTACAACTTATCTTTTCAAAGCTGACCTCTCTGGGTCCTTCAGTTGTTTACCCCAGGGCAATAGCCACCTAATCTAATCTCCCCTCTACAGTTATCTGGCAGCTCGCCCGAGAACATATGCAATTTTAGAGACTCCAGATTCTGTGGGTATGGTCTAACTAGGAAACTGTAATTTGTTTGAACTGGATACCGTACCTCCCCTAATAGACTAAACATTTAAAAACAGCTTTCTTTTTTAGCAGATGTGACATGCTATTGGTACAACTACAATTGTGGTCATCTGCCACTTCCCAGTCATTCCCCTCTTTTTATACATTGTCAAGTCCAAGTGCAAAACTTGACAATCATCACTATTCAGTTCCATCTATTCGTTTCAGCTTATTATTCCAGCCTGAAACTTTAAAAACTGTAATACATCATCCAACATATTATTAGTTCCTCTTCCTAACCTTGCTTCAAGTTAATTGATAAGCTTGCATATTTTAAACTTTATTTTATTGTGGTAAAACATACATAACACAAAATTTACCCTTTTAACCACTTTTAAGTGTACAGTTCAGTGGCATTAAGTACATTCATGTTGTTGTGCTGCTATCAGCTATCCACCTCCAGAATTTCTTTATATTCCCAACTGAAACTCTTACCCATAAACAGTAACTTCCCAACACCCCTTTCATCCAGCCCCTATCTTATCTTCTGTCTCTAGGAATTTGACTACTTTAGTTACCTCATGTAAGAAGAATCATATGATAAGATTTCTTTTTAAAAAACCCAATTAAGAACAAAATATCGACTAGGGTGGACATGGCAATCCTCTTCGTTGACACCTATTTTATCATCACACATCAAGTCCAATACATGAACTGTTTTCTTTCCTGGTTATTAAAGGGAAATAGGTTTCAAAAAATCAGGCCAGCTTAGAGAAAGAGAAGGACACAGCTCTGCTAAGGTAATCCCACTATGCACATCTGAGGAGATGCTCTGTGCCCACAAAAGAGCATGAAGCAGTAAACACAGAACCAGGAAGAAAGAGAAGAGTCCCTCCTTACTGAAACTGAGGAAGGCCTTAGAAGAGGTTTGTTATGGTCGTGAAATATGGGAAAGAAATGCTCACATCAGGTATTCTACATTAAAAATGAAATACTGAAACAAATCCCAAAACCAAAAACACACATACCTATATGGAATATGTATGTATCTTTACATATACACACACATAGAACACATATTTTATGAATAAAAAACTGAGCACTTAATATTTTTACCATGGCTAATCCCTCAGTTAGTAGTAAAAGTAATAAACTATCATAGCGCTTTTATATAGATTTGTATAAGTGAGCTATAGAAATACTAATAAAACAATTTCTAAGACTTACTTCTGCTAGTCTATCACTCATTACTGTATAAGAAAGCTGTCAATCTTTTATTTCAGTAGGAAAAAAAGTTATCTAACATATTATACAACTTCTAAAAATATTTTTGTTTGATTTAAATACTTAAGATGTCTTATTATATATAAATTTAGTGGGAAACAGAAATCACAAAGACCTTACTAGTGAATCTTGCTTTAGTGAGCTATATTAAGTACCTATTTTTAATACCTACCTAGTCTACAGAAAAGTTAATTTTTGAAATTTTGTTATCTTAAAATGTTGCTGTAACAGCCACTATAGTTACCTAAAATTTTTCTTTAAGGCTATCTTAATGGGAGAAAAAAAGGAAATACATTATTTAAGTGTAACTGAGAACATGCAACACTATTTAACTCACCTTAAAACAGTAGTTTTTCTTTAACACTGTTAATGATAAAATGTTAGTGAGTCATGGCATTTGTTTCACAGCACTGTGGAAATTTTTGTTTAGACTAAACATAAGACCAGTATTTTTCTACTTCTTGTCTCCTGACGTAAATTACAACTTGACCTTATCTTACATAACGAATCTCATTTTTCAGTACCACTTCATACACAGTTGTTTGCAAAATGTTTTTAAAACATAGATAACTGGGGTAAAATATTAAACAAAAATCAAAAATCTTCACCTTCAAAGTATCACACCTAATACTAATACCCTTAAATAAATGTAACAAGAGGCATTTGAAACCAAACGTTCTTCTTAAATTGCCGCAGAATGGTTTAATGATTAGATCCTAGGGTAATGGAAAGATGCAGAAGAGTTGGCAAAGTACGCAGAGACTCAGTGATTTTCTTGTCAAGTTTAAAAGTTTTCCAAATATACTATAACTCACTATCTAAAGATGTGGTTTGATTGGGGAGGGGAGGTGATTCACAAGGAATACAGGAGAAAACTAACGTTATCCAAGAAGTCAGAAAGGGAGAACAAAAGAGGATGGTTTATCCCTAAACATAGGACATTAAAGCCTAAATGTGTCACTTCCTTTATGATAAGAGATTAACCTGTCATATTTTCCCTGATAATGAGTATCCTGCCCAAGGGATGAAAGCTGAAGATCAAGAAAAAAGCTGTAGGATTTTTACCTTTCTATGTAGGCAAAAGAGAAGATTTCTTAAGCTCTAAATTATTCCATGAGATGATTTTAAAACTCCAGTAAATATATTAGAGAGAGGATCAAGACATTATATAACTTATTTACAACCTACAATACCCTAAGTTCAAAAGACTCTTACTTAAAAAAACAAAAAAAGGGCTTCCCTGGTGGCGCAGTGGTTGAGAGTCCGCCTGCCGATGCAGGGGACACGGGTTCGTGCCCTGGTCCGGTTAGATCCCACATGCCACGGAGCGGCTGGGCCCGTGAGCCATGGCCGCTGAGCCTGCGCGTTCGGAGCCTGTGCTCCGCAATGGGAGAGGCCACAACAGTGAGAGGCCCCGCGCGTACCGCAAAAAAATTAAAAAAAAAAAAAAAAAGACTTACTTTTGTTATGTCAGATAAGGTAAAGTTGTTATTTACATTCAACTATTCAGCAGGGCGTACATTTAAAACCTACAGGTAATTAGCCTCTATTCTTCACTTTAAGTTTTAATTAGTTCCAGTTAGAAAAGCTTTTAAGAAAAAAAGCTTACTACAAACAGCTTAAATAGTTGCAGAAGTATCAAGTCGAAGTGCTTTCCAAATGCCAGTTCTCATTGCATAAGGGATAAGAATTTCATAAAAGTTTAAACAAAATAATAATAGTAGTAGCACTTGCTGTTGGTATTTTGTTAGCCTTACTTAAAATGCACAAAGTAACCTGGGAATTCATTGCATGGGAAAAAAATTTTCTTATATTCAAATAGTACACGTAAGATCTATAAATGACATAGGATCTCTACATCTATAAATATTTATTTCATCAATTTTGTTTCTATTTTGTTTCCCTATGAATAGATTCACTTTAATTAGATAATTTTCTTTCATACCATTCATTTATTTCATACAATAGAACAAAGGAAGACATATCAAAAAAGCAACCATCTCTTGAAAAAATTGCAGTTGATTTTATCAACTTTACTAAATAAGGCAGCAGTTAATTTCTTTTTTAAAAACCCAGCATTCACTTCACTAACATTTTATAAAGGCATAAAAGTCCAAAGAGAAAATAGTATTCCTCCCACATAATGAAATATTCAACTTGTCATTCCATGCACAGCAGCCATTTGCCAAGCCTGTGACTTCAGTGGCCGAGAGAGAACAGCAGTTCATACTAGTCACATTTACAAATGCACGTAAATGACCTGTTATCTTTCACCAGCTTATATTCTTTTCATAGCACAATGATTATTTGTGACTCATGTTTAGAGACCATACTTCTAACCTGCAGCACGATATTAAACTCATGCGAGTACCCACACACATTCTTCCCTGAGTCAACCAATATTTTGTTAGTCAGTTTCCCCGTCTCTTTAGCAAAAGTGTTCAGGAAACAAAGTGCATGTATTGCAACTATCTAAGAGCTGTAAAAGGTAGAAGTCTATATGTTATAACTACCTATAATGTATTAAAATCTAAAAAGGAAGACAAGGAAATAAACAGTAGGAAATGCCAGTAAAAACAGCCTATTGCTTCAGAAGAATAAAGTGATTATGGATCCCTACTGGGATCCTATAAATACCTACTTATTTATAACATTAAAACCAGCATAGTTTTTAAAACATTTACATTAATTATTTAGACTTATGACTTTAAATGGGTGATATAAAGAGATGCTTTGATGTATCTTATTCTTGCAGAAATAATGTAATCTGATGTCTTATTCACCAGCTATCCTTGTGTGGGGCAATATAAAGAAAAATAGAAGAATATTATTAATACACATTTGTATGAGTTTTTTAAAAGCCCTCAAAATCGTCACAAATGTCCAGTAATATACAGATTTTATTAATACCAAGTAAGAAAAAAAAAAAGCCAGTGGTTACATTTATGTTTTAAAACAGGAAAAACATGGAATGGTATACCACATGTATTACATAAAATTTATACTATTCGAGTTTACATACGTCTGTTATTTCCCAGTATCTATCTTGGGTTTGGTGGTCTATCTAGGTTGAAAAATACTTGATTGAGGAGAAACCTAACAAAGATGCAAGGGGTATAAAACTGCTAATTTACAAATGTATAATGTATTAAAATAATGTTAGAAATAAAAGTTAATATGCCCTAGATTTGCTGGATCCTCTATTAGCTCAGTCTGGAAGTCTGATGAAGCCTCTGAACAAGACTCCCCTCCGCCCACCCCTGCTCTAGCATACTTAAGTGTAACTATGCATGTACGTGGAACTGTACATGAAATTAAACAGAAAAGAAATACTTCAGCTGGTTATACAGGAATCTATACCTAGCTCCGGCTGTCAAAACATACATGCATCTAGAAAGACAGACAAGTATCAGTAGCCACATGATCCTAAAGGTTCTGAGTGAACATTCAGGAAATTGGGGTCATCTGACTTTCTCAAAGTGTGTGAATCCAAATAGACACACTAATACAAACGCGTAAGTAAAGCTATTATTTTTGTTAATACACAGGATAACATCACAAGAGTGATTCCTGAATGCATTTGGGGTTGATCTTTTATAAATTAAGAATTGTATGTTTAGATTTATATTCACCCTTGAGTCGTTACTCCCAATCTTGTCTGCTTGTCAGACCACTGTAAATCCTGGCACTCACCAGTACAAAGTAGTATGCATACAGCGCTGTACAATGGTGAATTATAAAATACTTGTCACCAATCACTTTCCAATACCAAATGAGAATCAACAAATCTGTAACAAGGAAAAATAAGATATTACACAGGAAGAAAGCTTCATTGTTTTTCAAGTGTATTTAACTTTCTCCTGACATCACATCACAGTCCACTCTGAGCCCACAGCACTTGTCTCGTACATCAGGAGTTCAACTACCCCTTTTACCAGGAAGTATGTGCTTCCAGATAACTGTCTCCCCTACACTACTGGGACTTCTCTAGGAAGAGGACCAAGTGTGGGCATCCAGCACAGTGCCAGGTGTATAGCTATGTAATGTAACATATTTGTTGAAAGTATAAACGAATTAACTTGTTACAGGGTTAAATAAAATGAAAATATTACAGAATAAAAATAATTTTAAAATAAGGCTAAATTACTGATTTTTGTCACTATAATAATCGGATAAGACAATCTCAGAAAAGGTATAAAATGACTAAGTCGTTTATAACACAAATTCAGCAAAAGAATTTTTAAGGTAACAAAGAATGTGGTTACATATTAACTCAAAATAGCCAAAAAAATAAAACCCAAAACACGAAGAACTATAACTATTACAAAGATATCTTTAAAAAAAGTTCAAGGCATCCATTTTTCTTTAAATTCTAAATCAACACCACAATTCAGAAAATTGCTTCATTTAATAAAACAGAAACATCTCAAACTGTGAACACAAGTATTTTCTTTACCAAATGGTTAAACATGAAATGTAAACCTGGAAACAAATGGCTATCATGGATGGAAACCAGAGGATGATTCAGGTTTTGTGGGTTTGGAGCTTATAGCATGAGAAGCTTCTTTTATAGAAAATAAAAATTACTAATACAAAACTAGATGTGAATATATATAAAGGTAAAAGAAATCATCAAATTATAAATTTTAAGGAGAGGAAAAAATACCACAAATGTGGAAATCAAGAAAATTTAGAACTATTAGTAATTAACTGCCTGATATGCTTCTCTAGATACATTTTTCCTATATTTGGCTGTATATTCTTTGGTCACCAATTTATACGATAATGATCTTATAATATTTTCTATAGAGAGAATAAAAGAATTCATCTTTCATTCAGCTTGGTTTAGAAAGTTTGTTTCAGTTCATAACTTATTTTTAAGTGTTTTGAATTATTACCTTATTTGAGAAAATCTTTACCAAGTTTCTTTCGTACAAGATTTCCTGGGTAGTAACTACTCTCTGAATTGACAATACTCATTAACCAGTGTATGAGGCATATTAGAAATTTTGTGTTAACCTTGTCAATGACAGCATTTTGTGCCACAGAGCAAATCTCTTCCCTATATGTCCACAAGATTCACTCTTCTTTTAATTGGGCCGTTGAATAATCCAATAGCCTATTCATTATTTCTATCCCAAATGTATCTTTTCCTCTTAATAAATTACTGTGTTTTGGTTTAATCTAATTTTTTTTTTTTTTTTTTACAATTCACTTCTTGATGGCAGAAAATTTTCTACCGAGTCCATCACTCGTCTTTATCACTTTTGTTTCACAGTCCATTATTTTTACTTGGATTTTCTTTCAGCTGTTTATTAAATTTGAAAATTACAAAATAGGGTTCCCTGCATAAATGTCCAAATCAGAGATCTCTTATTTCTCTCTTGTTTTATTGAGACAGTCCAAAATGTCTTTTCAATGTCTTTTCAAAGAGCATATTCTCAACTTAACTTTCCCTCTGTCTCGTTGTGTAAAAGGTTATTCCAACCTCATCCAACATGAGAGAAAATATGACAGAGGGAAATGTGAAGTAGAAAGAGTCCATGATCTTAACTGATTATGACTAAAATACCTTACTTTTGCAAATCTTACCAAAACAATAAAAAACCATGACCATGGGAGCACATTTCAAGGGCCCTTGCAAGTGAGGACCCTGAGGCTTAAACTTCCTTAGCATCATGGTAATTGCACCTGAGCGACTCTTCAGTCCAAAAAGGACCCATCACTAGTAAAAAAAAAAAAACAAAACATCCAGGCCTAACTGAGGCCCCATTCTGCAGCTCTGATCTTTGAGAACCAGAGAGCCAACATGAAAAATGTTTCATGTTCTACCATTACAGCAGATATTTTTTTCCCTCAGTATGGATCCTAAAAGTTGCTTCTTAAATAAATAAACCAAAAGCATAGACTATGTATGTATTCTTTGCATAATTCCATAAGTAGTCTAAAAAGAAACAGACAGTGAACAACATATCACATACCAGAAATGAGGTAGCCTGAAGCAATAGCAATATTCACTTTCACAAGAGATGGATCACCCCTATAAATATTAAAAAACAGGTTCCTTTTTTTAGCACATGGTTATAGATGACAGCTACTTTTTTTTCTACTGAGATTTAAATATAATTTAAATGTTCTCTATAGGCGCTCAAATGGTAACTTGTCATTTGCACAAGGTACTGTGTTAGCTATAATGCTTCTAACTGCAATAATCATAATTGCTTATACTTATTAGCCCAAAGTTTTATGAAAATAATATTACCAAAAGACAACACTTTATAAGTGTGGTCACATATGATTTGTTTTTGAAAGGACTCAAATGGAATTCCAGATGCTGGTTGTTGTTGTTTTGATTCCTTATTCTGAATCAGAGACTCAAATCATCAAGAAATCATCTAGCCTACCCCTGATTTAGAGGCACTATACTGTTACCCTCACTTTACTGAGGACTGGAGAGATTTGCCTATTATCACAAGTTAGAAAATGATCGGAACAGAACAATTTAATCCTGCTGTTTCGATCCTTACACATATCAAGATCCTACACTTTTGCCCTGCTCATGCTCTTGGCTCCAAGAAACAGATACAAATTATCAGTCCTTCATCTGACTTTTAATGTGAACTACTGGTAAAATGAACATAAAGTAAAACGGACAACAGGTAAACTACAAGTGGAAATATTTAGTAGAAGTCATGTCTTCTGTACAAATTTTGATCTGTAAATATGATCCAGGAAAATTGGACCTGGAAAAAATTACGGTATCTAAGAAAATGTTAAAATATCAAAAAATATAATAGGCAAAAATTTGATAAGGACAAATTGGTCAACGAATCAAATCTTTGTTATAAAATTTACTTCCCAAAACAACTGGTTCTGTTGACAATCATGTGGGTAAAATAAAAATATGAAGAAAAAGTAGCAATTGTTTAGGTAGAGCACATTAAAACCTGGTCAAGGAATGAAATACACTAAATTAATTCACTTTGAAAAATATCTTCTCAGTGAAAATGTATGAATACTGGTATAACTCTGACCAGCATAATTCCATATTTATGAATAAAAAACAACATCATTGCAGTCAAATAGAGATGGTTAAAAGACCTGGTCAAATTGCCCCACATCCCTCAGAACCCACGTCTATCACATCCCTGTGCAGTGCTTTTTCAAAACACTCCCAATCCCTAAAACTAGACTGAACTCATTCTTCTCATATAATGCCAGGAAGTGCAGTTTGTAAAACTTCTGCCATTGGAATGACATTTAAATTCTTCAAAAAGAATCATCTTACAAATTATCGTGTTATGGCTAAACATAATTATTATTCGTGCTAATAATAATGTGGTACTAAATTCCTCTCACATGGACATCTATAATTCTCATTTTCCTATTCCTGGTATCAAATGATGGGTCAAACATAAATTGAAAGACTAAGTCTATCCTATCTATCTGACTATCCTATCTCAATAATAACTCATTTTTGCTCAGAACAGTGTTTACAATAACTTGATTTCACTCACTAACACGGTATAAACGCTTACATAATCATCATACTCTCCCTGTTTTGGATAATAATTGCAATACTAATGCAAAATGGCCCTCATTATTTGTATTAAATCTAAAATAAATCATTCTAATGCACCTTGCTGAAGTATGTCTGAACACAAGCATTTTAACAAACCATACACCATCAATATGTTTTCTGTTTTAAAGTAAAGAGATGTTCTTATTAATAATTAAAATCAAAACATAAATCAAATTGACTATATTGGAAAGAAACAGCTTACCAAAGTGGATCAGCAATAGTAGCCTCATCAAACAAGAATATGTACAAGCCAATAACCCCAACCACCAAAGAATGACACGTAGACACTACCCTGCAATGAGATGAGATAGACACAAAGATTTTAGAATCTGTGCAATAAATTTTAACTAATTCTGGCAAGTCATTTAACACTCTGAAGAAGTTAAATCTGGAAGCATTTAAATATAGGATTGGAGTACATCTGAGAATATAATACAAAATTGCTATTTAGAAATCCAAGGGCCACGGGCCACAACTTTACTTTGGAATCAATAACAAGAAAGATGCCCAGGTCTACAATTTCCTGCTAGACAAATGATGAATCACTTATTGATTAAAGGGTCTAAAGCAGAAGCATATCTGATGAACCAGTTGACAGAGTTTTGTGCAAACAGATGGCATTTGGTAAGCACACTACCCTGCACCCTGCTCCATCCCCAGCAGCATCACTGCGGGATTAGTTCCTGCTCCAATCAGTTAGGAATGACATCCAAATCTACTAGCCTTAACGAACTCCATATTCATGGATCAGAATTGGAATGGATCATGAAATGAAAATGTATTCCCTTGGAAATTTCAGTTTTAATACACACATTATTGTACTTGATTCTTGTAACAAATCTGTGAGAAAGCTAAGGTGGCTATTATTAGTGTCTCATCATTATTATGAAATCACTTCTAAATAGAAAAATGGAGGACCATGAATTTATTCAGAAAAAATCTGTTTTTAAAAGAAATGCCCAAGTGAAAACAAAATGTTCACATGATCCACGTGGCATTTTCTTTATAGAAGGAATAACTTTTAGTTGAAAAACATCAGTTTCTATGAACATATCTTGCTAAAAATTTAATGACTTAACCAATATGCAAGCTCTATGATATCCTACTTAAAGAACCGTATACAGGATACTATATGCTTACTCACATAATGAAAAAGTTTATGAGTAATGAAGTTTCTCTTCTCTTTGTTAGAACAAAGGATGAGAGGAATAGCAAAGTTTTCTCTTTAGAAATTAATTGGTATGCAATGAATCTCTCTACAATATGACCCAAATCTTTAAAAGTGAAATACATCAACCAATACAAAGTTTGATATTAAAAAGTCTCCTTGTAACTTGAAAAATCAATATACTTGATCTAATATATGATGTGGTCCTAAGTAAACATATCAAATTAAATCAAATCATATTTTAAATGCTCAAAGAGTCTCACTAATTTAAAGGCACTGAGTCCTTTGTAATACCAAAATACATTTTGAAGTGTGATAATCAACTCAATTAACCTGGTTTACAAGTCTGGAATTTTCACGCCAAGCACACCTGTGTTCCATTTGAACATAGCAAGATAAAAATGTAAGTTCCTTGATCTCAAATAAAACATGCCATCTAAATAATCAGACAACCAGCTTTCTGTTGCCATTCAAAAATTCTATTAAAGGAAAAAGCATCACCTTTTACTAACCTGTTGTCTTAGTAACCTTCTATCAAAAAGTTTCCTTTTGGAAAAAATCTGGATTTTTGTTCCTGATACTCAGGCCTCAAATTGCCTACTCTGTTGAGATGCTATATGGTAAAAGGGAAGAATTACAAGCCCTCAGCTTATGGAAATGGCATATAATTCACGAGAGAAAAGTTACATGTTACTTGGATTAAATAGCTCCCACTATAATGAACAGGAGAAACAAACTTCAGGAGAGGAAAGTTACATGTTACTTGGATCAAATAGCTCCCACTATAATGAACAGGAGAAACAAACACCCTGTGCTTACATGCTATTCTGTATTAAAAGTCTATACGTTCAGAAACTTCTGTTAGTAAAAATTTCATATTTCATTCTTTAAAATCAGATTCCTGGCAATGCAAAATGTAGATTCCTCAGGGTCTTAAAAAAAACACCAAGATAAAATATTTCAATTTTGTTTAAAGAAGGTTAAAAAGGAATGTTTGTTGGTTTCTTTTTTTTTTTTAAGGAAGTAATGACAATTTTAGAATAGCACTTTAAAATTACTGATGTAATCACTCGCAAGTAGTGTATTACCAACAGAAATGACATAGCTCAATCAGATAAAAGAGTTATATTTTGAAGAAGCAGATTTAAAAATTAGGAATATTTCAGCACAACAGGACTTTCCATGCCATAGGAAAGCAAGTGGAAATAATAAGTTTATTTAATTATATAATATAAATAACATCTATAGGTATGTATGTTTGCAGAAGAAGTAACAATTAAGTATAAGATCTTCTCACTTATAATTAATTCAACTGTTACTCTCAGGTGTGAATTTTCTGGAGAGCTTTTCTGCCTTCTGTCCTTTTACTACTAGACGATTTGGGCCACTCATCGTTCAGAGACTCTTTCCTGATTACTAGAGAGAATTATGTGGGTTGTGTTGATCTGTCTGTTTTAAGACTGGAATCTGGATTTCAAGACAGATGTGTATTCAAAAAGCAGCCAATTGTTTTTCCTTCTTTGCATTCTCCACCTCACAGTTTAAGTCCCATGTAAACCAAGCTGGAGTGGGAAACAGGAGTAAATTTGAGAGAAAATAGCATAGCTTAATAGTATTTGAATAGCATAATGAATCATATAATCCCAGACTCCTTTTTCAAATGGGAACTCAGTTTCCCAAAAATGCAAAGTATTTCTCAATTGCATCATTTCATTTCATTTTTACCTTTGCTTCTATCTATCTGTACCCTCCCTGTTTCTTTGGCTTGCACCTCGCCAAGATTCAAATGCCTTTACCTACCTTAACCATGTTGAAATGGAAACGAAAACAGTTCAAAATTTAGTCGCAGAAAATGTATGTCCCCCTCCATATCCCTTTCCTTCTCTTTCCCAACTATTCTATCTTCATGTTAGAAATGGTTTTACAAAATAGTGGTTAGTATCTTTTGTATCCCACATTTGAACAATACTTTTGTGCTATTGTTTAGACAAAAGAATCATACCTCTTACTTTTCAAAAATATGTGGAGAAATAATTCTCACTTTTGGGGAGAAGAGCTATAACGTGTATGAACCAGACAAATCAGTGTAAGGTGCAGAAGAAAACAACTAGTCTTTTCACAGTCTGAGTTATAAAAGTGAGTGGCTGCAAAACAATTTGGCTCAAATAGATAGGGCATTTCAGGTCACATACGACCATTCTCAAATAAATAGACTTTGGCAGAAGTTTTTAATTCTGAAAGGAAATTTCAATGAAAAAATAATTATAGCAATTTTGGAGATCTGCTGAGTTCATTTTATAGTTAGCATTAACTTCAACAATAAACAGTATCCCATAGCTGCTCTAATTCACTGAGGTTTGCAAATGCACAGAGGTGTTTGGGCAGCTGAAATGCTCTGAAGCAAGTGAAGCAGTCATCAGAGTCCGTCTGTGTTTGAAACCTTGTGAGAGATTAATGAGTTGCACATACACAAAAAATTCGCAAACCAACTAATTAAAACTCTGGCAGGTTTCTATATCCTTAGATGTCTTATTCGTTTTCCATTTACTTTTTTGTTTAAAAGATCTAAAAAGCAATTTTTACTTTAGAATTACATAACAAAAGAACAGATTCTGGAGGGCTATGAATTAAAATGAAAAGTTCATTAAAAGAGAGACATGTGCTAACCGTGCACCAGGTTCTTCGGTGTGTAGTGTTTAACTGTCCTAGGTTGGGCTAAGCCAGCCCGATACTATATATAGGCTACTCACAGCCCCAACTAATGTTACTTCTGTTACCATTTCCAAAGAACATGTGTTTGTTGTCATAAATATTTCAGAGGAGAATGCAAAACAGTGCCTTCCACCACAATCTGCCAGTCTACTTAACACTTCCCTGGACAGTTAAATAAATTTTTCCTAACATCTTTCAGAATAAGAATTGAAAATTTTTTCTTGTATGAGATCGAGCTACTTGTCTTTCCTTTTATTCCTAATGTCAAATTAAAAAATTTGACCTAAGATTTTGTTAGATCCTAAATGAAAAAGACTTTTTGGAAACATCTTAAATGCGTAATTTTATTTCAAAAGACTAGGTATTTTTTAATCAGTCATTTACATTTCGTATGCTTTACCTTGAGTTCCATTCAATCTTCTTTTCGAAGTTGAGATTATTAAAACCTGGAGAAACTTTTGCTGAAAACCAATAACTTACAAAGTGGAAAAGAAGCTGAAAGGTGAAAAAGCTGGTAAAACCAGCGCTGATGACCAATATGGTGTTGGTATCCATATTTCTTCAACCTGTTAAGAGAAATGTTGGCTATGAAATCCTTTAAATTGCTCATAATACACCTAAATTAATTTTTAATTTTAAAAGAGTATGTGGTTGTATTTTTAGTGATTTATTTTAATTTAGCACAAATGTAAGAATACAAGGAAACTATATGAATTTTAAGCCTTTACCAGCTATCTGTCATGTATCTCATATTTGTACTTAAAAGAGGGGAAGATCTATTATCTTAAAGATTTCAATATTATAAATGTCAGGAGACAAATTTAACATCATGATACTCAAAATTACCTAAGCCTAGAGTTTACCACTAAGAGGGAATTTCAAGTACTATAACTGAAGGTATTCTTTTAGTAATATTTTTAATTAAACTAAGGACAAATCACCTGATTTCTCTATGCCTCAATTTTCTCATCTATAAAATAAGAAAGTTGGTTAGATAATTTCTAAGAAACAATTAAGCCAAAATAAGGATAGAACTAACATTATCTGCTATAGCAAAACAAAAACCAATTATACAAGAAAAAAATAATTGTACAGTGTGACAAACATTTAAAGTTTAAGAAGAATAATACCATCTTGGAAATAATCATACCACTGTTACTGCTTAAATTAGTATTTAACTTTTAAAAAAATATTTTGCAATCACAGATATCCTTGAACCAAAAATCCTCCATGGCTTTTTATCTCTAAAAGAAAACAGTTTTATAAAAGAGCTCCAAGTTTTAAGGATAGAGTTAGCGCAAAGAATGGTAATATGCATATATACACATACAAAGTATGTTTTCTACCTCATTGAGCTAAACTTTATCTGGCTCCTAAAAATCTTAGGAACATTCAGACCAAAAAAAATAAAAATAAAAAAAGACACTGAAGCATTTGCTCATATCCAGCAAATACAGCATTTCTACGGCTCCATCTTTGATAGAGCTAACCCTCAAATGAAAAGGAAATGAATCAATACATATTTCTAGCTGCCTAATGTGAAGAAATAAAGTCACCTACTGAAGCCAATTCACTAGAGAAAAACCACATCATTGACTGCACTAGCAATAACCCCACTTCATTCCCTTCCAACCAGGATATCATAATAAGAATCAGTCTCCCACAGGGCCTCTTCTGACAGAATTCATGTGTCTGTAATGAATTCTTTCCTCATTCTTTTTTTCTGGTGTGTGTGCACAGTAAAAATATTGATATCACAATTCTTCTCTGTGAGATTCCATTAACTTTATTCCTCATTTAATTGTTTTTAATTCAACATGTGTTTACTGGGCATTACAAAATTTAATTTTAACCTATCTTGGTCTTTTAACCTAGGTTTAATATTAACAAAATAATACATAAAAGTAAGTTTTATACATAAATTAAACATCACTGTAATTTGCTAAGTGAGATGTAAAAAGGAAAATGTTTGTCTAAGATTAAGCAAATAAGGATCTGCATGCCAGGTGGGCAGATAAACAAAGACAATGAAACCAGTAGCCAGTAGTGAGTGGAGAATCTCATCTTAAATGTGAGGATGATTTGTCCCGAAGGGTTCTGTGTGTTCCCTGGAGGTTATGGAGGGTGGCTAGGCAAGAGCTGCTTATTTACCTCAGTTAAAATTCAATGTATACAATGAGTATTTATTTCATGAATGTTTGCTAAAAGTTATGTTATAAAACATAGTAGGTATCATGCAACATTATCCATTTTATGAATTGTTAATTTAAGCAATACATGAAAAAATCAAACAATTCACTATTAAATTCCTCATTCCTAAAAAAATTTAGTTTTTATTAAGTCTCTGTTATACTGGGTATCTTATATTTTCAATGGACTTTCAGTTAACTAGAGTTTGGGGGGTACATGTTGAGAATCTCTCTTTGCAAAAATGTTCCATTTAAAACTAAAAAGCTCCATATACTCAAGTTATGGCTTCCTTTAAAGGCTCAACAGACAGAAGCTAATTAAATTGTTCTACTCCCAGCTTTGTTTCTTATTAAACAGCTGCTTGCTTCATCAGTCATGCCAAGTCAGGGACTAATCTAAGGAATTAAAAAAAAAAGCTTCCGGTAGGAAGCAACTGCCCCTGTTCATTCACTGAATCAGGCAAGAAAAAGGTGAAAATGGATAAAAGCTTCTGGTAGGAAGCAACTGCCCCTGTTCATTCACTGAATCAGGCAAGAAAATGGTGAAAATGGATAAAACCAAATAATGCTCATTACTGACACAGATTAAGGGCCTTTTAGAGTTTAGTGATTATTAAGTAGAGGAATACACAGTAAAAGTAGAAAAGTATTAGACTTGGTTCATACACCTCTAAATATGGCTAGTAGCTGGCAGAAGGCTTGGATACTATCCTAGAACACAGCAGCCAGAACAGAAGTGGGAAATATTTCTGTGCCAATTTACAAGGGGAGTGTCTAGACATGAAATTTAATTAGCCCATCCTGATTCCCAGGAATTATGGACACCAAAGAAACTCTTCCAGAGGCTTCCTGAATACAAAGGATGTTTGTACTTTTCCCCAAAAGATGGTTTCCATACACTTTAATTCAAGTTGGTTTCTTGGTAGAGAAAACCATGAAAAGGTTTGAAGGATGCCTCTCAACCACCAGCTTGTGAGGGCCCTTCTCCAGGAGGACTCCCAGTTGAAGGACCACTAGAAACAGCCCAGCCAGACTGATTCAGTCTTTACTTCAGCCAACAGTTCACCCAATACCTGTCATGAGTCCGCCACATACCAGGCACTGTGCTGGGACTCAGAATACAAAATGGGAGACATGCTCATGGGCCAGTAGGGAAGCAAGAAACTGATCACCCCCACATAAAGTGGTAAATTCATGGTGCTAAGGGGGGCACTCCCTGCTTTCCTGGGAATAAATACCCAGCAGAGAAGACATATAAACAGTGAGGAGATATCTGAAGGTACTCAAGCTAAACCAAGAGAACATCTTCTCATCTATTAAAATCCCAACAAGATGCTTTAAGGCTGAAACCCCTAAAGATTCAGTTCCATCAGGTGACTCTAGAAATACTGACCTGGGAATACAACCTTTACTCTCATTTCCCCATGTTCATTATCTCCTTGTAGCACAAGGGATTCCTTAGGGAGTGTGTTGGAATCACCAATGTCACCTCCAATCATCAATACACATACACAACCTTCACGTTCTGATACAACTTCCAGGGAAGAACCACTGCTGTACCGATTAGCAGTAAAAATCCTTAAATACAGGGGGAAAAGTTCTTATGTGGTTGTCTTTAAGGGCAGCAAGGAAGGGGGAGCTAGGAAGAATACCCTACACATGCTTAGCAGTCCTTTTCCCATCCCTTTCCTTTTCCCCACACTGACTCCAAATATTCATTGCTCTCAAATCTCCAGTTCTCCCTGTCTTACAATAGATGAGGTTTCTTCCCATTTCACCAAAAAATGGAGGCCATCAAGCATAAACTCCTGATGATGGCAATGTTACTACCTCCCCTCGCCCCAATCCAGAATTTTTCTCTGCACATTATAGGCTCTGCTGGGGCGTATGCCCCACACATTCAACATGGTTTACATTGTGTGCAACCAAACCCCACCATCTCCCAATGTACCAGTCCTGGATGGTCAGCTACCCTCTGGATGGCTCCCTAAGGGCATCCTGGAGGCCCACACGCTCTACATGACCCAAGCTGAACTTAACCCCAAACCAGTCCTCCCGCCCAGGGTTCCATATCTCAGAGGATGACACTATCACCTGCAAACACCTCCTCACCTTTAATCTAGAACAGCTCAGTCATCCTGGTCTCCTTCCTATTTCCTACTCACATAATTAACTGACTGCCAAATCCTTGTAGATTGAAGAATACCGAATGAAGAACAACTTGATTCCAGGAAAGTTCGGAAAGTTTCTCATGAGATCCTTATTAATAACACAAAGAAATGTGGCTGGATAATAAAATCAGGTAAATCTAGAGTTAGCTGAAAAACTAGAACCAGCATTTAGGTCAATGATCTGAAAGAGACTTGAGAAATATCTCCTGCGATATCCCATAAGGTTCTCTCTTTTTGGTCTCTTTCAGTAATATTTTTACAAATATTTATATGTTTACTCAATCTGCATATAACACAGAGCTGGGAAAGATAGCTAATATAATCAGTTAACAGAATCAGGTTTCAAAATGATCTTCAGAAGCTAAAATAATGAATCCCAATCAGAAAGATAAAAACCTGGATAAATTTTTAAAAGGCAATACCCAAGTATAGGACTTAGCATAATAGCTATATAACATAGGCGCATGCGTGCACGCACGCACACACACACACACACACACACACACACACGTAATATTAGCATTTTAATTTACACAAACCAACAAGAAATAATAATGTAATGCAGATGTTAATAACAGAAAACAAACCTCAGAACCACTTACAGAGAGTATAGATCAAGACACGTATCAGTCCCATTTTACTCTGAATTAATCACATGTCAAAGTACCTTTAGAGCAGTGTAACTAAGATGGTGATTTTTAGAAACCATATCATATCATGAAGAGTGGAAGGGCTGAGTAATGTCAGCTTGGGAACAAGATTACTTAGAGAGGACTGAAGGGCATTCTTCGGACATCTGAAGGACTATCATGTGGAAAAGTGAAAGAGGGAACTTACTCTGCACCACTCTAAATGGCCCAAATGGGCAAAAATTACAGAAAGGGAAGAGCTCAGCTTAATTTAAGGAAGACCTTTCTAACAATTTAGAAGTGCCCAAGCATCTGTCATGGAAGTGGTAAAATGACCACAAGGAGGGTTGGTCTGCAAAGGGGTTGGGCGCTAGTCTAACCTTTAGAGCACTTGCAAAGTAAGATTCTGGGATTCTAGGACTGAACTTAATTGTGGCATCTAAAAAGATAATTTTGTATTAAATACTACACTAGCTTTTCAACAGTCTATCACTTATGTTTTACAAAATCAAAGTTACGCGCGTAAGAAAATATTAAGTACGTATGACATGTTGGGAAGTACACAGGCTCTGTTACAGTCTTGAGTTTGAACCTCAGTTCCACCACTTGTTCACTGTGTGACCTGGGGCAAGTAACTTGTCTTGCCTTACCTGCACCTTGGTTTCTTCATCTGGAAAATGGAGATAACGACAGTGCTAATCTGACATGGGGAATAAACCACAGAATGCTGGGCGCTTAGAACAGTACTTGGTGTGTGGTGCACACTCGGGAGTACTGTTTCTCCTTCCACCATCGACCACCTCCAGCAGCATGCAAGACATGCAGTTTCTGGGCCTGTCATCACTCCAGCCCAGGGAAACAAGACCATTCTCTGGCCACTAGGCCCTATGCCTCTAACTCATCCCCTTTGCATTTGTCAACGCTCAAAATGTAGGCAGCCCCACTGCAGAGATCTAGCCTCCATCACTGGACTATCCCTGTCACGCTCCAGCGTTCCTTCCCAGCCACCTGACCCAGCCCATCACCCCCTCTACCTCCCAAATGCTTCCACTGGTCCCCTGGGACTGGGCTCCACACCCAGAAAACAGTGCTCTATGCTTGGCCTCTCCTCGGCCTGCTCTGAAGACACCCCTCTTCTGCAACCTCTCAGCTAGTGGCTGCCTAGCCCCTCATCCTTCAGTGTCAGGAGTGGCCCTACAGGCTCTTTGCTCTCACGGTTCCCTTCGGGGCTTACTCCTCCCTTCCCTCACCTCCTATAAACACGCAGGGTGTTTTGGTCCTGCTATTCAGTTATACCACCTTCTCCCTCTTCTCACTGATACCATATTCCAACCTCCTGAACATCTCCTTCCCATTCAAAGACTTTGGTCCTGGTTCACTAATGGTCCTCAAGCCCTGCCATTATCCCAAATGACTTCCTATATATGTAGAAGGCCCAGGTTTCCTTAACAACTCAGTCCCTTAATCTTCATCTGGAATGGTACCCCTTCCATGCCACCTGAACCATTCATGGACCTTTACTGTCCCTTACCCATCATTTTTCTGCCTCCAAAATAACATTTCTAGAATTCTCCTTGTTGACCTTTCCTTCAAGTGTGCTCAGTATTACAACATTCTCAAATTACATTGGCCTCTCAGCTTTTCCTCAATTCAGTAGCCCTTTTCTCTTTTTACTTCCCTCTTTAATCAGCTTAGATCCTAGAGCACATCATTTCAATAACAGTCTTTCTAACACCCCACATCCCCTTTCCACTGCCAAGAGCCAGTGAAACTCCAACCGAGGATATGCCCAACAATTTACTCAGTGACAAGGCAAGCACAGTCGGAGCACTGTTGGAAAAAGTCATATACCAAAGTTTATAGCAGTCATATACTGGTGAGTGTGAAATTACAGAGGGATCAAACAGCTCTCAACTCTGCCCTGCGCTCCTAACACACTGCCCTCTCCAACCAATCCTTTCACGCTCCACAATTAAATTTCCAAGTTGCCCCTACTCTTTTCAAACCTCCAACCATCCACCCCCACTCTCAACAGATAACCCCCATCCTACTTCACAAAAAATAGAAGCCAACATATGAAAAGTCTCAATATCATACTATCAACCATTCAAACTACCCACCTGTGCTCCCATCTCAAGACAACCTAACCTGTGCACTTTGGAGCCATCCTCTCTGGCCCTCTTGGGAAATTTTTCTTCCCCATTATCCTTTATTCTCTCCACAACTAAACCTTTCTATTGGCTTTTAAACTGGCTCAAGTTCCCAGTAAAAACAAGAATCAGGCTTCCCTGGTGGCGCAGTGGTTGAGAGTCCGCCTGCCGATGCAGGGGACGCGGGTTCGTGCCCCGGTGCAGGAAGATCCCACATGCCACGGAGTGGCTGGGCCCGTGAGCCATGGCCGCTGAGCCTGCGCGTCCGGAGCCTGCGTTCCGCAACGGGAGAGGCCACAGCAGTGAGAGGACCGCGTACCGCAAAAAAAAAGAATCAACAGACCCACCACCTCTTCTTCAATTTTATATCTCTTTCCCAGTAGAGCCTCTTGCCCTCTCTCTCCCCCAGCCTTTAAGGACAAAGTTCTAGAATGGTTTTTCCATATTGTCATCATTTCTTAGGTCTCTCACTCTTCAGCCCACCTCATTCCTGCCCCCACCCTTGTCGCTCCCCTGAAATAGCTATTGCTAAGGTCAGCAATGACTTCTATGTGTGGCCTTCGTGTCACCTGACATCTCAGCAACATTAGACGCCACTGACCACTTTCTCCTTGAAACACTTTCTTCCCTGTGTTTCCATGACACCACACTTCTGCCCAGACACTGAGCAACAGAATTCCCTAAGCCTCAGTCCCAGACTCTCTTCTACTTGTTTCCTGTATGATTTCACCTATACCTGTGGCTTACATGCAGAAAAATCTCAAGTTTTTTTTTTTTTTTTTTGCGGTACGCGGGCCTCTCACTGTTGTGGCCTCTCCCGTTGCGGAGCACAGGCCCCGGGACGCGCAGGCTCAGCGGCCATGGCTCACGGGCCCAGCCGCTCCGCGGAATGCGGCATCTTCCCGGACCGGGGCATGAACCCATGTCCCCTGCATCGGCAGGCGGACTCTCAACCACTGCGCCACCAGGGAAGCCCCCGAAAAATCTCAAGTTTTAATCTCCATCCCAGGTCTCCTCTCTGAGCTCCTGACATGTATGGCCAACTGCCTAGCTGTCAGCACCACACAGCACTTCAAACGCATTTCAAACCAAGCTCATGGCCTAATCTCTAAACTTGGTCCTCTTGCAGGTTCTTCATTTCTGTGAATGGTACCACTGTACATCACCCATTTGACAGCCAGAAACCTAGAAGCCATCCCCCAAAACTTGCTTTCTGCACCCTCCTACTAAGCCACCATATCCTTCCCCTTCTTAAACAGCTTTCAAAAACATCCATTTTTCTCAAGCTGCTACCACCACTTTTCTGAATTGTCTCCAAACTGGTCTCCTTAGTGTGGAGAACAGACTGGAGGACTCCAAGGGAATCGGCTCTAAAAGCTGTCTCGGGTCATGTCACCTCCTCAGCTACCCCCAACTTAAGCCTTCACTGGTTGCCCAGTCCTCTGATGAGGGCCCTGCTCTCCCCAGCCTCAAGTGGCACTTGCCCTCGCTTGCTGCACCCCAGCTAATGTGGCCTTTCTGACCCTTAAAGATGCCATGTTCCCTCCCTCTACAAGGCCTCTGCATAAGCTATCCCCCGACTCCCACCCCGCCCCTCCATCCCCCACTGTAACGCTCAGGCCCCCTCAGCTCTCAGGTCAATCATCACTTCCTCAGGGAAGCCTTCTGGGAGCAATCCCCCACCCCCACCCCAGTCTGCTCACATGGCATCATGTACCTCTCCTTTACAGCTGCAATTTAAATGAACATCTCCTTCACCCAGTGGAATGTGAGCCCCATGAGGGTGGGAAACACAAACATTTCCCCCCCACCATGGTGTCCCCATACCTAACACAGTGCCTGCCACACAGCATGTGCTCAATAAATGTCTATAAAATATAATAATGATAACAACAGACATTCGTATTCTTACATGTGCTTTCTATTCTGCTAGTACCTGATCAGTCACAGGTCCCTCATTTTACCAGTATAATCAGAACACTGGAAAGAAAAATTTTCTAAATTGGCAACCCTAGTAGTACAGTATGAACACATATTCACTGCAAAAGGATTCTCATCTCCAAATATCCAAAAGCTAAGAGCACCAATGTTATAAATGAAATAATATTGAGTGTGTGCCTTACTCCGTTTGTGCTGCTGTAACACAATACCACAGACTGAGTGGCTTATAAACATCATAAATTTATTGCCCATCGTTCTGGAGGCTGGAAGTTCGAGATCATTATACCAGCATGGTTGGGTGAGGGCCCTCTTCCAGGTCACAGACTTCACATGGCCGAAAGGGCAAGGAAGCTCTGTGGCATCTCTTTTACAAGAGCACTAATCCCATTCATGGGGACTCCACCCTCATGATCTAATCACCCACAAAGGCCCCACCTACCAGTAACACCACTTCGAGGGTTAGGATTTCAACACATAAATTTTGGTGGTGGGGGGGGTCACAAACATTCAGACCACAGCAGTATGATATTTGGTTTGTCTATGCCAAACTCCTTACAACGTGTGATATATGTTCAAAGACTTCATGTGTACATTTAACTGTAATTTGCACTGTATTTTCATACTCTCATCAATTACAGATGTACTTATTTATTGAACTTATCTACCATGTCAGCAGCCCTAACACGTAAAAGTTTTTAAAAAGTCTCTACTAGCAAACTGTAAATCATTTGTAAATGAACACGTGACTACAGAAAATGAGATATTTACCAGACCAAACAAACAAAAACCCTACCAGAAAAATACCTGCTCCCCACCCATTCTGGTTTTATTTGCATTTTCATACGGGTGGGACACCGCAATCATCTTTCTCAATGCTCACGAAATGTCAATAATGAACCAGAGACGTTAAAACCCCTTAGTAAAGAATAACTCATCATACTACCCACTTCTGAATTTTCATTCATGTAAAAATTTAAGCATCTAATCAAATGTGTGCAAAGTTTTCAGCTATCTGCAGTCACCGTTTTTATTTTTCATTGTTGCTGTTAATTCTGCGTTGAAAGCTATATGAAAAAAAGCTAGGAGAATTCCACCTCTTTTTCTTTTCTGAGCATCAAGTTCAAGAACCATTAGCATTAGGGTGGAAGAGTCTAAAGGAAGCCAGCCGCATAAATGTCAACCTACCTTCTATAAATCCTCCAGTATTCATGGTGCTGCTTTTTAAACTGAAGCAAATGGAAAGAAATGAAGTCTAAACCCGGAAAGGCCAAGGAACCCTACATTAATATGATTAAGTTACACTCCCTCTCTCGGTGATATGATGTTACTTAAGATTCAACAAGGAATTGCTCATTACTATAGAAAAGATTTCTCCATGGTTCTTCCCTGTCAGTTAAGATCCTAAACTCTGAATAAGGGTGTCCTTTATATTTTTCCCATACTTTCAACCCTTTCTCTTCCAAGAGCATATAACAGAATTCAAGTTAAACTGTTTGATTCCGCCTGTTACAGACCTTGGCGATGGATACTCCCCTGAAACAATTTTTTTTGGATTATCGATTGTTTGATGATAACAAAGAATGAAACATTTAAGGCTAAATAGTCATTTCTAACTGGCCTTTATTTTCCCCACAATTCTACGTAGTAATTACAATCACAGTGTGTTAGGACAGGAAGGAGCGAACTCTGTTCCCTAAACGGGCTGTAAGAGTCATCCACCCCCAGCAAGAAACACCCTCACTCAGGGCCTCTGGAGAGTCATCCACCCCCAGCAAGAAACACCCTCACTCAGGGCCTCTGGGGTGGCCCCATCTCGTACCACAACTCAGAGAACTGTTTTGACAGTTAGCTCATATTGCTACCTATCTCCTTATACAAGATTTCCCTTTTATCTCTCATAATCCTGTCTCTTTACATCCTATGCTAAATGCCTTCTAGGAATCTCTGATCTCTCTAATTCAGTGGTTTTAAAATGTTCATATCCCAAAGCTTCCCCCAACCCCTCCTGCATCACACAATATTTTCTCAGTATATGTTCTGCTTATTCCTACCAGTCAAGAAGATTCTGTAAGTCTCCTTTCTATAGTTTGTTTTCTGGGCAGGGGGTGGGGGGATAAGGTTTCTTGACATATATTTTTCACATAGCCCAGAGTCCCCACCAAGAGGTTCTGACAAAACAGGGGTGAGGGGTTATCCCATCTCCTTAAACCCTCCCTGAGAATTCCTGCTCTTTCAAGAAATAATGTTTTGCCTTAATTGCCTACCACACTTGATCAATTCTCCCTCTTATTATAGGTATTTTTAATTAGAATCTTAACAAAACTTTTATTCTTATTCTCCTAGCTTACATTTACTGATATGTTTTACATGTTCTAGCTATTAACTTAAAAATAAATCAAATGAAATCTAATATAGTTAATCTGTCGTGTCAACGTTTTTGTTGTTCTTATTTTAAATTTTTTATTTCATTTTACACTGACTCCTGGCTTGGAATTTGTTTTTATAATGCCTAACAAGAAGTGTGGCTGTAATGAAAAAAGCCCTTCTTTCCCAGCTCCCAACGCACTGAAGAATTCTCCCCTTAGGAAATTCAAGAGCTCATTTTCAGACTTCCCTGGTGGCGCAGTGGTTAAGAATCTGCCTGCCAATGCAGGGGACGTGGGTTCAATCCCTGGTCGGGAAAGGTCCCACATGCCACGGAGCAACTAAGCCCGTGTGCCACAACTACTGAGCCTGCGCTCTAGATCCCGCGTGCCACAATTACTGAAGCCCATGCGCCACAACTACTAAGCCCTGGAGCCCATGCTCCGCAACAAGAGAAGCCACCGCAATGAGAAGCCCGCGCACCACAACGAACAGTAGCCCCCACTCTCCGCAACTAGAGAAAGCCCGCACGCAGCAACAAAGACCCAAGGCAGGCAAAAAAAAGAAAAAAAAAAGTTCATTTTCTAGGGTCTTAAGGCTCAAAGCACAGACGGTACATTTTATTTACTTGGTAAATGTTGCTTCTTAGCATCTCACTCCACTCAAAACTTTCATAAAGAAGTCTTTGTTTTTTAAACCTATGAGCTCCAACCACAGCCACTGGATTTGGGATAAACCAGAATGCCTTAAGCCAGAAGACAATTGTAATCAGAAGGTCACACTAATACAGTATCTGACACAAATAAAAAGTAAGGTGCTGGAAGTTTATGTAATTTGAGAGCCCATCTTTAAGGAACTCAACATTTCAAATACAACACACTCCCTGAGCCTCAGACAGGGTCCGTGTGAGTGAGGGGCTCTGAAGCTGAAGTAGGGACCAGGCGACACCACATCACCTGGGGGACTCCGGTAGAGGCAAGAGGTTCTGCATTCAACCTCTACCAGCTTCTGATTTACTTATTTCCATATTTCTGCTCTTCCTTTCCTGGAGGGATCACAGAAGGAGCCTCTCGGCTAGGGACATCTCTTGGCTTTCTGCCAACACTATGAAATCAAGGAAAAGCTGGACAGAGCAAGATTTTTGCAACTATGTTTTTTTTTAAAATTATTATAAACTTAAAATAACACAATTTATAATAGGGCAACTATGTTTTGTTCTTTTTTTTTTTTTTTAAAGGAATCACTGGGACACCTGCCCAGCAACCTAGGAAGTCGGAACCTAAGGAGACAGGGAGGTCTTCCCACCTCCAAATCATCGATCTGATTACCCCTGAGAAAGTCTTCAGGTTGCAAGGAAGTGACTGAGGCAGGGCTCTGCCTGCCTGCCCCCTATTTCTCTCTTTTGCTTGCTCCCCACAGGAAACAGGAGAGTGCATTAAATGGGTTAGAGGGGCTGAAGAACAATGGAGTAAATTTCTCCCACCTGCTGAGTTCTTAAGCCAAATTCCATTTGGCTAGAGAGAGCAAGCTAGAATCCAGTTCTAGTCCCAGTATTCTTCAAGTGGTCTTTTGCTCAAGAGGAATATGACCTCTTGACCTGCAAGTTCTACAAAATGGAGATAAGAACGCCAATGGTGCAAGACGGTTATGTGGCTTAAATGAGACAAGTTAAATACACCTAGCACAGTGCCTGGCACATCCAGCTAATTGTGGTAGATCATTTAATGACCATATATTCCTTTGCAATGTGACACTGCCATCCTACCATCCACAGCAAAAGACCCTGCAGCATCTGCCTTTCACCCTCTTAGAGCACTGCCCTGAAACTGCCGTGTAAAGAAGCCTGTCTAGCCTACTGTAGGATGAGAGGCCACATGGAGAACTGAGGCTGCCCAGCTGACAGGCAACACTCAATACCAACTGCCAGCCATGGTGGTAAGCCATCCTGGACCGTCCAGCCCCACTGACCCCCCAGCTGAATGCAGACACATGAGCAAGTGAGCCTATCACCAGCAGAGTAACTGCCCAGCCACCCACAGAATCATGAGAAATTGTCTTAAGCCACTAGGTGCTGGGGTGGTTTGTCGTTTGGCAATAGATCCAAACACCACTCCATAAAGGATATCGTTTATTATTACCACCCTTTCCTAACACATTTCCTAACGGGGAAATGTTACACCTAACTCTCCGATGGCACCAAGTCACACAGGGATAGGGTGTTCTGTATCTTAAGCAATATGATCATTTCCGCCTCCTTTTAACCTTTGGCCTAGGGGCCCTGAAGCTTGTCTACACCTATGACCCAAATGGGAAATTTGGTGGCTTAAATGAGAAGACAGCCAAGCAGTTACTAAATTCTCTAAGTGGACTTCTATCCTGTTACCTAAGAGCAACTTAAAATCCTACGCGGGGTACTCTGAGAGTGGTTTCTCTTCTGACCTCCTCCCATAAGACTGCTGTTGCCTCACACTGATTCCAACTGCACTATTTTCCAATAAACATGGTACTTATCTGACTCTGTATCTGGTTTGACACTATCAGGTAGCCAAAAAATCTAAATGCAGTGAACCATTTCACAAGCCAGAGAGGTGATGATGCACAAAACACATCCGATGTGGCTTCAGGTGACCTCAAGTTTAACATTTATTACAAACGTCATGTTTAAATACAGGGTTAAGTCCTGTCAAATACCTAAGCTTCGCCCATAGACTTGGTAATAAAGAACTGCTCTGGGGCAATGTTCCTAAGGCCAGACTTAAGTGAATGGGGTTATACAGGCTCAGATCCAGGTGGCTCAGGAAAGTTGAACTTTCCCCAGCTTTACAAAACAGGGTCAAGCGGCCCCAGCTTGTAGACCCCCTAACCCCAGAAATACTCATTCTATAACCTATTAACAATTTTAAGCCTGGTGATGCTCTCAAGGCTTCTTGGAATGATGGCTCTGACCTTTCTAACTTGTGGAGCTGATCAATGTGAAGATTACCATCCTTCCTACGTGGATCAAGTGCAGAGCTTTGCTCTTCTTTATTTTAAAGGAAAAGCTTTTGTTCAATCTTTGTTATGGTTCGAATGCATTAACGCCATCAAAAACATCTTCACTTCTTGCTTTTTAAGTTGCAAGCCTAGTATTCTTGGGCAAATGGGTTCTACTCACAGAAATTCCACTAAAATTATATATTCTCTACTACCTTGTAGAAAAAAGTTATCCAGGAACGATATCACATTGCTGTTTTCATTGGTCACGCATCCTCTTAAAGCTATTTCTGGATTAAACCCATGAACTTACACCTCATCCTAATGACCCTTCACTGCTCAGTGCCAAGGCATGACACCCCTGGCCAGAACTGGGGAACGTGATATGAAATGCATCATAAAGCAAGGTCACTAGGTTTGACTGTACTACAATACCAGGAATGTGGTTGAGAAGGCTGGCCACTGCAAATGCAGCATTTTCTTGATGCAAATCCAAAGGAGACATTTGTTTCACCTCCTAGAATCAGGACTAGATGCGCTTCTGCAATTGGGCTTCTCTTCTGGACACCTTGAAGCTTGTTCTGGATCGTGTGCCTCTTTTCCTTGGCCGCTGGAAAGCTGGTGGCCAGAACTTCCAGGAAGAGGCCACTTCAAAGTACACTCGCCCTCGTACCTCCATCTTATTTTCCTTTGACTTAGTTTTCTTTTTTATCCTAAGTTTACTTTATCTTGTCATACGTACGCATCTTTGCAAGCCTTCCCTAATCTTTTTTGGAACAAGGTGGGGTAAAAATAAAAGTAAAGATATTATACTCAGTGTGTATGCCTAATCCCCCTACTCGAGAGAGAGAGCTCTTGTAAGCAAGGGCTGTGCATTGACCCACTTTAAAATCCCTACAGTGTCCAGTGCTGTGCGCTTACTGCTAAAAAAATATTGGGGGGAATTAAATGGCAGAATAGGTACATTTTGATAGCACTATGTTACCTGAACTATGAAATACACAGTATACTAATGATTTTATCTTTTATCCTCAAAACAAGTTCACATGAGTGTGAAAGGATGCACGTACAAGAGTGTTAACTATAGCATTAGTTATCAGAAGCAACCTTAAGGTGCAGTGCTAGGGAAATGCTTAAATATATTGGTACAGGCACACTATCCCAAGTTACACCGACACTGAAATGAACAAGAGGATACAGAAGAAATGTCCATCACATACTACCACGTAGGAAAAAAGTAGGCTGCGAAACGACAAATTTGTCATAAATACATAGCTTGGCACGCTCTGGCATTTGTACAGAAAGAAGGTCTGAAGAGCTATACCCCCCAAACTGCTAACTGGTTGAGGTTGGGGGTGAAGCCACGGGAGGTGGGAGCTGGGGGAAGGGGAAGAAGTGAACTTTCATTCTCTTGAACACTGACTGTCTGTAATGTTTCTTATAATGTACAAGTGTCACTTTTGTAAGTTAAAAATAAAAAACACTGAAGGAAACACTTAGAGACTTGAGGCTATAATGCATTCTCAAATCCTCAAAATGCCTAATGTCTTAAGGGTTTGTTCCGAGAGACTCAACTGGGATACTCCAAACATGCTGCCTTTGCTCCAAGCAGCCAGGCCTCCCCTTCCCACAGCTTGGCTTTCCTCCCTATCGACTTTATCTTGTCCTGGATTTCTGCACAAAGCGTGGAAGAAATTGATGTGTTCAGTAACACTCATACAGGTTGTTAAAATATGAAAAGGCAAAGAATCTTTCTCCATCGGAACATAGCTATAGAATTTATAAGCCCTTAAAACAGCATATAACAAATTAAAAAGCATTTAAATTCATAATTGGCTCAATATTTTTACATGTATTAGAACAAAACATGTTAATTGAGAAAGACTAGTTTGGGGAATTATATCCCTAAAATGAAACACTCTGTAAAGGGCGGTTTTTCATTTGTTCTAAATTTTTTTATCAAATGAAAATTCCTCCTTCCTCCTCTTCCACTAAATAAACATGTGCCAAACAAAGAGAAGTTTTCTGTGCCTTCAAAATGTACTTTTTAAAGGTTTTTTAAAGCCTATTTGAAGAAAGATAATTAAATTAAACTTGACCAAGACAGTTTCTCCATGTCCCCAAAATTTTAAAGTTAAATCAAAACCGATGTATAAATCTACCAATGTACCAGTTATTTCTAAAGCGGCCATGTCACAGTGGACACCAACACAGCCCAGGCCGGGATCCAACGGAGGCTCCAAGCCTGGGCTCCATGGGAACAGTCAGGTGGAGACTATACGTCTGGAGCTCAGCGATGATGTCAGAGAAACCAGGATTGAAAGCATCAGATAGATTAGCAGACAGCGGAGGAGCAGCGAAGTCAGACACTGAAAATATACCAACTAAGAAAATCAGACAAGGCAGGGATGGGTCAAAGGAAGGATCCAACTAGGTCAGAATGTGGATGATAAAAGCAAGCAGTAACCAAGCAACCCAGGTGATCTCTGATACCTGTGTACGTTTTCCTCCCGGCTTTGTTGTATTTGTCCACTGGTGAGGGTGTTAGGTATTGGAGTCAGATGTTAATTATTATAAAAAGGAAATCAAAGGCCTACAGATAGATTCTGCCCTTGATTAACATCCAGGGCACAGCTAGTGGAATTAGCTCAAGGATGCTGGATGCTGTCTCACCTATTTCTCCAAGAAGCTTTTCTGGCAATCCCAAAGACTATGAATGATGATTCCAGTTTGACTGTAGATCTTGAAATAGATGTCTAAAGAAGTCTTGATAAACCCTTTTATAAAATGTAATGAGGATACTTTTCCAATTCACTGTGAGGCAAGCAGCCAACTTCCTAAGGAGTTTGATCAGCAAATGGGGTTTTGAAACAACACATCCATCCGCTTCTTTTGCAAGAACTTCTCAAAGCTGGAAGGGGAGACGTGTGCTGCCTACCCACCCACTCTGCACGGTGATGCCCTTTGCTCCCTACCCAGCTGATCAAAGTGACCTAAATCTATCAGCCAATTCGTTCTGGATCCATTTATCTTCTTATTTAACCTACAGAGAAAAATCTACTGCTTTAAAGATACTACTTTCAAATCCAAGCTTACTCCTTCCACGCCTCCTTTTCCCTCAAAACCAACTGTTTTGCTTTGAAGTGGACAGAACTGGTAGGAAGTTCTATTTTTGCACCTGCCCATCCAGCTGCCTTTCACTAACGTGAGTCCTTCACCCTCCAGACACCAGATGAGCTCCCACACTCCCCCCTGTCTCCACCGACAGGGGTCCAGGGATCTCCCAACCACTCTAAGCACCCCCCACTTCCTCCAGCATCTCCAACCCCAAGACCCAGGCTGCTCCACTGCAACCTGTTTTTCCATCCAGCAGACAAATGGTTTCCAAAGAGTGGACTGTGACCCATTAATAGTTGATGAGTTTTTCAGAACACAGAACAGAAACAGAAATAGAGTAGAAATAGAAATGAAAATAGAAACAATACACAGTAAGGGTACATATTGTTTCATGAAACCTGTTTCAGATACACATACACTTACTTGTACCCTGAGTCAATGTGAAAATTGTACTGTGTTGTCATCCAGAAATGCCTGAAACAAGTCTTTCTCCATCTAGTCAGACTTCCCCCTTGCTACTGGGCCCGCTGCTCAGCGACTCCTTTCCCCGTGCCGGCTCAAGCTCTGAATAGACTGCCAGCTGTCTCCTTCATCGGCTGTCTGCACAAACCTTGGCCTTTTAGAGTGACTCACAAGCTCCTTCTCATGTAGCCACAGGACTGCCCTCTCCTTGAACAGACCAATGTTCTGAGCAAACACACACACACACACACACACACACACACACACACACACACACACACACTTGCTATCCTTAGCCCTCTTTTCAGGATCTGCTCACAGCACCTCCAACTGTCTCACTATGAATAACAAACCCAGAGCAGCACGACTCCATTTCTTTGCTACCTTTCATCTCCAACGAAAAAACATCACCAAAGTCGCTCTTGAAACACCTTAGATTTTCTTACAAAATTAACTTCACTTTCCTGATGTAATGCGTTCCCTGATGTAATACATCCAGTGCCTGATACCAACGCCAGGTGAAAGGAGCTCATCCCTAAAGCCTGTCTGCCATCCTTGAGAACAGATGGCTACTCCACCGCCATGTTGCTCTCTCTTCTACCTCTCACAAGGCAAATGGAAGGAGAGAAGGCACAACGAGGTGATCGTAGGAGCATGGGGGCATCCTTTCCTCTCTCAAGGACAAGGGCGAAAGCTGTCCAGCACAGCTCCACCCCCAGTCCTGCCCTCCCGCGTCCAATCGCTCACAATTCTCACCCAGACAATTCATGCATTATCTTCCTCGACAGAAAAACTCGTTTTCTGTATCTTCCTGTAGACCGTTCAGTTTACTTTTCTCAGTCAAACTGAGTATCCCACTTTTTAATCTTCCAAGAGATAACAAAGCTAAATGAGTCCTTAATCTGCAGGATGTGGGACATCAGTTCGACAAGAAGGGAGTGGGGAGACAATGAGGTCTGAAAGTCTCTTATGAAGCAAACTGCTCAGTTTCTTCTCTCACACGGAAGGCCAGCTTTGAGGGAGGAACATAAACGTGGGGCATCGGTTAGAGCACCAAGGGAGAGAGTGAACAGGTCTGAGAACTGCAGGACAGCTGTGCTAGGCTCTGAAGGGCGAGAAACACTCTCAAAGGGAAAGGGAAAAAGGGCAAGTCACATCTAGGGCACATTCTAGAATTCTCCTCGCAGCCCCACCACTCCCTCTCTGCGACCCGGCCCTTTTCCCATTTCCCAGCCAGGAATCCAGGGCTCCTTTAGCACCTCTCTGGTCACCTGGTTATTGGGAGGACAGGCCCTCCAGTCCCACCCAAGTCGCTTCTTCCTCCTTCCCCACTCCTAGCTGGGAAAACTCTTAACCAATCTAGCACTGAGTTAAATTTCTGATGGCTCCCTGCTCCGGAGGCCTCTCTTTACCTTGCTAATCAAATGAATCTCTCTCCGATGGAGATTTCAGAAAAATGAAGGAAAAGATAGGCCAACTCTTGCATCCATACCCTAGGGTCTATGTAGAAGGCTTCCTTCTTTGGAACTTACTATAAAGTTTCAGCCCCTTGACCACTGCCATTCCTAGGCACCTCGAAGTATACAGATTGAGTCGCAAGAAGCCATTCTTCTTTCCAACAAGGTAAAGAAGGATTAGAGTGAAAGGAACAGGAACAGAAAGTTAATAGTGTAAAAAATCATGACTGACTGAGCAGCTGGGTGTGAGGCATCCACCCTAGATAGGTAAAACTCATGCAAGATCACACAGTAAGGATTCAAACTCTGGAGGGAGGTAATGTGACAAAAGGGAGCTGCAGGGGTAGGGAAAAAAAGGCATCCTCAAAATATATTATCCTCAGGATCACCTAATGGCAGAGGAAGGAGGATGGCAAATAAACTAAAATCCATGGTTCCTCAAGCCAATCTTTCAAATTTTCTAGTGTTGCAGGAGTCCACTTTTCTAACTTAGTTTCACCCAGACAATTTAAGGGCAAGATAAACAAGGGAAAAATCCTCTACTTCACATATAGTACACTTAAAAGGGGACTGGCATTAATTCTACCGTATTACCGTAACTGGCTACACAAAGATGAAACTGCATTCCAAACTATACCCTGGGCTCACACAGCAGTATCTCACTTAAAATACACAATCTAAGATCCATTTTTCTCAACACCGTTTATGAATGGGTAAAGATTTTACTAAAGTGACAGGTTTTTTTTCCTACTACACATCAACTCCTAACATCCACACAGACTCTTCCAACTTGTCCCCAAACTGGAATCAGATTCATTTAAACATTATCAAAGATCACTCTTTAAGAATAATTTTATAATTTCATATAAAAATGTGCACCACATTCACACTCATATGTGTACAACTAAGAAAATACTGGCCAGCAACAGTGAACCTTTAATGAACTTAGACAACTCAAAGCGCTTTCACGGAGGGTGATAGGAAAATGCTAGCATTACGGATCCCATTTCATGGCTGGGTAAACCGAGGTACTTAGTTCAATAAACTTGCTCGGGTATACAGTGGTAGAGATGGAAACAGAAACCAATTTGTCCCTCTGACTCTGCGCCCAGTCCCTCTCCCACTAGACTCTTCAGCACTCGGTAGCTAAAAATGGGACCCACTTGAGAACTGCAAGCGTAAATAAAAGCTTCTTGTTTTATTTAGTAGTGGGGAGGGAGAAGAGGGGGAGACTTACCCACTTGATGCACCTGATCCTGTACCGGCCTCTAACAAGAAAGCTTTCCCTGAATGCCCAAAGCACCCATCCCTTTGAGCTGAGACCCGGCAGGCACCCCCAGGCAGCCCCAGCAGCCCGAATCACACAGCCCGGGAAACGCGAGTGGAACGCTGGGCGTCTGGGCAGCGCTGGGGCCGCGGGCCTCGGGACACCATCTGCGCCCAGAGCTGCGCCGGAGCCCGCCGGGCTAGGAGGATGCTGAGCCGGCAGCACACACCTGCTGGAGCCCTCCGCGGAGCCCCGGGCCGCCTCCCGCGCCGGGGACGCCCACCCAGCCTCCAGGCGCCGGAGCCCTCGGCCGCGCTAGGCCGGGGGCGGGAAGCCGCGGCGCCCCTGCCAGCGGGCTGCGCTCGGCGGCGCAGGAGAGCCACGGGGCAAAGCGAGCCCGCCCTCCTCCCGAACCCTCTCCAAACGGCGTCACCTGTGCCGGGTCCCGGGGCGACTCGCGCGCGGGCAGCGGTGCGCCGGGCCGGGAGAGGGCGGCGAGTGGTTACAGTCGCCTCGTCATCCGGCCCGGCCCGAGGGCTGGCGCCGGCCAGAGCCGCCCCGCGAGATGCTCTTTGGGAGCCAGGGGAGCCAGGGGAGCCGCGGGCTCCGAGCCGCAGGGAGGAATAGCCGCGGAGGATACTGCTACCGCCGCGGCCGCCGCGCCAGCCTGGACTGCGGGCTCGGGTTACCGCAGAGCGGCTCCTTAAAGGGGCCGCGGCGCTCGGGCTCAGGCTCCCGCTCCGGCTCCAGTAGGCTCCGACCCCAGGCCAAAGTGGGCGGGGCCCGGGGCCCCGAGCCGGCGGTAGGGCAGGCCTTCGGGTGCTGCAACTTGGGTCCCGGAAAGGGTTAAAAACCGGGAACACCAGAGGCGGGCTGCGGTGGGATCCTGGAAGAGCACACCTCGCCAGGGACAGAGCGTAAGGTTCCTCGGCTTTCCAAAGCAAGTAACAAAACTAGCAAGTGGGACAATGGTCTGAGTCCACTTCCGCAGCGGTCAGTACCTGGGCTAGCCACGTAACCAAAATTCTTTTCAGATTATGAGTTTACATTTTTCCTTAGATGCCCAAATTCTGGTTAATGAAGCGCATGGTTTGATTATCAGAAAGGAGGTGAAAGGGCAATTGCTGATTTTTCCTGCCACGGTTCTCTTAGCCAGAGTTCCTCGCAGTTTTTGGTTTGGGGCTGCAGATGCGTTCCAAACTGGGTAGGGGGCGTGTGTGGAAGAGTCAAGTTCTTTTGGAGCAGCCTCCTCCGGAATCCCTGAAAAACACCACCTACACGCGGAGCCCCTCTGCCGTCAGGGTGGGGAAGTAGGATTTGGAATTTTTTGGGTGCTGGCTGAGAATTCCAAGTTGCCCAGTGCATAAAGTTTGCCGTTAAATAGTAGCTCTTCTGACCTGTTAAATACGGCCTCAAAAACTTCCGGGTGTCCTGGATCAAAACGATAGAATTGTTCTGAATAAAACAAAATAATGAAGAAATATATTTAGGCTGTTATAATTTGCAAAAAAAAAAAAAAAATCACAAATACTTTTTTTAGAAAGAACCTCACTGAGGTTCAATTTCTTCATCTCTATAATGGGGATAATAATTCACAGACATCTCTGAAGTGTCTTGGCAAATGGACTTCAGACTGACTTAGAAAAGACAAAACCTATTCCAAGCTACAGTGACAAAAACCTGCCCTGTAGTCAAGCAGGGAGGAAGATCTTGCAGGCCCCCAAGTGCATGTTCCCCTTTTTCTCCCCAAGATTCTCAGGACATACCAGGGTACCAATGCCCTTTGACAACAACCTGTCCCATCACAGTCGCTTCACAGTGTGCATAGTCCTTGACAACTTTGGTTTGCCCCATACCTGTCTATGCACTCACACAGGTATTTCATAACTATCCACGAACAGGATGGTTGTAGGTGCACATCAGTGGGATCAGCCCTGCAAGTACAGATTACACACATTATCTCAGGAATCTGCATCAAGACTACCTCTTCCAGGGGCTTCCCTGGTGGCGAGGTGGTTAGGAATCCACCTGCCAATGCAGGGGACACTGGTTCGATCCCTGGTTTTCTTATTTTCTTCCCTTAATATATATGTCTTACTTTTGTCTGTATTTTTATTTTTAATGAAAGTAATACAGGTAAGTGAAAATTCAAGAGGTTCTTAAAGGCTTTTAACAAAAAATACCCAGGAGTCCCATCAGTCCCCTGACCAACTTCTCCCCCACCTAGCTTCACCCCAGTTCCCCATAACCCTGCTAGGTGTTCTTCATTTCCTAAATGATAAACTTATACCAATGTTTCTTGATTTTCAGGTTTAGACATTATTTATTGACTTCTTGTCATGGTATTTGAGTATTTAGCTCTTTTATACACACCACCACCCACTTTGCCCTCACCCTTCCTTCTGACATAGCCACATCCCAACTCTCGTTCAAGTCAGCAATTAGGGTTGTACCATCTTGACAATACAAATATAGAGTGTTGCTGAATCAAGTAAGTTACCATGATAACGCTCTTCTTGAAAATCTCCTGTTCTCTCTGGAGTTAAAAATTGCTTTATTTTTTCACTTAAAAAAAAATGTACCTAACCTGAATTTTATCCAGATGCTTCAATGTAACTATCAAATGCCCATCAATAATATCTTCTAATGCCCAAACACGTGATTTTTCATTTATTCTTTTACTTTGCTAAAGCACAGACTCCAGTAGCTTACTCAGAAGGGGTGCATAGAAGATAAACTTTTAGAGGGCTTGACTGTCTGAAAATGTCTTTATTCTATTCTCATCCTTGATTGATAATTTGGATAAACTGAAGATCATTTTCCCTCAGCATTTTAAAAGCATTGTTCCACTGTCTTTTACTTCCAGTGTTGCCACTGCAATGTCTAATACCTTTCTAGTTCCCATTCCTCTGTATCTGACCTATTTTTCCTTCTAGAATCGTCCCATTATCTCTAGTAGTCTAAAAGTTCACACTGATGTACCTTAGAATGGTTCTTTTTTCATTGATTGTGCTGGATACACAGGGGTTCTTTTGATCTTATCTGCAATTATTTTCTTTTATTATTTCTTTGCTAATTTCCTCCCTCCCATTTTCTTGTTCTCTCTTTGTGAGCTCTTGTTACTAGGATGTTGGGACTTCAATATTATCCTCTAGATTTATTGTCCTTTTATCTGATTGATCATCTCTGCATCTTTCTTTTCTACTGTCTAAGACAGAGATGGGGGACTTCCCTGGTGGCGCAGTGGTTAAGAATCCGCCTGCCAATGCAGGGGACACAGGTTCGAGACCTGGTCCAGGAAGATCCCACATGCTGCGGAGCAACTAAGCCTGTGCGCCACAGCTACTGAGCCTGTGCCCTGGAGCCCGCATGCCACAACTACTGAAGCCTGTGTGCCTAGAGCCTGTGCCCCACAGCAAGAGAAGCCACCGCAATGAGAAGCCTGCACACCGCAACGAAGAGTAGCCCCCGCTCACCGCAACTAGAGAAAGCCTGCCCGCAGCAGCAAAGACCCAACGCAGCCAATGAATAAATAAAATAAATAAATAAATAAATAAACTGGGGGGAGGGAGAGTTGATTCTCCCCACCCCGGCCATTTGGCAATGTCTAGTGATATTTTTGGTGGCCACCACAGGAAAAAGGGGCATGCACTGGCATCTAGTGAGTAAAGGCCAGGGAGGCTGCTAAGCATGTTACAATGCACAGGACAGCCTCCCACGACAAAGAATTTCCAGCCCCAAATGTCAGTCATGCCAAGACTGAGAACTTCTGGACCAGGAGAATTACTTAACTTTATCTTCCAACCTTCTAAAGTTTCTATTTCAAGCATATTTTTCTTTCCCATTCTCTGATTAGCTCTTTTGTTATGGGAACTCTCCATCAAAATATAAACTCCTTTCTCCAGAAAAGAAATTTCATACTTCACAGAAAGATTGTGTTGGTAGTGGTACAGTCAGGGTGGAGTGCATGAGTGCAGGCTGGCTGTATGAGGTGGGGGGGGAGGACCAGTGGTCCAAGAGCTTTTTTGTAAACAACACTTTGGTCAATCCCCCTCCTTCAGGTTTATTCCTCAACCTGCCTTCCACCATGCAGTGCGCCTCCAAATGCTAAGTCTCCTCCAAGCACTTAGGTTAGCCCCTCTCCCACTTTGCCAAGTCAGTTACAGTCGGCCTGCCATTTCTGTGGATGTGGAACCCGGTCATAAAGAGGGCAGACTGGACTTCACCATTTTATGTAAGGAACTTGAGCATCCATGGATTGTGATATCCAAAGGAGGTCCTGGAACCAATCCCCCAAAGATACCGAGGTATAACTGCATCTCTACTCCATCCAACTTCTGGCTTCCAAAATTTACTGAGATCTCCCATCTGCTGTGTACTTTTCTCCAGTCCTCTTCTTTCTTGTGGCTTATATCTTGTAAACCCCTTTGTCACTATCATTTTAGTGCTACTCAGCAAAGAATAAGTGATTAAAAAAATTAAGTAACGGAAAGGGACCCAAAACAGAGGAAGGGGAAGAACATGGATCTATTTTTCTTAAATTTCTAACTTATTTTTTTAATTGTGCCAAAATATTTTCATAAATTAAAAAATTTTTTTACAAATTAAATCGATGTTAACAATCACTAGTTTACGTATATGTTTATAAATTTTAGATCAGTTTGTTGAATATCCTTCCAGATACTTTTCCATGCATACTTGCATATACTTTAGGGTTTTTTAAACAACAAAACGAATTAAAACAGTACATATTATTGTGTAATTGCTCAGACTGTTCCATTCAGTGGGTGCACCATAATGTATTTAACCAATCTCTTACTGTTGGACATTTATAGACCTTACTGTTGGACCAAATTTTCAGTTTTCCCGAAAAGGTAAGGTAGTAATGTCTGACTAGAAATTAATTCTAAGATTCAAAGCCAGTTTCAAGATTAACGGGGAAACACTGAAGGATTCCTGCTCAGATCAAGAGGAAGAAAAAAAAAAAAGAGGAAGACAAGGGGGATGGCAACTCTCCCACTGCTAATACAGTGGTACTGGAAGCATCAGTCAAGGGTACTAGTGAAAGAGAAAAAGTAAAGACAATAACCACTGGGAAAAAAGATTATAAAGTTGTTAATATTTGTAGATTATGATTATATACTTGGAAAACCCAAGAAAATAAACTGAAAAAATATATAAACAATAGAAAATTAAGTATGGGAGCAGGATATAAAATTAATTTGTGGAAATCTGATATATATAGATATATATGTATACATATAACTGTGTACATGTGTGTATATATACATATATAAATACACATATATATTTGTATACACACACACACACACACACACAAACACACACACACACACACACAATACCCCCTTACAAAATAAAAGAAAGAAAAGCTTCCACTTACAACTGCAGCAAAAACTATAAAGTGCCTAGGAATAAATTTAACAATACGAATAACAATATAAATATGAAAAACTTATATGAGAAAACCTTTAAAACACTCCTACAGGACCCAAAGTAGACTCAAACAATGAAAAGATAGACCATGTTGTTAAATAGGAAAAGTCAATGTATGTCAATTCTCCCTAAATTTTAATTTTTAAATTTATTGCAATGTCAATGAAAATACTATTTTTTGGAATAGGACAAGCTGATTCTAAAGTTCCTATGGAAAAATAAACAAGCAAGAATCACAGAAAAACTCTTTTGAAAAGGAAGAATAGCTTCCTATGTATTAAAAAATACTACAGAACCTCAATAATGAAATACTTTTGGATAAGCCATAGGAATAGAGAGACTAATGGAATTGAATAAAAAGTCCAGAAATAGACCCAAATTAGGGGCATCTCAAACCAGTGGTATAAAACAGACTTTTTAATAAATGCATAACATCTGGAAAAAATTAATTTAAATCTATATCTCATATTGTATACTAGGATAAATTCCAAATGGGTCAAATATTTAAATATATACTGTGAACACACACAAATATACTCTAAGAAAATATAGGTGAATTCTTTTCTTACCTTGGAATAGGAAGGCCTTTCTAACTGTGACTCAAAATCTAGAAGCCATAAAATATTAATAAATGTAACGAATTAAAAATCAGAAACTACTCCAAGGCAAAAACTAATAACAATAACATAAGCAAAGTTGAAACACAAATTACAAACTAGGGAAAAAAAATGTGGTACTCAAATCACAGATAAAGGGCTAACCTCCTTAATGTATAAGAAGCTTCTAGAAATCAAGAAGAAAAAATTCTGCCACTCAAAAATAAAAAAGAAAAGAAGACCTTAACAGAAAAGTGACAGAAAAAGAAATATAAAAATGACCCTTACACATTATAAATGGCCCTCATTCATAAATATAAGCAAATTAAAACTAACCAACCTCATCTCATACACAGATTGTTATTTTACTTTCTCACTATTCTCTGACTTTGGAGCATTCACTTCCCACTACATTCTCTTTAGATTGGAATCTGCCCATTATCACTTTGAGAAAAAATGGGAAATTTATGAAGCTATGTCTTTCTTCAAGTTCTATAGCACATTTTGTTAACAAGGCAGATAGACCTTAACTGGATAACATTAGAGTGTTACTGTTTATCAACATATTAAAATTCATGCTTGCTGTTTTGAAATATGAAGAACCCATATATCATTATGATAAAAATCAGAACAGGTATGTTCCCTATCTTCATCCTATGAACAAATTAAAAAAAATAAAGTTGATAGTTAAATACAATTTTAAAATTTAGAAATATTCCTTAGTATAAACATCTCCTACCCTAGCCCCATCCTCTGCCACATATATTCAGTTCCAAAAGAATCAAATTTTTGTAGTGATATGATTCAACTCCTTCACTAGTCATGTGTTCATATGCACTGGTCATATGAACTATCTTAAAAGTAACCAAAAAGAAAAAATTTCTTAGCAATTTCCATGACAGTATTGTTTTAATATACAAACATATTATCTCCCTTATATGTCCCAATCAAATTGATCTCCTAATGTCATCATGACTATCATTCATGTGATAGTATTACTGTAAACAACCCAAGATTTAAATCCTGTTCATCACTAACTGAAGTTCCTGTTTTAGGCACTCTGTATGAGCAGTTAGAAGCATCAAGAATGAGAGTTATGGGGGATTGGTCAAGATGGTGGAGTAGAAGGACGTGCTCTCACTCCCTCTTGCAAGAGCACTGGAATCACAACTAACTGCTGAACAATCATCGATAGGAGGACACTGGAACTCACCAAAGAAGATACCCACATCCAAAGACAAAGGAGAAGCCACAATGAGACGGTAGGAGGAGTTCAAGCACAATAAAATCAAATCCCATAACTGCTGGGTGGGTGACTCACAAAGTGGAGAACACTTATACCACAGAAGGCCACAACTGGAGTGAAGGTTCTGAGCCCCACATCAGGCTTCCCAACCTGGGGGTCCGGCAATGGGAGGAGGAATTCTTAGATAATCAAACTTTGAAAGCTAGCAGGATTTGATTGCAGGACTTCAACAGGACTGGGGGAAACAGAAACTCCACTCTTGGAGGGCACACATAAAGTGTGCACATCTGGACCCAGGGGAAGGAGCAATGACCCCATAGGAGACTGAACCAGACCTACCTGCTAGTGTTGGAGGGCCTACTGCAGAAGTGGGGGGTTGCTGTGTCTCACCGTGAGGACAAGTATCTCATTCAGATTCGATGGAGAAATCAAAAGCTTTACAGACAGGCAAAAGCTAAGAGAATTCAGCACCACCAAAACAGCTCTACAACAAATTCTAAAGGAACTTCTCTAAGTGGGAAACACAAGAGAAGAAAAGGACCAACAAAAACAAACCCAAAACAATTAAGAAAATGGTAATAAGAGCATACATATCGATAATTACCTTAAACAGGAATGGATTAAATGCTCCAACCAAAAGACACAGGCTCACTGAATGGATACAAAAACAAGACCCATATATATGCTATCTACAAAAGATCCACTTTAGACCTAGGGACACATACAGACTGAAAGTGAGGGGATGGAAAAGGATATTCCATGCAAATGGAAATCAAAAGAAAGCTGGAGTAGCAATACTCATATCAGAAAAAATAGACTTTAAAATAAAGAATGTTACAAGACACAAGTAAGGACACTACATAATGATCAAGGGATCAATCCAAGAAGAAGATATAACAATTATAAATATATATGCACTCAACGTAGGAGCACCTCAATACATAAGGAAACTGCTAACAGCTATAAAATAGGAAATCGACAGTGACACAATAATAGTGGAGGACTTTAACACCTCACTTACACCAGTGGACAGATCATCCAAACAGAAAATTAATAAGGAAACACAAGCTTTAAATGACAAAATAGACCAGATAGATTTAATTGATATTTATAAAACATTCCATCCAAAAACAGCAGATTACACTTTCTTCTCAAGTGCACACAAAACATTCTCCAGGATAGATTACATCTTCAGTCACAAATCAAGCCTCAGTAAATTTAAGAAAATTGAAATCATATCAAGCATCTTTTCTGACCACAAGGCTATGAGATTAGAAATCAAATACAGGGAAAAAAGCGTAAAAAACACAAACATATGGAGGCTAAACAATACGTTACTAAATAACCAAGAGATCACTAAAGAAATCAAAGAGAAAATCAAAAAATACCTAGAGACAAATGACAATGGAAACTCGATGATCCAAAACCTATGGGATGCAGCAAAAGCGGTTCTAAGAGGGAAGTTTATAGCAATACAACCCTACCTCAAGAAACAACAAACATCTCAAATAAACAACCTAACCTTACACCTAAAGTTAGTAGAAGGAAAGAAATCATAAAGATCAGAGCATAACTAAATGAAATAGAAACCAAGAAGACAATAGCAAAGATCAATAAAACTAAAATCTGGTTCTTTGAGAAGATAAACAAAATTGATAAACCATTAGCCAGACTCATCAAGAAAAAGCAGGAGAGGACTCAAATCAATAAAATTAGAAATGAAAATGGAGAAGTTACGACACTGCAGAACTACAAAGCATCCTAAGAGACTACTACAAGCAGCTCTATGCCAATAAAATGGACAACCTGGAAGAAATGGACAAATTCTTAGAAAGGTATAACCTTCCAAGACTGAACCAGGAAGAAATAGAAAATATGAACAGACCAATCACAAGTAATGAAATTGAAACTGTGATTGATTAAAAATCTTCCAACAAACAAAAGTCCAGGACCAGATGGCTTCACAGGTGAATTCTATCAAACATTTAGAGAAGAGCTAACACCCATCCTTCTCAAAGTCCTCAGAAAATTGCAGAGGAAGGAAAACTCCCAAACTCATTCTATGAGACCACCATCACCCTGATACCAAAACCAGACAAAGATACTACAAAAAAAGAAGATTGCAGACCAATATCACTGATGAATATAAATGCAAAAATCCTCAACAAAATACTAGCAAACTGAATCCAACAACACATTAAAAGGTTCATACAACATGATCAAGTGGGATTTACCCTGGGGATGCAAGGATTCTTCAATATACGCAAATCAATCAATTTGACACACCCTGTTAACAAATTGAAGAAGAAAAACCATATGATCATCTCAATAGATGCAGAAAAACCTTTTGACAGAATTCAACACCCATTTATGATAAAAACTCTCCAGAAAGTGGACATAGAGGGAACCTACCTCAACATAATGAAGGCCATATATGACAAACCCACAGCAAACATCATTCTCAATGGTGAAAAACTGAAAGCATTTCCTCTAAGATCAGGAACACGACAAGGATTTCCACTCTCACCACTATTATTCAACATTGTTTTGGAAGTCCTAGCCATGGCAATCAGAAAAGAAAAAGAAATAAAAGGAATCCAAATTGGAAAGGAGGAAGTAAAACTGTCACTGTTTGCAGATGACATGATACTATACATAGAGAATCCTGAAGATGCCACCAGAAAACTACTAGAGCAAATCAATGAATTTGGTAAGTTGCAGAACACAAAATTAATGCACAGAAATCTCTTGCATTCTTATACACAAATGATGAAAAATCTGAAAGAGAAATTAAGGAAACATTCCCATTTACCATTGCAACAAAAAGAATAAACTACCTAGGAATAAACCTACCTAGGGAGACAAAACACCTGCATGCAGAAAACTAAAAGACACTGCTGAAAGAAATTAAAGATGATACAAACAGATGTACAGTTATACCATATTCTTGGATTGGAAGAATCAATATTGTGAAAATGACTCTACTACCCAAAGCAATCTACAGATTCAATGCAATCCTTATCAAATTATCAATGGCATTTTTTACAGAACTAGAACAAAAAATCTTAAAATTTGTATGGAGACACAAAAGACCCTGAATATCCAAAGCAGTTTTAAGGGGAAAAAATGGAGCTTGAGGAGTCAGACTCCTTGACTTCAGGCTATACTACAAAGCTACAGGAATCAAGACAATATGGTACTGGCACAAAACAGAAACATAGATCAATGGAACAGGATAGAAAGCCCAGAGATAAACGCACACACCTGTGGTCAACTAATCTATGACAAAGGACACAAGGATATACAGTGGAGAAAATACCATCTCTTTAATAAGTGGTGCTGGGAAAACTGGACAGCTACATGTAAAAGAATGAAATTAGAACACTCCTAACACCATACACAAAAATAAACTCAAAATGGATTAGAGACCTAAATGTAAGACCGGACACTATAAAACTCTTATAGGAAAACATGGGAAGAACACTCTTTGACATAAATCACAGCAAGATCTTTTTTGATCTACCTCCTAGAGTAATGGAAATAAAAACAAAAATAATCAAATGGGACCTAATGAAACTTAAAAGCTTTTGCAAAGCAAAGGAAAGTACAAACAAGATGAAAAGACAGCCCTCAGAATGGGAGAAAATATTTGCAAATGAATCAACAGAAAAAGGATTAATCTCCAAAATATATAAACAGCTCATGCAGCTCAATATTAAAAAAACAAACAACCCAATCCAAAAATGGGCAGAAGACCTAAATAGACATTTCTCCAAAGAAGACATACAGATGGCCAAGAGGCACATGAAAACTGCTCAACATCACTAATTATTAGAGAAATGCAAGTCAAAACTGCAATGAGATATCACCTCACACCAGTTAGAATGGGCATCATCAGAAAATCTACAAACAACAAATGCTGGAGAGGGTGTGGAGAAAAGGGCACCCTCTTGCACTGTTGGTGGGAATGTAAATTGATACAGCCACTATGGAGAACAGTATGGAGGTTCCTTAAAAAACTAAAAATAGGGGCTTCCCTGGTGGCGCAGTGGTTGGGAGTCCACCTGCCAATGCAGGGGATGTGGGTATGTGCCATGGTCCAGGAGGATCCCACATGCCATGGAGCGGCTGGGCCCATGAGCCATGGCTGCTGAGCCTGCGCGTCCGGAGCCTGTGTTCCGCAATGGGAGAGGCCATAATAGTGAGAGGCCCGCGTACCACAAAAAAAAAAAAAACTTTCATAGCTGCTTTCTTTTGGAACCAGGGTCCAATAAAGGTTCACACACTGAATTTGGTTGTTATGCCTCTTTAGAATCTTTTAACCTAGTAAAGCCCTATCCCTGATCTTTGTTCCACCCCTCCCACACATACCTTTTTAAAAATAACAGTCACTTTTAGTAGGCACTCCCATTCTCTAAATGCCCACAGACAGATGAATGGATAAAGAAGATGTGGTACATACACACAATGGAATATTACTCAGCCATAAAAAGGAATGAAATTGGGTCATTTGTAGAGTTGTGGATGGATATAGAGACGGTCATACAGAGTGAAGTAAGTCAGAAAGAGAAAAACAAATATTGTATATTAACACATATATGTGGAACCTAGAAAAATTGTATAGGTGAACTGGTTTGCAGGGCAGAAATTGAGACACAGATGTACAGAAGAAACGTATGGACACCAAGGGGGGAAAGTGGCAGGGAGGGTATTGTGTGATGAATTGGGAGATTGGGATTGACATATATACACTAATATGTATAAAATGGATAACTAATAAGGATCTGCTGTATTAAAAAATAAATAAAATAAAATTTAAAAAAACAGTTAAAAAAGAAGAATGAGAGTTATAATTATTGTTTATATAGTAAATGCACATGCTACATTCAGATCTCCCACTTAATCATGAGGCCTGCGTTCTTTGCATTTTAGTACAAACAAAACACTTTTGCCCTGTGGCAAGTAACAATTTAAAAAATTATCCATTTCCATCTCTTTTCGAAATAATTGTTATACTTTGCAATATACTAAGAAGCCAATCTAGTTTTAATAAAAAGAAATCATCCTTTGTAAATTTATTTTCCAACAGGAAACGTGTGGTTCTAGTCACAGATTTTTATTTCATTTTATTTAATTTTAAATTAATTAATAATTTATTCTTCTTGGCTGCATTGGGTCTTCGTTGCTGTGCATGGGCTTTCTCTAGTTACGGCGAGTGGGGGTTACTCTTCGTTGTGGTGCACCGGCTTCTCACTGTGGCTTCTCTTGTTGCAGAGCACAGACTCTAGGCATGCAGGCTTCAATAGTTGCAGCATGCAGGCTCAGCAGTTGTGGCTCTCAGCTCTAGAGCTCAGGCTCAGTAGTTGTGGTGCACGGGGTTAGTTGCTCCATGGCATGTGGGATCTTCCCAGACCAGGGCTTGAACCCGTGTCCCCTGCATTGGCAGGTGGATTCTTAACCACTGTGCCACCAGGAAGTCCCTAGTCACAGATTTTTAAATTCTCCTTGGCAGAAAATACAAGGTCAAAAGTAATTATTGAAAGACTGTTACTATTAAGTATATTCAAACTTTGTCAAATATATTCTGTAATAAAATGTGGAGTATCCCAAAATGCTAACATAATATTTAATAGGCAAAAAGTATGTAGAAATGAATTTTTTGGTAAAGAAAATTTTAACTATTAATTCTATTTATATGTGGTATATTAGGAACTATAATATCAATAATCAGAAAACCATCAGGATAAGGAAATTTAATTTAATCTATGAATTCTTCCTCCAATCAAATACAAATCAAGCATTTCACAAAAATAATATATACACCAAATCAAAATGAAATGTCAATATTTTTAGCACAGAAATTATTTCTTTTGGTGTAGATATGAAATTCACTATTTCTCTAAACATGTAGAGATAGAAGGTGAGGTCTTCAGAATTTGGATGTTTGGTGATAACCAATTAGCAGAGAGAATATTATCTGCAGTGGTTGTCTGTCTCTCTGCATGGCTAACATGATCCACCAGCAACTGGAAGTCACCTTTGATTCCTTTCTCACTCCACAGAAGCTTTAGGATGTGCATTAGAGCAACTGCCTGCAAACTAGTCTCCTTTGTTCCAGTCTTGTTCCCACATCTTCTAATCTGCCTCAATTGCTGCCATCAGTAAGAAAACAATGAATATTTTCTGAACTTAGAAATAAATGAAATCACATACTCACCCAAAGTCCAGCTGACTTCTGGACAAGTACCTAATTATCAAAGCCCACCACCAATAGAAGAGGCAACATTATGCTACATCAGAGTCCAAAGCACAGCTGAGAGTCTCACAATTGTGTTCTGGGAGTTTGATCACTGAACACACATGGATTTTAAATTGGTTGAAGACAAAGTTTCTGTCTTCTCCACCTTTGCACCTTACACTGCACCTTGCAAGGTGAGTGCTCTCTATGTGTTCTCCCCGTACGCATTTTCCCCACTTTTCTTAGCTAGCAACGGAACTCAGTTAAGAGTTGGAAGTTCTGGACTTCCCAGGTGGTCCAGTGGTAAAGAATCCACCTTCCAAAGCAGGGGACCAGGTTCGATCCCTGGTCGGGGAATTAAGATCCCACATGCCTCGGGGCAACTAAGCCCACGAGCCACGAGCCACAACTACTGAGCTTGCACGCCTCAACAAGAGACCCCACGTGCCGCAAACTACAGAGCCCACGCGCCCTGGAGGTCGCACGCCACAACTAGAGAGAAGGCCTTGCACGGCAGCGAAGAGCCTGCACGCCGCGTTGATAGATCCTGTGTACCACAAAGAAGACCCGACGCAGCCAAAAATAAATAAAATAAAATAAAATAAAATAAAATAAATATTAAAAAAAAAAAGACCTGGAAGTCCTATGGCTAGGGGAGAGTCTAAACTCACAGTCTACATTCTAAAGTGGAAAAGGGCAAAAGAGCGACATGTTTTCCCTCATTTTTTATCCTGAGCAATTACCTAAAGTTAATAAAAGGGAATCAAGTGATTTAAAGAAATACTTTGCCTTTCCTTTTAGAGCTCCTACAGAGAAACTGCCCTCTGGTTTGTACAGGAAGTGCTGTACCAGATGACATTTTACAAACTATCAGGATTTGGCTTTTAACACAGTTTTATGCACACAATATTCTACTAGTACAGAAAGGGAAAGTAGGCCCTCTAATATATCACAAGTAAAAGGAACTCAGTTTCAATTCACTTTGTCTTAATCCAAATTATTAAATCTTTCAACAAAGAATGCACATTGTAAGGGCATCATGGGAAACTTTTAAAATTGCATAAATTTTGATTGCAAGCCAGACAAGAAATTCTTAGAAAAAAGTAACTATCACTAACAGCTAAAAACACCAACTGTCTAGATTCAGCATTTATTATACTGATTTGGAAGGGAGAGGGGCAAACAAACAAATAGAGCTAAAGTTCAAAACCATGTGTCTCAATATTTAGATGTGTTTTTTGGTAGATCTGCCCGTCTTTGGTTTGTAACGACGCTTACAACAGTAAAAACCAATCATTCTTTGAAATTGGGAATCAACATAAAAATACAAAGAGTCAACTCACTGACAGTCCTGTTGTGCTTCATCACACTGGACCCAGAGTTCAGCCCTCTCTCTAGTTTTCATAGAAAATTATCTCCAAGAATTTCATGATTTACCCCAATTTTACATACGATTAAGGAGATTCCTGAGAAGTTGAATGGTCTGCCATCAGCTCTGTGTTCCTCTCTCTCTTTTGCCCTACATGACAATTGAATGGGCATCTTCTGTCTCTCAAACTCCTTGGAGTTTCACTGTTTACCTAAAGTAGTTCTTCCAAACAAATACAGCACTAATCCTAAAATAAGTCCTGTGAAAAACTTTCTTCAACTTGATTCACCTCCCTCGCTTTCATTTCTCAGTACACTCTTACACTCTCCGAGCCCCTTGACATTTTCATCTCCAAGTTTTGCCAACTTCTTGCGTAGCCTGATAACATATGGGCTTTTCTGCGTTAATTCTGAGCTCTAACTTTTTTTTTTTTTTTTTTTTTTTTTTTTTTGTGGGGTCCGCGGGCCTCTCACTGATGTGGCCTCTCCCGTTGCGGAGCACAGGCTCCGGACGCGCAGGCTCAGCGTCCATGGCTCACGGGCCCAGCCGCTCCGCGGCACGTGGGATCTTCCAGGACCGGGGCACGAACCCGTGTCCTCTGCATCGGCAGGCGGACTCTCAACCACTGCACCACCAGGGAAGCCCTGAGCTCTAACTTTTGCAATTAACCTTTGCTCAGTTCACTTCCACCCACTCCAGGTAACAGCCTCATCCAATTTTGGACCTGATTTCAGCTTTGCCTACACTCTGTTCTTCCTATTTCCACAATCCACCAAGGTACATCTGATATCAACTCCACTTACACAATAGCTATCTAAAGCTCTCTTTCTCGAGCTCCAGACCGACATTCCCAATGTCCTACTACGTGTTCTCAGGTTCTTCAAATGCAATAATGTAACTCATTATACCCTCACTCCTCCCCATACTCTTCTTTCACACTTTTCTCAGTTTAAGGAGTCATTGTGCACCTAATCACCCAACCCAGAAACCTCAATTTTCCTAGACTCCTCCCTCTTACTTAGCCCTCTGTATCCAAGTAGACAGAAAATTCTGTCAATTCTACTCCCTAAAGATCTTTCATATATTTATGTCCTCTACCCTTTCTCTTTCACTCGCCCAGTTTAGGCCCACATGCCTTCTTTTTTTTTTTTTTTTTTTTTTGATGTGGACCATTTTTAAAGTCTCTATTGTATTTGTTACAATATTGCTTCTCTTTTCTGTTTTGGTTTCTTGGCCCCGAGGCATGTGGGATCTTAGCTCCCTGACCAGGGATCGAACGCGCACCCCCTGCATTGGAAGGCGAAGTCTTAACCACTGGACTGCCAGGGAAGTCCCCATGCTTACTTATCTCTAATCTGGCTCTTCTTCTAGACTTTAAGCCCCATGAAATCAGGGCTGTCATGTGCTTCAATTACCATTTCATCCTCAGCCACTAGCACAAGGCTTACTCATAGTGGGCACACAAATATCTGTTCAAAAATGAATGAACCAGTCAAGTAAGCAAACCAGCACACACCACCACACAAATCTACCATATTCATTCTAAAGCTGCATAACGAGCCCCGCTGCGTAGACTCACCATCATTTCTTTCAAAGTGTACCTGATCAAATCTCTCCTCTGCCCCCCAATTCACCCCTAGCTCCCACCTTCCTCAGAGGAGGGGTCAAAATTGTGACAATGTCCGGCAAGGTGTCAGGTGGTCCGGTCCTCCACACCCACTGCGGTGCTTCTCATCTGCACCTCCTGCTACCTGCACCCCAGCCCTACTTTCTCCACTCCGCCCACACTGTCTCTTTACTGGTCTTCAGTCTTTCCAACCCCACCTCAGGGTCTTTTCACTCGCCATTCCCTCTGCCTGGGGAGCTCACCCACCAAATATCCAGGTGGTTCCCTCCCTGACCTCCTTCAAGCCTTTGCTCATGCCTTATCTTCTCAGAGAGGCCTTCCTTGATCACATGGATTAAAGCTGTACACACAGACACCCACCCAGACACTCAGCACAACCTACCCCTTCCCCCGCCCTCCCATTTCCATAGCACTTAGCCTCAGATAAACATTTTGTTCTTTATTGTCCACATCAGCCCACTTGAATAGAAGCTTCATGAGGGCAGGGATTTTCATTTGTTTCTATCATTTCTGTAGCCCGCGTCCTGCATGTAGTAGGTCCTCAGTAAGTATCTGTTGTGTGAATGAAGGAACAAGTGAACTAAGATCCTTCTGACAGTCATGTCCCACTGTTGCTCATCTAACTGACCTGGCATCAGACTTATGGACAGTTTGCCGGTGAATGCCAGGCAAGGCTGTCCACCAGCAGGGAGCCCAAAAGATGAGCTTCCCCCACCCCTCGTCTCTGGGATGCTGAAATTAACTTGGGACCTTTTTTTTTTTTTTTTTTTTTTTTTGTCTTCTCCTCTCCTCTTCCTTTCTTTCCTTTGGAAAACCTGAACTATACTTTGGAATCATGTCATAGAATTTGGAATAACAGGTAAGTCTCTATGCCTAAAGATAGGATTTGCAGGGTCTACATTCAAATATGAACCCTTCAAATGTAAAGATAATACATAGAATAAATGAGTAAAAGGCAATACATGACAAGTTTGAGGGATATTATATAAACCCAGAATTTCATGCCATCTGACTATTTAATCCATTATTATACCTGTTTTTCTCACTTGTTTGGTTATTTGTCAGTCCTTTAAGGAAATGTAAAACACTTTGAAATTTACATTGACAATTATTAAAGAGTTTATACAAAGGAAATCTCATTTTAGCAACTGAAAAATTTTCATTTGCTTCCATAACAGGCTTTTATGGACATTCATGAATCTTTACTGCAGTAGCTCAACAACTTTGAACATAACAATGTGTGTTTGACAGTCATTGTCTTTCAAACACACTGTAGTGTGGAAATCAATTTCAAATATATATGCTGAAGTCACCTTTAATATTTATGTAGAGGGGGAGAGAAGGTAGGCGAGGCTGTGAATGTCGTATTTCTCTAAGCAATTTCTGGCTACATTTCTTGTTTGATAATCAGTACCTCACTTTTAACACATTACTTGAGAAACTGATTAAATGAACAGGAAACATCAACACTAATATCCTGTGTCCCCTGCATCGGCAGGCGGACTCTCAACCACTGCGCCACCAGGGAAGCCCCCATTATCCTATTTTATGAAGAAAAAAACCTGAGGCTTAGAGAAATCAAGCAACTTTCCCAAGATGATGCAGCCGGTGAGTGGCAAAGCCACAATTCATCCCAGATAACCTCTTTCCAAAATGTAGGAAATATCATCTCCATTTACTAATAAGAGAATCAAAACCCAGAGAGATTATGAGAACTTCCAGGAAAAACTGATTGGCAACTGGGCTCCTGGGTATTTTTTGTTGGTTTGTTTGTTTTAATATATATATATTTACAATTCACATTCTTTTTTAAAAAATAAATTTATTTTATTTTTTTAAATTTAGTTTTGGCTGTGTTGGGTCTTCGTTGTGCTGTGAGGGCTTCTCATTGTGGTGGCTTCTCTTGTTTTGGAGCATGGGCTGAAGGCTCATGGGATTCAGTAGTTGTGGCATGCGGGCTTCAGTAGTTGTGGCTTGTGGGCTCTAGAGCGCAGGCTCAGTAGTTGTGGCGCACAGGCTTAGTTGCTCCGCGGCATGTGGGATCTTCCCGGACCAGGGATCGAACCTGTGTCTCCTGCACTGGCAGGTGGATTCTTAACCACTGCACCACCAGGTAAGTCCCCTGGGTTCCTGGTTTTAAAGCCCAGGCAAGTTGGGGAGGAAGAGCACTCCAGAAAGAAGGAGAACGTGCAAAACCTTGGAAGCATGGAGGAGCGTGGCATGTCCCCAGGAACCAAAAATGTTTGAAACTCAATATGCATATATAGAAACAGCAATAGGACATGAAGCCCCTAAAGATCACTTCAGGGATTGTGAAAAATAAATTATGCCACACTAAATATTGCAGACTCTGCTCAGGAGCAAATGAGGAAACAATGGGTGACTTTAAGCAAGGGAATAAAGCAAACAAAGGTTTAGATTGGAGGCAGGGCAACGAGTTATGAAGCAGCAAATTCTAGTATTATTGAGATCAAGAGTTTTGAAGCCAGTCACCATGCCACTTATCACGACCTAAGGAAAGAGAACCTCTTTGAGTCAGTCTCCTCATCTGTAAAATGAATATAATACAGTCATTATGAGGTGTAAATGAAAGAACATAGGTAAACACTGACTGCATTTTAGATCTAGTAGGCATTCAATAAATGATGGTGCTTGTATTAACAGTTGTTTATTGCTATTTTTGTTGTGAGACAGATATCTTGAGACCTAGTTTAGGTCTTTTTGAAGGAAGAACATGTTAAATACACTTAGTGGTGTGCTTTTATCTGGGTCATTTAGAAATAAAACCAATACTGCTTGATTTTTTCAGACATAGTAAATTGACCTGTATCAGAACAGCAAAGTCAGAGGAGCACAAAGAGAACCAGATCTCAGGAATGGCATGAGGTTGAGGGTTCAGTTTATCAAACATTTCTTGTGTCCAACACTATATTACGTGTTGCATACATAAAAATAGTTAAAACACAGTCTCCCTTCACAAGGAGTCAAGCATCTACAATACAGTTCTTTGGGCTGATTTGCCTTATTCTAGATCCCTGGCCTCCTCTTTTACTTACAACCCCTCACTCGCCCCTTGGGTCTGATACTTCCACTACTCTTTGGAATTGATCTTGGTTTCCCTACTTCATTACTCTCCTACCCCAATTTTGTACTCCTTCTTTTCCTGGATGAGTAAGATTACACCTCATCTGGTCGAAACCTATCCTCAGAACCCTACCCTGGTTCCAAGGAACCTTGCTACTGTAGTGAAGTTAAACCAATTCTCTCAACAGCTGGCACCAGAATTCTTCTCAGAGGGAAATGCTTTGATGAGTTGCTATGAGTAGACACAGAGTGCTTGAGAACTTGGGTCAGCAAGAGAGAGGATAATCAAAGAAAGACTGTTCTACATTAGAAATTCACTTGGGGGGGGATGGAAAAAGTTGGAGAGAAAAGAGAAGACAGAAGAGAAAGAAAAGAGACAGAAGGCAGAGTAACTCCATAATATGCCTAAAATGCTTTTTCTTCATGCGCAGTATTCTAAGTTATTTGCATTCCTTCAACTCCTCTCATGTCTTCCAAATCTTCAGTTAGTCTTCCATTACCCCTACACCACCACACCTCCCCACAGTACACACATTGTGAGTGGAGATGGTGGTGGGGTAAGTAAAGAAATCATGGGGCCAAGTTCCACTGCTGGATCAAAAGGGAGCAGAATGGAGACAGCACACCTAAAACAATGACACAGTACACAAAATGAACCCATCAGTAGAAGCAGGGCCCAAGATAATGCTAAAACCGTATATGTCGAGAAAATTGGCAGAACACTTCAGCAGATACTGTACTTTATTTAAGAGTTGTGTAATAGGGGCTTGAACCGATCTTAACATGATACTATACATAGAAAATCCTAAAGATGCTACCAGAAAACTACTAGAGCTAATGTACCAGGTGAAGGACCAAGATAAAACCCCAGAAAAACAACTAAATGAAGTGGAGATAGGCAACATTCCAGAAAAAGAATTCAGAATAATGATAGTGAAGATGATCCAGGACCTTGGAAAAAGAACGGAGACAAAGATCGAGAAGATCTAAGAAATGTTTAACAAAGGCCTGGAAGAATTAAAGAACAAACAAACAGAGATGAACAAAAAAATAACTGAAATGAAAACTGCACTAGAAGGAATCAATAGCAGAATAACTGAGGCAGAACGGATAAGTGACCTGGAAGACAGAATGGTGGAATTCACTGCTGCAGAACAGAATAAAGAAAAAAGAATGAAAAGAAATGAAGACAGCTTAAGAGACTTCTGGGACAACATTAAACATAACAACATTCACATTATATGGGTCCCAGAAGGAGAAGAGAGAGAGAAAGGACCCGAGAAAATATTTGAAGAGATTATAGTTGAAAACTTCCCTAACCTGAGAAAGGAAATAGCCACCCAAGTCCAGGAAGCAAAGAGAGTCCCATACAGGATAAACCCAAGGAGAAACAAGCTGAGACACATAGTAATCAAACTGACAGAAATTAAAGACAAAGAAAAATTATTGAAAGCAGCAAGGGAAAAATGACAAATAACATAAAAGGGAACTCCCATAAGGTTAACAGCTGATTTCTCAGCAGAAACTCTACAAGCCAGAAGGGAGTGGCATGATATACTTAAAGTGATGAAAGGGAAGAACCTACAACCAGGATTCCTCTAGCCAGCAAGGATCTCACTCAGATTTGATGGAGAAATCAAAAGCTTTACAGACAAGCAAAAGCTAAGAGATTTCAGCACCACCAAACCAACTCTACAACAAATGCTAAAGGAACTTCTCTAAGTGGGAAACACAAGAGAAGAACCTACAAAAACAAATGCAAAACAATTAAGAAAATGGTCCTAGGAACATACATATCGATAATTACCGTAAACATGAACGGATTAAATGCTCCAACCAAAAGACACAGGCTTGCTGAATGGATACAAAAACAAGACACATATATATGCTATCTACAAGAGATCCACTTCAGACCTAGGGACACACACAGACTGAAAGTGAGGGGATGGAAAAAAACCTTCCATGCAAATGGAAATCAAAAGAAAGCTGGAGTAGCAATATTCATATCAGAGAAAATAGACTTTAAAATAAAGAACGTTACAAGAGACAAGGAAGGACACTACATAATGATCATGGGATCAATCCAAGAAGAAGATATAACAATTGTATATATATATATATATATATATATATACACACACACACACACACACACACCCAACATAGGAGCACTTCAATACATAAGGCAACTGCTAACAGCTCTAAAAGGGGAAATCGACAGTAACACAATAATAGTGGGGGACTTTTACACCTCACTTACAGCAATGGACACATCATCCAAACAGAAAATAAATAAGGAAACAGAAGCTTTAAATAACACAATAGACCAGATAGTTTTAATTGATATTTATAGGACATTCTACCCCAAAACAGCAGATTACACTTTCTTCTCAAGTGTGCATGGAACATTCTCCAGGATAGATCACATCTTGGGTCACAAATCAAGCCTCAGTAAATTTAAGAAAATTGAAATCATATCAAGCATCTTTTCTGACCACAAGGCTATGAGATTAGAAATGAATTACAGGAAGAAAAAAAAAACGTAAAAGACACAAACACATGGAGGCTAAACAATACGTTACTAAATAACCAAGATATCACTGAAGAAATCAAAGAGGAAACCAAAACATACCCAAAGACAAATGACAATGAAAACACGACAGTCCAAAACCTATGGGATGCAGCAAAAGCAGTTCTAAGAGGGAAGTTTATAGCTATACAAGCCTACCTCAAGAAACAAGAAAAATCTCAAATAAAGAATCTCACCTTACACCTAAAGGAACTAGAGAAAGAAGAGCAAACAAAACCCAAAGTTAGTAGAAGGAAAGAAATCATAAAGATCAGAGCAGAAATAAATGAAACAGAAACAAAGAAAACAATAGCAAAGATCAATAACACTAAAATCTGGTTCTTTGAGAAGATAAGCAAAATTGATAAACCTTTAGCCAGACTCATCAAGAAAAAGCAGGAGAGGACTCAAATCAATAAAATTAGAAATGAAAATGGAGAAGTTACAAGAGACACCACAGAACTACAAAGCATCCTAAGAGACTACTACAAGCAACTCTATGCCAATAAAATGGACAACCTGGAAGAAATGGACAAATTCTTAGAAAGGTATTACCTTGCTAGAAGGAACCAGGAAGAAATAGAAAATATGAACAGACCAATCACAAGTAATGAAATTGAAACTGTGATTAAAAGTCTTCCAACAAACAAAAGTCCAGGAGCAGATGGCTTCACAGCTGAATTCTATCAAACATTTAGAGAAGAGTTAACACCCATCCTTCTCAAACTCCTCCAAAAAATTGCAGAGGAAGGAACACTCCCAAAGTCATTCTATGAGGCCACCATCACCCTGATACCAAAACCAGACAAAGATACTACAAAAAAAGAAAATTACAGACCAATACCACTGATGATCATAGATGCAAAAATCCTCAACAAAGTACTAGCAAACAGAATCCAAAAACACATTAAAAGGATCATACACCATGATCAAGTGGGATTATCTCAGGGATGCAAGGATTCTTCAATACACACATATCAATCAATGTGATACACCATATTAAGAAGTTGAGGGAGAAAAACTATATGATCATCTCAATAGATGCAGAAAAAGCTTTTGACAAAATTCAACACCCATTTATGATAAAAACTCTCTGGAAAGTGGGTATAGAGGGAACCTACCTCAACATAATAAAGGCCATATACAACAAACCCACAGCAAACATCATTTTCAATGGTGAAAAACTGAAAGCATTTCCTCTAAGATCAGGAACAAGACAAGGATGTCCACTCTCACCACTATTATTCAACATTGTTTTGGAAGTCCTAGCCATGGCAATGAGAAAAGAAAAAGAAATAAAAGGAATCCAAATTGGAAAGGAGGAAGTAAAACTGTCATTGTTTACAGATGACATGATACTATACATAGAGAATCCTAAAGATGCCACCAGAAAACTACTAGAGCAAATCAATGAATTTGGTAAAGTTGCAGGATACAAAATTAATGCACAGAAATCTCTTGCATTCCTATACAGTAATGATGAAAAATCTGAAAGAGAAATTAAGGAAGCACTCTCATTTACCACTGCAACAAAAAGAATAAAATACCTAGAAATAAACCTACCTAGGGAGATGAAAGATCTGTATGCAGAAAACTACAAGACACTGATGAAAGAAATTAAAGATGATACCAACATATGGAGAGATATACCATGTTCTTGGATTGGAAGAATCAATATTGTGAAAATGACTCTACTACCCAAAGCAATCTAGAGATTCAATGCAATCCCTGTCAAATTACCAATGGCATTTTTTACAGAATGAGAACAAAAAATCTTCAAATTTGTATGGAGACATAAAAGCCTCCAAATATCCAAAGCAATCTTGAGGGAAAAAACAGAGCTGGAGGAATCAGACTCCTTGACTTCAGACTATACTACAAAGCTACAGGAATCAAGACAATATGGTACTGGCACAAAAACAGAAACATAGATCAATGGAACAAGATAGAAAGCCCAGAAATAAGCCCACACACCTATGGTCAACTAATCTATGACAAAGGACACAAGGATATACAATGGAGAAAAGACAGTCTCTTCAATAAGTGGTGCTGGGAAAACTGGACAGCTGCATGTAAAAGAATGAAATTAGAACACTCCCTAATACCATACACAAAAATAAACTCAAAATGGATTCGAGACCTAAATGTAAGACCAGACACTATAAAGCTCTTAGAGAAAAACATAGGAAGAACACTCTTTGACATAAACCACAGAGAGATCTTTTTTGATCCACCTCCTAGAGTAATGGAAATAAAAACAAAAATAATCAAATGGGACCTAATGAAACTTCAAAACTTTTGCACAGCAAAGGAGACCATAAACAAGATGAAAAGACAGCCCTCAGAATGGGAGAAAATATTTGCAAATGAATCATTGGACAAAGGATTAATCTCCAAAATATATAAACAGCTCATGCAGCTCAATATTAAACAAACAACCCAATTCAAAAATGGGCAGAAGACCTAAATAGACAGTTCTCCAAAGAAGACATATAGGTGGCCAAGAAGCACGTGAAAAGCTGCTCAACATCACTAATTATTAGAGAAGTGCAAACTAAAACTACAATGATATATCACCTCACACCAGTTAGAATGGGCATTATCAGAAAATCTACAAACAACAAATGCTGTGGAGAAAAGGGAACCGTCTTGCACTGTTGGTGGGAATGTAACTTGATACTGCTAATATGGAGAATGGTATGGAGTTTCCTTAAAAAGCTAAAAATAGAATTACCATATGACCCAGCAACCCCACTACTGGGCATATACTCAGAGAAAACCATAATTCAAAAAGACACATGCACCCCAATGTTCATTGCAGCAGTATTTACAATAGCCAGGTCATGGAAGCAACCTAAATGCCCATCGACAGACAAATGGATACAGAAGAAGTGGTACATATATACAATGGAATATTATTCAGCCATAAAAAGGGACGAAATTGGGTCATTTGTTGAGACGTGGCTGGATCTAGAGACTGTCATACAGAGTGAAGTAAGTCAGAAAGAGGAAAACAAATATCATATATCAAGGCATATATGTGGAACCTAGAGAAATGGTACAGGTGAACCAGTTTGCAGGGCAGAAGTTGAGACACAGATGTAGAGAACAGCGTATGGACACCAAGGTGGGAAAGTGGCCAGGGGTGGGGGTGGGGTGTGATGAATTGGGAGATTGGGATTGACATGTATACACTTATGTGTATAAAATTGATGACTAATAAGAACCTGCTGTATAAAAAACTAAATAAAATAAAATTCAAAAATTCAAAAAAAATAAGATGTTGGGGAAAAAAAAAGATGACAGTCAGAATTCTAAAGAAAATTTAAAAAAATAGAAAACTACTAGAGCTAATCAATGTATTTGGTAAAGTTGCAGGATACAAAATTAATACACAAAAATCTCTTGCATTTCTATACACTAACAACAAAAGATCAGAAAGAGAAATTAAGGAAATAATCCCATTTACCACTGCATCAAAAGAATATAATACCTAGGAGAAAACCTACCTGAGGAGACAAAAGACCTGTGCTCTGAAAACTATAAAATGCTGATGAGAGAAATTGAAGATGACACAGATGGAAAGATATACCATGTTCTTGAATTGGAAGAATGCATATTGTCAAAATGAGTATACTACCCAAGGCAATCTACAGATTCAGTGCAATCCCTGTCAAATTATGAATGGCATTTTTCATAGAACTAGAACAAAAAAATTTAAAATTTGTATGGAAACACAAAAGACCCCGAATAACCTAAGCAATCCTGAGAAAGAAAAATGGAGCTGGAAGAATCAGACTCCCTGATTTCAGACTATACTTCAAAGCAACATTAATCAAAACAGTATGGTACTGGCACAAAAAGAGAAATATAGATCAATGGAACAGGATAGAAAGCCCAGAAATAAACCCATGTACCTATGATCAATTAAGCTATGACAAAGGAGGAGAGAATATACAATGGAGAAAAGACAGTCTCTTTAATAAGTGGTGCTGGGAAAACCAGGCAGCTACATGTAAAAGAATGAAATTAGAACATTCTCTAACACCATACACAAAAATAAACTCAAAATGGATTAAAGACCTAAATGTAAGACTGGCTACTCTAGAACTCTTAGAAGAAAACATGGGAAGAACACTTATTTAGTTGAAAAACAACAGATTATCACAACTGATATTTAGGTCATGATTTCTTCAGTTACTGACAATGACTGCCTTCTAGGATTCCAGTCTTCCCCAAAGCTGGGAAGACAGGAATGTTGTCTTACCCAGGTTACTACAGTAGTCTCCCTGGGATTAGCAAACATTTTCTTAAAGAACCAGATCATAAATATTTCAGGCTTTCTGGGCCAGATGGTCAGTTACTCAGCTCTGCACTTAAGGCCTGGAAGCAGCAGTAGACAATATGTAAATGAATGGATAGGGCTGTGTTCCAATAAAACATTTTTACAAGCTCAGGTAGCAGGCTCTCTGTCCTGCTCCTTCTGTTTTCCATATTATAATCAGGGTATTCTTTCTAAATGTCACTCCTCTGCTTAAACACTTGAATGGCTTCCCATTGCCCTTAGTCCAGATTCCTTAGAAGAGCCTCCTCTCCAGCAATTTCTAGCTCCTAACTCAACTTTTCAGCACAATTGAACTACTTTGAATTCCCCCCAAATTCCTGGTTCTTTTCCTTCCACGAATTTTCATATGCTGTTCTTTTACTTGGAATATTCTTCTCTCCCTGCAGCCACACTCACCACACACACCAGGTTAGTTGATGTCTACTTATCTGTTTTTCAAGTTTCACATTAAATGTAACTTCCTCCAGGAAGCTTTCCCTGATCCCTAAATTCTCACACAGTGCTGAGATTACTAGTTTAATTGTCTGAATCTTCTGTTAGTTCGAGGCTCTGTGAGGACAGGAAATTGCCACTCATCCGTTGTATTCCAAGGTACTCTATAAATAATTGCTGAATAAATGGGTTCTTGACTGTTGAGGAAGGAAAAGACAAGAACCAACCTAAAAATGGAGAGAACCCTCAAAGGCTAATTGGTGGAGAATAAGCCAAGATTTGTTTGAACTGTTCCCTCTAATCCAAAATCTGCTCCTAGAGCATTTTCTGCTTTGCCATTATAGTTTGCAGAAAGGTTTAGGAAACGTGCAGTATGTCTTCCAGACTTTCTGATGCGGCAAACAAAGTCTTGAATGGTTTCACTTCTGCCTTGATCTCCAAACTTAATCTGTTCACCCTCTCTTTGGCTCCTAATCTCTTACCTCATATCCTGCTTACAGTCTTGTATACAGTGTCACTTTTTAAAAAAAAAATTAATTAATTAATTAATTTATGGCTGTTTTGGGTCTTCGTTTCTGTGCGAGGGCTTTCTCTAGTTGTGGCAAGTGGGGGCCACTCTTCATCGCGGTGCGCGGGCCTCTCACTGTCGCGGCCTCTCTTGTTGCAGAGCACAGGCTCCAGACGCGCAGGCTCAGTAATTGTGGCTCACGGGCCCAGTTGCTCCGCGGCATGTGGTATCTTCCCAGACCAGGGCTCGAACCCGTGTCCCCTGCATTGGCAGGCAGATTCTCAACCACTGCGCCACCAGGGAAGCCCCAGTGTCACTTTATATTTGGTAATTCTCCTCTGAAAGTGATCTTGGCTTGCCTTTCTGACCAATACTCACATTTCAAATATCATGTGGTGGGCGTATTCTATATGACAGGCTCACAGGACTTCTATAAGCCAGGCCTGTAGGATGTAATCATTTAGTCCTTACTCAAGCCTCACAATAATGTTATAAGAGATTTCCTTTCCCTGGTCCCACATTATAGTTGATGAAATTAAGACTTAAAGAGGTTTAGTAACTTGCCAAAGAAACAGAACAAATGGCAGAGCTGAGATGTGAGGGAAGAAAGTCTGACGCCAGAAATCACATTTCTAACCTCATACTACTTTATAGTTTCTCTCAGACCATGTCTGTTATTTCTTGTTGTCGTTGTTGTTCTTTTTACCTCTCTGAATTCCTGTACAACCCCAGAAGTCTTCTGCAGTCCTCCTGCAAGTTTCATCCTGAATCTCACGGGTAGTGTGTTAAATCCAAGGTGATCATAATAACTAACATTTATTGAGCACAGTCACTGTGTTAAGTGCTGTTCGTGTTACTCATTTAACTTTCAAAGACCCTCATAAAAAAACACAAGGTTAGCTCTGTTTTGCAGATAAGGAAATAGAGGCAAAAAAGGGTAAAATAATGTGTCCAAGGGCACACAATTAGAATGGGAGGACTTAGAATTTAAACCACAGTAGTCTGACTCCACAACACTTCTGGGTAAGGAGAGAACACATAGGGAAGCAGATAACATAAAGAACTCTTCAAGCCTCATAGGATGAGGTTGAAAGTGTTGGCGAGTTTAATTGATTCAGGCTGTAATTATCCAGGATAAGACATTATAAGGATGACTTAATTATTTATTGCTGCCCAAACAAACTATCATCAAAGTTCATGGCTTAAAACAACAATTGTTTATTAGCTGACAGTTATGTGGGTCGACAATTTGGGATGAACCTGGTTGAGAAGTTCTTCTGCTGGTTTTGCCTGGGCTCACTCACGTGGTGACAGTAAGCTGTGGCAGCTTGGCAAGGTCTTGATGCTCCACAATGGTTTCTCTAGCAGTCAAGGCCAGCTGCATGGGCATACAACTTGTGCTTGGTTCACTGTTCTGCTATTGCTGTCTTAAAATTCTTAATAATTATGAAACAAGGGGCCCTACTGGGCCTTGCACATTATGTTGCCAGTCATGTTAGTGGTTGGTGCTGGATGTCAGCTGGGCACCTTTCTCCATGTAGCTTCTCATCCCCAAAGAGACTAGCCCAGGTTTCTTCACATAATGACAGAAGCTTTCCAAGAGAGTGAGAGCAAAGCCTGCAAGGCATCTTGAGGCCTAGGCTCATAATTCCCACGTCATTACTTCTGCTGTATTTTATTGATCAAAGCAAGTCACAAGGCAAGCCCAGACACAAGGAAGTGGAGATCTAGAGTCCACTTGTTGATGAGAAGAACAAAAAGTCACAATGCAAAGGGGCGTGTGTAGAGGGATGGGATGAGTTTGTGACCATTTATTGCAATCTGTCACAGAGGAGGTACTTGTTTAAGGAGATATGAAATCATTTCAGTCTTGGACATTTGGCGATTAAGGTTTCTCCTGTGATAAATCTATGCAGAGGTGTTTAGTATTTGGATGATATAGGTCTAGAATATACAAGAGAATCCTGGTGGGACATACAAATTTGAAAGTTGTCACTATGCAGGTGATAGGTTTCTGAGTAAACAAATCACAACACCCAGGAAGACTGCATTAGTTCAGGTAAAGGTAAACAAAGAGATTCAGTCAATCCCTCAGACCACCCAGATATCTAAGTGCACCCTTCTTCCCATACATCTCAACCTCCCTCTCTAACAGAGACCATCTGTGGGCCTATTCATTTCCATAGCCAGCTCAAGGTCTACTGTCTCCGGGGAAAGTACAGCCTTCTCTGTCTTGTCCAGATGTGGCAACATATAGTCCAATGACATATAAACCAAAAAATAGTTACTTGATCCCCACGTTCAACCCAATATGCAATGGTGGATCAGGAATAGAATAAAAACTTCCATTTGAAAAAGGAAAGAATGGGAAACATATAGCAAGGAGTAATCCTTAATAGTTTTCTTTCCAGGCAGAAATTTTTGCCCTATGGGAGAAGTTCCCTGATGAACCCTTCTGGATGCCTTTTGTTATGCCTGAAGACCCCTGGGTTCACCCTCTGGGAGGTTCTTCCTTGTCCATCATTCACCAGGTTCAAGATTGAAGAGGATGTTGGAGACTAGGCTCTCCTGGAGACCGCCTGAGGACACAATGAATGGCTTTTGCAGGTCAGATTTATGGTTTCTTTAGTAATGCAATTTCCTCAAAAACTTAACAGGCTTTTGTACTGTTCATCTCTAGTCTATGTGCCAGAAATGGTACCAAAGTTCTTTTCTGGATCTGGCTCTTAAACTAGCTTATTCTGTAGTTTCTATGCTCTACCCATTCCTCTTTTCATTGTTTTAATGGTGGCTAATTTGACGTAATCTTACAAAATAAGTGAGGGTAACATCCCTAATCTGATCTTTGCTGGAAGGCTATATTTCTTTCTTTGTCTGAGGAATCTTAATGGGAGGGCTTTAAGAAAGTCTCTGAAAAACAGTCTTTTACCTCCTGTTTGGGCTACAGAAATAGTTGGATTTTCCAACCCTGTGAGGCCCCAATTTTCTATACACTTTATTTCCTTCCATTTCTGCTTGCAAACCCCTCATTTCTTATGTGAGCTCATTTCTTTCTCAAAAAATCTTGCTAAATTCAGCGAGAAGCAACCATCACACTTTTATATTCTGGCTCTCCCCAAATGCTTCCCCTAAAATTCAGCCATAGACAGAACATGGTCAGGCTTCCAAGTTGAGTAGGAGAAATTTCTACAATATTTTGCAATGGTATTACAAGGATCATCAGTCTTCCAGCCTGCAAGATCTGTTTCCTCACTGCCAATTGTCTGACTGTTAAGGTAATGCTATATGTTTTAAGATTCTATTAGAAGTTCCCTATTTCCAGGTATTAATTTTTGTATTAGAGTAAATGCTATATTGCTGTAATAAAGAGACCCCAGAAATCAGTGACATAAAGAAAATGGAAGCTTCTTTCCTGCTCATATCATAGTCGGGCCTAGACTGACAGGGCACTCTGTTCTATGAGGTCATTCAGGACCCAGATTCCTTCTATCTTGTTGTTCCATCCTCTCCTACCATGTCTTCCTCATCTTCATGGCTGCAGCTGGTCACAGACATGTCTATGAAGGAGACAGAAAGCAGTCCAAGGCAAGCCGTCTTCTTTTAAAAGGGTAAGGCAAAAGTTGCACCCATCACTTCCAGTTATATTCCACTGGCAAGAACCTAACCACAAAATCATACCTAGCTGCAAAAGAGGATAAGAAATGTAATCTCCAGTTGAGTGAACATGTGACCAGAAAGAAGAGAATGGATTTTATTATGACAACGATTGACCTGGGAGAAAAGATAGCCAAGGTTAAGAAACCTCAGAAATAAAAAGCCAAAGGTGGGGGGGGTGGGGTGGATAAATAAGCATTTTGTTTCTTAGAGAGAAAGAAAATGATAGTCTGAAAAAGGAAGGAAGGAAGGCAGGCAAAATCTAGTTGGTGGGTACCCAAGTTTCCATTTTATTATTTCCAGTTCTTTTCTGAATATATTTTTTAAATAAAAAGGTTTTTTAAAAATTTATTTTAAGGGAATTAGATAGAGAAAAATATGACAGAGAAGAATATGAAGGTAGAACAATAGTGATATGAGGAGAATAGGAAGAAAATGGAGTAATGAAAGTCAACGGGAGAAAAATTTCAATTGCCTGAGAGAAGACAAGGAAAAACTAGAAAAGGAAATGTTCTTTGGATTTGAAAATCTAGCAGTTACTAGTGAATAATTATGGCAGAAGCTAGATTTCAGTGAATTAAGGAGTGAAAATGGACAAAGCAAAACATGATGACAAGCTTGGACTAGTCTTTAAGAACACTGACCTTTTAGGAAAGAAGAGATAAGATGGCAACTAGTTATAACTAGTTCCACTGGCATGTGGACTAGGATGAGAACCAGCCTCCAGGAGCAGAGTTGGGGCGTTGGGTCCTAGAGACTAGGGTGGTCCACAGTTCTAGCTGCCCAGCATATACCTAACGTGCATCGTGAACAAGTACTAATTCAACCAAGCTCTCAGACGCTCAGAAACTCTTTGGGTCAGTATATTATAGAGGTAACCAGTATGCATAGGACAGTGTTATTCTAGGGCAAGGCCTGTGTCAATCCATACCTGACTTCTGTAGCGCTGGGAGGGCCATGCTTCTTCCATATGCTGAGAGGAGCCTACATATGCTTGGAGTTCACCAAAAACAGGCTGCCTGGCTACACGTTCAGGATGACTGCCCCTCAACATCAGAAAAATAACTTTGCTCTGTGCACACCAGAAGGCTTCGGTTCCACGAAATAGCCCAGTTGCTTAAAAATAGACTGGGAGTGGAAAAACACTCTGGCAAAGGGATAAAAGGTGTGGTTAAAGGCTGGAGTGCCATTTTTTTTTTTTTTTTTTTTTTCTTGCGTTATGCGGGCCTCTCACTGTTGTGGCCTCTCCCATTTGCGGAGCACAGGCTCCGGACGCGCAGGCCCAGCGGCCATGGCTCACGGGCCCAGCCGCTCCGCGGCATGTGGGATCCTCCCGAAACGGGGCACGAACCCGCGCCCCCCGCAACGGCAGGCGGACTCTCAAGCACTGCGCCACCAGGGAAGCCCTGGAGTGCCATTTTAATGTGGTTGAGCTGTGTCTGACTCGTAGTTTGAAGGAGTTATGCTGAGCCAGGCTGATTGAGGGAGGGTTTTATTGATTGTGCTTTTATTTTTTAATGGGAGAGACTTGAACTTTACAGGCTAAGGGCAAAGATACAATGAGAGTCAATAGTTAAAGATTCAGGAGAGAAGGCACTATTGATGGAGGAAACTGACCATAAAGTTTTTGTTTAGTTCACAGCATCTTTTCAGAAAGGGAAATTTAGAGGTTCTTTTAAATTTCTAAGTTAAGACACAGTTATTCCACAGTTCCCTAGGTAAACATTAATAAAGTATTACAAAGTGTTAAGGCTTTCTCAGGTTCATTTAAGTTATCTTTTAACTTATTCCAAAACAAATATAACCAGCAAAGATCCCACTGGAGCACTGGTGTGGAGAAGGGAATCTTAAGTTTGGGAAATAGCTAAGTAATTTGAAATTTCTAACCAAAATCGTTTTTCAGTAAATTGTCAAGCCTGTTTGTAACAAATTCAGAAGGGATTCACAATGAATAGGGCACCTAATATAGATGAAAGATGAACAGTATATTAAATAAATCATGGAGACGCAGAGAAGAAACCAGGTTAAAGGGCACAGCAAGAGCTACATATCCGCTGTTGTAAAGTGTATTCATATAATATTTATACAAAATTTCCAAGAGAAAATAACACTAAGCTTTAGGTGGCACATCTGTAAATTTCATTCTTCTTATCCCCTTCTTCTTAATGTAACATATTTTCTGCATTAATTACCTTCCCTAAGTAACATCACTATATTCCCTGAAGCCACTAGCTGGCCACAGTACATCCATAGGAAGTCAAATCAGAGCACCAGCAGTGTAGACTTAGCATGGTTAAGGCCTTAATTTCCTCACCTACAAAATGGGGATAATAATAGTACTTAAGTTCATAGGACGGTTCTGAGAGGTAGTTGAGAAACTATATAAATGCCTACTAAACGGTAGACTGCATGTTTGATTGTGTATATAAATTTCTTTTTTTTCATATACAGTTAAGGAATAATGTATAGTCAGATAAGAGTGAAGACATAATTTGTGTGTTTCTGTCAAGGACAAAAAGCTCTATGGAAGCAGAAAAGAACTTGAGAAAAACAGAAAAAAGGGCAGAGGTACAATGAAGAAGAAAAGATGGACTTGACGGAGGTGTTGGGCAGAGGCTTTGGCGGAGAGGGAGGGCTGGGATGAGGAGAAAATTAATTCAACAGATTTCAAAGACAAGCAGTGTTACGTGCAGAAATAGAATTGTTTATTTATAAGTCTAAAACTGAAAATATGGTAACTTTGAAAATTAAAGAAGCTACTTTTATTGTGTTTGTCATTAGTAAATGGTATAAGTTGGTATGATACTTACCGTGATAGTTTGGGAATGTAGATTTAAATAAGATTTTAATGTCTTGTTAAATTTGGAACTGATAAGGCATTTTGGGTGCACAAGGCTAGGGCAAGGGATTTATAAACATATCTGGAAAGGTTTATCTGAGATAAATGGACACAAAGTGAAAGAACAAAATTAGCATGTCTAGTAATTTCACTGTAAATTCATCTTAAACAAGGCTTGAATCAAGATATATATATATATTTATATGCATATGTGTATATTTATACAAACTATATGGAGGGAGAGAAAGAGAGAGGCATACATATGTTTATTTATCTATCTATCTAGCTAATCTAGTATCCTTTTTAAATGTACTTGGAGAAAAAGCTAGAAAACAGAAGAGCAATTCTTGACTGGCATGTGAAAAAGCCACTTTTCAAAATCCTTTCCCTCCTATTTAGTTCTAATTTTATAAATGAAAAGTTGGGCATAGTAAACGATACTATATTTCTATCTTTCTTTCTTTAATATATAGCACAAAAGCTGGTGTAAATATACAATAAATACATTTAATGATACTGTAGGGAGCTTTTCTGAATCCTGACTACCGAGTCCTAGCTTTGTGACTCGGAGCAAATGATGTGATCTCTCTGTTATTTGCAAAATGGGGATCATCATAATGCCTACCACATGGGGGTGTGGTGAGCATTAGATAAGTTAAATCATGTTCTCAGTGCTTAGCATATAGTAAGCACACAGTAAAATGCCAGTTAAGGATTATATAATGGCCTTCAAGGATTAGCATTCAAGGAGTCCTAGGAAGTGGCTTCATCCAGGAAAAGGTCTTGACTTAAATACATATAAAGTATACTTGACAAGGAAAAAAAAGTCTTAGCTATAATTCAGATATTTGGGTTCTACTGGCACAATTTCTGTCACCCATCCTACCCAACCTTCCAGAAGATCTTTAATGTTAAAGCATACAACCATCAGTCCTGGTGGCCACAGCTCTGTCTCTGGCCCAGACTAAGAACTCCCTTCCAGCTTTATCCTACTTTATCATGGGCAAACATGATGCTGATCAAAGTGGGTCTCCCTGGCTCTTGCAGAAAAGCTTCATTTTTCTTTACCACCCTCATTAGGACTGAAGATTGTTGAACTCTGGTGGGAACAGCCTAGCTGCCAGGCTTCCTAGCAGCCCACCCTCCCAGGCAGCCCATGAGAGCGTGAGAAGGTGACTTTTCTTTAGGAGGCTCTGGTAAGAGGTATACAGTTCATATAGCCAGGATCACTGTTAAATCACTGCTTGGGTGTTAACTGTCAACTGCCTTACCACTGTCCCTGCCCCGACCCCGGGTGCAGCAGATAACAGGTACTAGTAGAACTGACCTGAAAGCCTGCCCTCACCCCTGTTTACTTCAATCCCCAGAAGCCTCCCAGATAAGCCAGTATCATCCTGATTCTTGTCTCTGTGGTTACTTGTAAATCCCCATATCTGGCCCAACTCACATTCCTCACCACCTTTCAAACACTTTCACTGCACCTCTGGACCTCCTGATCTGTATCTGCAAACTTCCTCTATATCTTCAACTTCTTTCTGAATGTCTTCTCCACTTTGCTGCATAAGCTGAACCCTTGCTCGCCCACATTTCCTCAATATGTTTCTCAAATAGTGGCCATTTGATTCTCACACCCCCACGGGAGGTGGGGAAAGTACCTCTCTTGACCCCTGTCACTGCTTCCAAACCATTTGTAGCTTTCTCCTTCTTTCCAAAACTCTAGCTCCTTTGAAGTTCTGGTCATGCAGTTGTACCACCCCGTATCAGCATCCCTAACGGGATACAGAAGGCACACGTGCATTAGGTTAATTTGAGGATGATTTAACAAAGGGACTGCAGCTGACCCTTGAACAACTCAGGGGTTAGAGGTGCCAACCTTCTGTGCAGTGGAAAATCGTAGCATCATTTATAGTCGGCCCTCCATATCCATGGTTCCTCCATATCTGTGGTTGCGTCCACGGTTCCTGCATCCACAGATTCAGCCAACCACAGATCATGTAGTCCTGAAGTATTTACTATTGATAAAACTTCATGTATAAGTGGATGCCCAGAGTTCAACCTCGTGCGATTCAAGGGTCAACTGTATTTACAAAGGTGTGAATGAGGTAGGGAAGGCACAAGGGATCATACAGTGACTTAGGGTTAGTAACAACGGAACTGTTACACCCCTAGCCTGAGGGAACAAGGAAAGGGAGCTCTGGGACCCAGACGGTGAGAGATGTGTAGAGAAGGCCACGTTGAAGAGCAGAAATCTTCAGTTCAGGGGCACAGCCTCTCTCCATCCAATTTGCTGAGGATCCCCCTTGGCCAAACCCAACCAGAACCAGAGAGCAAGGAAACCTGTTGATTTAATCTAGGTTTGGGCTCCCATGGCACTGAGTGGGGTGGAGAAACGTGGATCTGGAAGGACAAATGGAACATATCTAGCTTATAATCAATGCTCTTTTTGGTTGCTGTCATCTTTCAACCTCTCTTTGAAGACTTGAGTTCCTAGCTCATTTTCTTCCTCTCTACCCCTTAGTGACCCCCAATGATCTTTTTCATCCATTCCTATTGTCATACCCTAAATACTACCACCAGCAATAACACAATATTTACTTCAAGCATCCCACTCTCTGATCACCACCTCTTATATCTATAGTTCCCTGACTCTAGTTTTTCATTGCAATTTTTCAACTTTCTTTAGGCCTCCAGTCCACTGACCTTATACTCTTCCACGATTCATCCACTGTCCCTCCTCCATTCCCCTGTCTTCACTTTCCACTATGTCAAGAGGAAATTCCACGGACCTCACTCCCTTGAAAAGAACATTCTCTCTTATGTAGTCACCTGTCAAAAATCTAACTGTGGTTAAAGCCAACTGTCTGCCTTTTCCAGTGGGGGGAAAAGACATAAAATCACGCCGACTGGTTTCTCTCTATATTTGTTATCACAAGCTACAAATGGGCATCCCAATCTGCCCAGAAATCCTAAGCTGATCCTGGTGAGTATGCCAATTACTCTTCAAGGTGATTATTTCACACCTTCTTTCTTCTTGAGCTTCTCATACTCTTCTGCACCCCCAGTCTCCACACCCTTATCTATTCACCGCCAATTCTACAAACCTCCCAGGACCTGCATCCATATCCCTGCCCTCCATTCTGTTACCGTGGAATAAGGGTCCCTCCTATCGAAGCCCAACTGCTCCCCTTGTGCTCAAGATTCCAACCCTTTTCATTTTTTAAGATAAACGTTTTTTTCTCACCTAAATCAATTTCCCTTTATTGGATCATTTTTAACATCAAATAAATATGTCAGTTAACTCCCATCTTAAAAAAAAGTTTCCTCGATTACAAATTCTCCCATATTTCCCATCCAATTTTTCCATTCCCCTCCAAAGGAAAACTTGAAATGACTGTCTACAGACCCTGCTTCTCTTCATCTCCCATTCTCTCCTCTGCCCATTTCTATCTGCCTTCCACATCCACCCTTCCATGGAAATGCTGCTCCTGTTTAGATCCCCAGTGACTAATTTGTTCCCAAGTCACCTAATGCCACCTATCAGCAGCATATGACATAGCTAACTGCACTCCCGTTCTTGAATCATTTTCCTCCTGTGGCTTTTGTGGACACCATTGTCTCCTGATTCTCCTCCTGTCTTCCTGGCTTTTTCTTCCCCATCTTCTTTGCTGGCCCAGTCTGCTTGACTAGACCTCTAAATATTAATGACCCCGGATTCTTCTCTATCCTAAGCTATCCAATGCATTAGCCATTGGCTAATGCCAATGCATTTAAATTTAAAATAATTTAAATGAAATAAAATTAAAATTCAGTTCCTCCATAGCACTAGCCACATTTCAAGTGCTCAGCAGGCCATGTGTCTAGTGGACAACATGGACACAAAACATTTCCATCATTGCAGAAACTTCTGTTGGGCAGGACTGACCTAAATTCCCTCCCCAGGTGATCTCACCCAGTCCCATGGCTTTAAATACCATCTATATGCTGAATTCTAAATTTATACCTCTAGTTCTAACCCACACTTCAGATTTATACATAAACTGCCTTTTTGACACAACTACTTGGATGTTTAACAGGTTATTCAAACTAACATCCAAAACAGAACACTTCATTTTCATCATCTCCTCCCCTTTCTCTGCTCACAAAAACTTTTCTCTTCCTGCCTGTCTAGTCTGAGCAAATGACACCATCCAGCCAGTTTTGAAGCCAAAAATCTAAGAGCCACTTTGATTCCCAATATCTAATCCATCAACGAGTCTTACTGACTCTATCCATAAAATATATCTCAAATCTACCCTCTTCTACCTTCCACTGTCATCTTCCTCATCTAAGGTTTTAGTCTGGACTACTACTGTCATACAAGATCCCCTGCACCTAAATCTAGCACATAGCAGGTGCTCATTAAATATGGTGACTAAATTAACATGTACAATTCCATTCAATAGTGCAAAATAATCTTAATTTTAAAAATATTCATGAATAATGCTTGTCACAGAAACTTTAGAAAATTGATTTAAGAAGATAATAAAAATCACTTCTCAGGCAGACTTTACTTATGATTGGTATGGCTCAATACTATTATTCAGTTTATCAATTATTAGTACATTTTCATGCTTTTCACACAGTATAATTTACCTCTGTGCATTTGTTAGCTGCACTGTCAGTGCAACTTACCTCCCCAAGAGAAATTTTAGTTGCTTCGTCCTGTTCAGTCCTGCCTTTTCTGATTAATCCAGTACATATGATTCACCTCTTAATTATATTCTGTGCCTGTCACAGCCCAGGACTCAGCTCACCCAGCAATTTGTGGGTGAATAAAACACTCCTGATTTATTGTGTTCAGGAGTTCCCAACTTTGTTCCTGTCTCCACCTGCCACCCAGCTCCTCCCTGCAGTCCTCAACTCCCTTGTCGGGAACAATGAACAGTTTGACCCTAGACTTAATTCAAAATAACTCAACCAATAACTCCTAACAATGTATGCTATTCCACCCTCTTTGATTCTCTGCATTTACTGGCAGCCACTAAAATGCTTGATCACTCCCCATTCATTCCATCTACAACCAAATGTGGTCAAACTGATATTTCGTACAGACACAGGTAATGACAGTAGTGAGGGGATGGGTACTAGGGAATGCAGGGGTATCTTTTGGGGCCTAGAGACTAACATTATTAATATGCCAAACATCTGCATTGCCTGTGTCAGTTTATACCACCAGCTCAGATGCATCACCTTCACAGCAATCCAAACACTATTATTTGCCTACCCAGCAATGATCTTTCCTCCACCCTCCTCCAACATCCTCCTCTCCAAGAGAATGCCTGTTTTGTTCAGTACCCACCCTCCACCAAACAGCCAGGTACCACAGTTGAGTTGTATGTCATCCTCCATCCTACCTCAGCCAGATTTGTGGTCTCATTCCTTTTATGAAGGGGCAAGTGATATATATTTGGCCAAAAGGAGTGAAAGTCTGCTGTGGGAGGTTCTGGAAAAGGTTTCCTCACTCTTAAAAAAAGACCCAGGACAAGATAACCTCTTGAAATCTGGAGACTGCTCTGCCTGGATGTAAATTTCTGAGACAACTAATGTCTTCTTCTAAAAGTATGATGGGAGAGAGTCTTAGGCTGAAGCCATTGCTGGGAATGGCAGAGTGGGCAGATGAAATAAAACTACATCTTTTGTAATATTCTTAAGCTGATTTTCATACTGCGCCAGAGGCCCTACCTCTGGACTTCCAACTACGTATTTGTAAGCCCAGGGGATTCTGATTCCATCAAAATTTGACTTCTAAGCCCACAACTATAAAATTTCTCCACCACTTACTAACACCATGCAGGATCTTAGTTCCCTGACCAGGGATGGAACCTGTGCCCCCTGCAGTGGAAGCGCGGAGTCCTAACCACTGGACTGCCAGGGAATTCCCCACTAGCTAACCTTAGGCAAATTATTTAACTTTTATAGAATCCTTTTCTTTACCTGTAAAGAGGGGAATAATATTCACCTTATAACCTTATTGTGAGGATATAGGGTTAAGAGGATTTGAGAGAATACAGGAAGTATGTGAGGTCCATTAGCCAGAAAATGATGCTACAAAGAACCTAAATGTCTCCCAAACTTGCCTGCTGATAGAAATAGACACATTGGTTAGAAGAGCTGATCTCAGTCCTCTCCCCTGGAGATTCTGATTCAGGAGCTCCCTATTGTACCCTGAGAGGCTGCATTTTTTTTTTATTTTATAAATTTAGTTATTTTTATTTTATTTTTGGCTGCGTTGGGTCTTCGTTGCTGTGTGCGGGCTTTCTTTAGTTGTGGCTAGCAGGGGCTACTCTTCATTGCAGTGCGCGGGCTTCTCATTGCGGTGGCTTCTCTTGTGGAGTACGGGCTCTAGGCGACCGAGCTTCAGTAGTTGTGGCACGTGGGCTCAGTAGTTGTGGCTCGCGGGCTTAGGTGCTCTACGGCATGTGGGATCTTCCCGAACCAGGGCTCAAACCCATGTCCCCTGCATGGGCAGGCAGCTTCTTAACCACTGCACCTCCAGGGAAGCCCAGGGCTGCATTTTTAAAAACACATTCCAGCATCTAAGCAAGTTTGAAAATCAAGGAAGTTTGAATTTGGCAAAGGAATACATGGCGTAAACTGCTATGCAGCAGCAGTTAGGGTTTCCAGTTTCTAAATCTACATCTGCCACTATTTCACTTGAGCAAGCTGTTTCACCTTTCTGGACTTGTTTACTCATCTGTATACTTGTCCTATCTAACCTCCAGGTCCGTTGGGGACTGAAGGCAAATTACACTTGCTTCTCTAATCTCAGCCTTTTTATATTGCTACAATGTGGATTAAGTAAACATAAAAATAAGCAAAATTGGGATTGGGGGAGGTGTTGCCTTTGCGGTAAAATTAACTGAATAGGACGATTATTTCTCTATCTCACTACCTTGAGACACTGAACTTCCACTGCTCTCAGGAACATGGTGTAACTTGAGGTGATCACCCTCAGCTGGCTACTCCGGTCACACTGGGATCTGTGAAAAAGACTAGAAAAATTAAAAATATGAGTGACCGGGAAAGAGGAGAATTGGAAGAGAACCCGAAATCCAATTTTTTGTACCAAGGTACCTTTCACTGGCAAGCACTTTCAGTAGCTGTGCATGTGCAACAGAAACATTTCCCTTGGCACCAAAAAAAAAAAAAAAAAAAAACGGGAAAAAGGGAAGGCTCCCTTGGAAGGGATCATGGAAGGCTTCCCCGGGAAAACAAAAAAAAAAAAAAAAAAAAAAAAAGGCGACGTATGCCACTGGCCTCAGGTGGAATTCACGAAGTTGGTTAATTTGGAACACCTGCTAACTTGGTAGGTCCTTTTTAGGGCGCCTAGCTGGCCTCACCTCCTCACGAATCGAAACCAAAACTCCTCCAGCGCTTTAATCCGCGAATTTCAGTTTACGCATGGGCTGTACGCACGCAGAATCCCGCGGGGACCCCAGCGGGGTGGTCAGAGGCCAGGCTTCCGCCTCTGGCCCTGAACTCCTCCCACCGCCAACAAGCCCCGCCCACCAAGAGGCTCACACTTCGAGTTTGGGTCTCCGCAGCGCCCGTAGTTTTGAACTTTCACCGCTCCTGCGGCCGGCGCTGGGGGATAGCACGCATGCGTCTTGTCTTCGAATGGGTGGCACCCTTATCCTCGCGGCAGCGGCAGGAGCCGTGGCCGTGCTGCTGGCAGTGCGGCTATGGGTAGTGCTGCGTCCCCACGCCGCTGTGCCCCGGCGGTCTCTCAGCCTCTTGGTGGTGGCTGGGTCCGGTGAGTACCCGGGCGGTGACTGGCGGGCTCGGGTCGGGTACTACAAACCCCAGAGTCCACTGCGGCGCTGTTCGCGGGACCCCTATCGCTTTGTGCAGCGTAGCATGCTGAGATTTGTAGTTTCTCTGCGGGACTGGAGCGGGTCAGCCCAGGCTGGGCAAAATGCTGGTCTGCTGTTGTGGCCCAGGCCGCGTCTTTAATAACAAATGAGTTACTTACACTTGTCTGTAATTAAGCGTCTCTGTAGTGTATATTTTTCTAACAAATTATTAGTAAACAGAGAGGACACAGAAGCCCGTGATGCTAACATGCAATTTGCCTGAATAAAACCTGTTTTCCATTATTAATCTAGGCATTTGGGATTTACTTTAGGAATCACGAATACTACATGATAAGCGAGACAAAGCGAATTGTCACATTTATAAATATACATATACAAAACCCACGAGTATAGAAACAATTACCTACTAACGGGAGAACAATACACACTTCAGGATATTGTGCCGGGGGGTGAACAACAGCCTGTGCAATCAGGTAGTACAATCCAAACAGAGTTGGCCAGCTCTGTAGGCGGACCGCTTTAAATGGACAGCTCTGACAGAGCGATACATATACATGCTGTGTACATTCAGAAATGCCAGGAGATTGCATCCGGATAGCATAATATTTATAAGTATTAGCAAATGGTCTAAACTTATGTTCACGTGTAATTCATTACTTTATTCATTTAATGTATTTTGAGCCGTAGGGGAGGTCAGGCACTAAGCTAAGCCCTGGAAATAACAAAACTGACGAATACGACTTGCCGTGCAGTGCTGACTATGTCCCAAGCAGTGTGAAAGCTGTGAGGACACAGCAGTGAATGAAATGGAGAATAGAAAACGAAAAGCAGAATGGGTACTTGCTACAATAAGTACTATAACCTGGGAAGTTAAAACTGCTATGGAAGTTCACGCTGGGTGCCACTTTTTCTGAACTTGAGACAGGAAGCTTCCTGGAAGTCGTGATGTCTAAACTGAGACTTGAAAGATGACTAAGAAGTAGCCAGACAAGGGGGAGCTGGGGCTTGGAGGGCTGGGAGGGTGTGAAAAGAAGGCCATAGCACTTGGGATGACCAGAGGTGCGAGGGCACTATTGTACTGAGTTGGATGTGGGGAGGCAAGCCCCATGCAGATCGCGGAAGGGTATTTTAAATCCTGCTCTACAGAGCTGTTGGCACTACTCCACTGCTTCCTACCACGCAGAGGTTAGGACCATGTGCCTCTAAATGAACATAACACCAGCGTTGTATCACATCTCTGCCACTTACTAATTTGGTGATCTTGTGCAAATTAGTTAACCTCACTGAGCCTTCTGTTTCCGGTTTGAAAAATGTGGGTTAGGAGGAGGCGAGGAGAAAGAAAGTTGCATTTTCATCAGAATTGTCAGGTAAAGCCTCCCTGGGGAGATGACAGATACCCAACAGCAAGGAGGCCAGAATGGCTGGAGTAGACTGAGTAAGGGGAGAAGGAGGAGACGACGTCCAAGAGGTAACGATAAGGGTCAGCTTACAAAAAGGGTTTTATTCCATATGAGAAGGGGAGCCCGTGGAGGGTTTTGAGCAGAGGTAAATAATTTGATCAACTCTTTTTAAGAAGATCAGTCTAGAGGCTGTGTTGAGAGTAGACTCAAGTGGACACTTGAATGGACAAGTGCAGAGGGGGGAACAGACCAGGAAGCTTTGGTCATAATCCACGTGAGAGTGATGTGTTTGGAGCAGGGTGCTAGCAAAAGAGGTGGTGAGAAGTGATTGGATTCTGGATATACTTTAAGATAGAACTGAGAAGATTTCATTCCCAAAGGATAAGTCTTAATAAAAAAGTAAAATGCAAGATGAAGCTCTTATTATTTATTTATTCAGTAACAAAGTTAATTTTTCAAAGAATGTATTCAGTTTCCTTTTAAGGGAAAAGGGTTTCCTTTTAAGGAAAAAAGAAAAGACTGTTAAAGCAGGCAAAATGAAGTTTTAATAGCAGTGGAAGATGTATATGTTCGGATTTATCCATAATTGTTCCAGCTCTGAAAACAAGTACCTACTTTGCAAACCACCACACTTTTTCAAAGTTAAAAACAAAAATGGTAAAATGAGTATAAGATGTGTAAATTACTTGCCCTACATAAGAAGATGGCTGACAAGTTATAAAGTTAAAGCATGATTCTAATTCCTGTTATACTTACTCTCTGATGACTTTATTTCTATATCTTAATTCCTTCTGGGATCTAGAGAGTAATCGTTCCCTTTCTACTATAAGAAAATATATGCGTTTGGAGAAAACACATAATTTGTTTGATTATCCTATATGTTCACTGTATCGCTATTGAAAGCTTTCTTGCAACAGTAAGGGAGGTGAGTGGGGGGAGCTTTGTAGTGTGACCAGAGACAAGGAAGAGGTAACAAATGAGATGAACACAGAGAATGTTAAAGACATCAACCTGGCTGAGGCCAGGGGATCGTGCAGTTAAATTAAATAGGTATGATAGGGCCCATTCTTAAGGAGTTTGATTGCTTTGCTTAATTGGTATATAGTTAATGTAATAGGTAAATGTTCTTTTGGGTTTTTTCCCCCCGAAGGAAACCTCAGTGAACACAGTTGGTTTTTAAATTCATGGTTTTAAAATTAAAGTATGGAAATTTTGGAGATTGTACGATTTCAGAAATTGAACACACAGTTGTTGGGTGAAGCTGGTAAATCTTTGAGACCTCTGTTAGGTCTAAGACCTCTGTTAGGAGCTGTTGAACAAAAGTCTTCCTTAGGAAGATCTGAGCCCTGGGAGTCAGTGCTCATGCCTCCCTGATGTTACTTTGCAACACAGAAACCTTCAGCAACTGTCTTCCCATTTTCCAGCCTACTTTCCTGACCTTACTTCACTCTCTTCTTTCTTCCAAGTGTTCCCACCATGCCTTGATCACCCATCCCAGATCTTACCTTCTCCTGTCCTAATAATCCCACCCCCACCCAGTGGCCTCCCTACTCATATCTGTCCATTAGCTGCACCTTTCAAGTCATTTCAGCCTTTACCAGGGATCTCCCCTATGCTTAGGACATTGTTTTTTCACAACCTTTTGCTTGTTCCCTCCCCCAAACCCCATTTTAATTTTTCTTGCTGTCTTGCATCACTCTTTGTATATCTGTGTGTCTTGTCCCTTCCCCACCAGGCTTCTTGATAACAGGATCTGTGTCTTATACTTCTTTGTACCTTCCTCAGGTAGTACAGTAGCACAACCTACTGCTGGTGCTGATTTTATTTTTATACATTTGTTATCCTCTTCCCCCATATAAAGGTAGTATTTATACAAGGGCATAAATTATCATTTCCAAATATTCCTTCTGTGTTTTGAGAAATACACAAAGCATAGTATTAGTATAATGTAGTCAGATGGATATGTCCATTACCGGTTTCTGAATCTCAAGCCTTCCAATATTTTTTTCCAGGTGGGCATACCACTGAGATCCTGAGGCTGCTTGAGAACTTGTCCGATGCTTACTCTCCTAGACATTATATCATTGCTGACACTGATGAAATGAGTGCCCATAAAATAAATTCTTTTGAAGTAAATCGAGCTGATAGAAACCCCGGTGCTATGGTAAGTGGTAATTTCTATGTCTAAGAAAAGTTACAAGTTATGTATTGAATTTTTCTCTAGAAACAATCTCATGACCCTTCAGTGCCCTGCTCACACAATGCAGTCAACTGTTTATTGCTGATGAAATATAGTTCTTTTACTACCCAAATATAAAAACTTCTTTAAAATAAATCTTCAAATAAAAATGGTTGCTTGATTTCTTATATTCTCTTCTATTATTTAAATAGAGAAAATTGTTTCTCAGTAATTCCAACTGTGAAGATTGTTTTATTTATACTTACAGAAAGCATCCAGTTCACGTGCTTATTGGTTCTTCGTTAAAGTTCTTTATCAGTGTATTACATGTATTGATAATTTGATTTATCTATTACTACTGCTTATTCTTCCAGTTGTATCTGTACCTGCTTTTAAAATTATTTCTCTGCTCCTGGTTGCTCACTTCGTTTTAGTATTATAGCAGAATTTGGGGTAAATTGAAAAAAGTGGAACTACTTAATCAGGAAGGAAACTAGAGCTGTTCCTTGTTAGATCGTCTCCATCCATCCCTCTCTCTGGTACCTGCCCAGCCACAGGGCTCCAACAGGTAGTTCAGGAGTGGACAGGCGACCCAGCTCAGGCCACTCAAAGTGTTCCTCCAGGCTTTTTGGACTTGGGGACCCAGAAAATGAAAGTAGTCTTTCTTCAGGGGTTCAACTCTGTAAAAGAAAACTTGGAAGCTGCCAGCAGTCATGTTTTCACCTGCTGGCTAAAGACAGACTGCAGCTAGAGAAAAGAATGAAGTTCATCCACAGGAAGAACAAGATGGGAAACCAGATGGTGACTCCTGCCCTCATTGACTCCAGAGCTGCTTCCATATGGGCCCTGTCTTGGTGGTTCTTATGTTTCTTGGAAATCAGGATCCACTAATATAACTCATCCTCCACTGACCTTTTTAGTTAGTTAAAGCCTGCTTTAGTTACGTTTTGTTCACTTGTAAACATGATCCCTCAATAACGCACTACTAAATTGTGTTCTTGGAAAATCCACATCAGACAATCATGGAATGCGCTGATGACCATTCAGCCGTAGCGAAATAAGTGGTATGTTTTTTCTTTGTGGGAGATTAGCCAAAATGCTTCATTTCTGTTTCAGGACTCAATACTGTATTAGTTTCCTAGGGCTACTGTAACAAAGTACTACACACAGGGTAGCTTGAAATAAGAGAAATTTATTCTTTAATGGTTCCGGAGGCTAGAAGTCCAAAATTAAGGTGTCAGCAGGGCCGTGTTCTCTTTGGAGGCTCTGGGGTGAATCCTTCCTCACCTCTCCCTAGCTTCTGATGGTGGCCAGCAGTCCTTGGCATTTTCTGGCTTGTGTCAGCATTACTCTCGTCTCTCCCTCCATTGTCACAGGGCCATTCCTGTGTCTGTCTTCATAGGCCCTTCTTATAAAGACACCAGTCATTGGATTTAGGGCCCACCCTGTTCCAGTACGATCTCATCTTAACTTGATTGCATCTACAAGACCCTGTTTCCAAATAGTCACTTTCATAGGTTCCAGGTGGACATGGTTTTTTTTTTTTTTTTTTTTTTTTGCGGTATGCGGGCCTCTCACTGTTGCGGCCTCTCCCGTTGCGGAGCACAGGCTCTGGACGCGCAGGCTCCGCGGCCATGGCTCACGGGCCCAGCCGCTCCGCGGCACGTGGGATCTTCCCGGACTGGGGCACGAACCCGTGTTCCCTGCATCGGCAGGCGGACTCTCAACCACTGAGCCACCAGGGAAGCCCGGATATGACTTTTTGGAGGACACTATTCATCCCTATACAAATATATGCACTGGACTATTTCAGGAAAAGCCTCCTGTTTGACATAAAGCAAAACAAACTTTTTCCTTTCAGCAAGTGTGAAAGGAGAAAATAGTAGAGACTATTGAGTATGCCAATAATTGATCCTTTCAGTAATGGGTGAAACATAATAGTAGCTTCATTTTACAAATGAGATAAATGAGGCTCAGAGATTAGGAAAACTCAGCCAAGGCCCTGCCAAATATGTGGGCCTTACCTAAACGTGTCTTCTCCAAAGCTTGCGCTTTTGCTGCACAGCCCACTCTGCCTCTTTTGTGTATTCTTTTACAATTCAAAACACTCAATGTGAACAGAATGCCTTGAGAATTCTTATCCAAGGCATCAGAGACTTAAAATATCATTTAATCTCTTATCTTAGAGTATATATTAGGATTGGAGAGTTTATAGAAAATGATGGTAATTTTCTCACAAGAATAATGTTAAAAGTCTTATAATTTAGCAGTGGCATACACTACTAGAAAAAAATATAAAGATCAAAGGATTACAAATTTCTTATTGTTTTTCAACATACAGAGCGGGTATCTTTGTTTTTACCTAATTATTAGTGTGCGTGTTCTTTTCTTCTTTCTGAAACTGTACCAAATTTGGAGGCTCCAGGTTTCATTTAACATACATATTGATTATTTCCCTCCAGGTCCATCACTGTATGTACCGTTTATTTGCTGAATTTTGTCAGGATTTAGTGAAACATTTAGAAGATTGTTATGTACTGTGTATCATGATGCTTTAGAACCCAGTAAGTTGGGTTCGATGCACTTTAATAAGAAAGCCAAAGATTTCAATTTTATAAGTGCCATTATTTTTTTCTCATTATCAAAGTAACACCACAGTATAGGACTAGGCATCTCTGTTCGACCTCCTTTGTTTGTCGGTTACTTTCCTGCTGGGGCAGTGCAACCCCTGTTAGAGAAAAAACACTACCTCGTTCCTGAAATGGTCTGCTCATGCGTGAATCTAAAGCTGGGGAGAGTTTCTGCAGAGAAGCAGAAGAGAGCCATTGAGGGCAGTAGAAGGAACATGACTGTTGTCCTTTGTGTCGACCACCCCTGTGAGCCACACTAGGTGGACAGGAGGCAGGGCGGAGAGACACCTTCTGACCAAGCCTTATAAAGGGAGGAAGACACTTCTTGTCTCTCTCTACACTTCAGCTAAGGGGACTTGTACCTGCAAGCGTCCCTGACAGCTATCTTTTGTACCTACCGTGGAGCTCACCAGATTGGGGAGAGGAAGGGTCTGACTGAAGAAATCAATAGCGATCAATACATTTGCTGCAGAGCCCATGTCAGCCAAGAATACTGAACGCTCTAGACCTGCAGTGTCTAGTAGAGGAGCCACCAGTACTGACCCAGCACCATTTATTGAATAGTCCTTTGCCCACCGATCCGTGGTGCTTCCACCGTTATATCAAGTTTCCATGTATGTATAGGTCTGTATCTGAGCTTTCTACTTTAACTGGTACATTTGTCTATCCTTGAGCTAATGTCAAGCTCTTTTATTCTTCAGAAGTATCTTTTTTTTTTTTTTTTTGTGGTACGCAGGCCTCTCACTGTTGTGGCCTCTCCTGTCGTGGAGCACAGGCTCCGGACACGCAGGCTCAGCGGCCATGGCTCACGGGCCCAGCCGCTCCGCGGCATGTGGGGTCTTCCCGGACCGGGGCACGAACCCGTGTCGCCTGCATCGGCAGGCGGACTCTCAACCACTGCGCCACCAGGGAAGCCCCCCACATAGGTTTTTAAATTAGCTTTGAAAGTTCACAAAGAACTCTGTTGGGATTTTGCTTTGAATTGAATTGAATCTGTCCATCAGTTTCAGGAGAACTTAAATTTCTTTGATGATATCTTCCTATCTGGAACCATCACCTTTCTCTCCATTACAGTATTTAGATCTCCTTTAATGCTTTTCAGTAACATTTCTAATTTTCTTCATAAGAGTCTGGCATATCTTTTGTTGTGTTTATTTCTAGGTACCTTGTATTCTTTTATTATTGTTGTAAGTGGTATAACTTTTAATAATATTTCCTGTGTTGCAATATATAGAAATACAATTGATTTTTATAAAGTGATCTTATAAGAACCACCTGGCTACACTCTAATCCTAATTTGTACACTTTTGTGTTATTAATGAAGATAATCTTATCATCTACAAGTAGTAATAATTGTGATTCTTTCCTTGTAATCCTTACATCTTTTAGTTCTTTTTTCTCATTTTGTTATTAGAACTTCCAGAACGGTAATGAATAGGAGCCGTGTAGTGGTCATCTTTGCATTCTTTCTGCTTTAAAAAATGTGTTGAGTTTTATTTTAAATAATATTTAGTTGTTGATTTTTATCAAATGTCTCTTCTGCATCTGAGATGATCTTACAGTTTTTCCAACTTTTTCTGTTTATATGGACAATTACATGGTTATGAACTAGTCTTGAACTCCTGGAATAAACCCAGTTTGTTCATGGTGCATTGTATTTTAATGCATTGCTGGATTTGATTTGCAAACATATCATTTAGGATTTTTTTGTTTATGTTCATGATGGAGATTGCCCTGTATTTTTCCTTTCTCATGCTGTTCTTTAGTTTTGGTATCAAGGTTACACTAGTCTCATTATGTGAGTTGTAGGGTATACACAACTTTTCGCTCTTTGGGGGAATTTGTATAAGTATGGAATTGATTGTTTTAAGTTTCTTTTTCTTACAATATTATTAACTGCGGTCACCATGCTGTATTGCATCCCTATGACTTCTTTATTTTATAACTGCAAGCTTGCAGCTTTTGATCCCTTCACGTATTTCCCTCACCCCCAATGCCCCACCTCCGGTAACCACCAAATCTGTTCTCTATATCTGTGAGCTTGGGTTTTTTGTTTTCTGGTTTTTTAGATTCCACATATAAGTAAGATCATATTGTATTTGTCTTTCTCTGTCTGGCTTATTTCACTTAGCATAATGCCCTCAAGGTCCATCAAGGTAGTCACAAAGGGCAAGATTTCCTTCTTTTTTAAGGCTGAATAATATTCGTGTGTGTGTGTGTGTGTGTGTGTCTGTGTGTGTGTGTATGTATGGATCAATCACATTATATTCAGTATTTATCCATTCATCCATTGGTAGACACTTAGGTTGTTTTCATGTTTTGCCTATTGTAAATAATGCTTCAATGAACTTGGGGTAGTGTATATCTTTTTAAGTTAGTGTTTTCATTTTCTTTGGATAAGCATCCAGAAGTGGAATTGCTGGATTATATAGTAGTTCTATTTTTAATTTTTTGAGGAACCTCCATACTGTTTTCCATAGTGACCACACCAACAGTGTACAAGGGTTCCCTTTTCTCCACATCCTTGCCAACACTTGTTATCTCTTGTTCATTGTGTGCGTGTGTGTGCGTGTGTGTGTGTGTGTGTGTGTGTGTGTGTGTGTGTACCACATCTTTTTTATCCATTCATCTGTTGATGGACACTTAGGTTGCCTCCATATCTTGGCAATTGTAAATAATGCTGCTATGAACATTGGGGTGATGTATCTTTTTGACTTAGTGTTTTTGTTTTTTTCAGATATATACCCAGGAGTGGAATTGCTGGGTTATATATTAGTTCTATTTTTAGTTTTTTGGGAAACCTCATACTGTTTTCCACAGTAGCTGCACCAATGTACTTTCCCACCAACAGTGTAGGAGGGTTCTTTTTTCTCCACATCCTCACCAGCAAATGTTATTTGTGTTCTTTTTGATGATAGCTATTCTGACAGGTGTGAGGGGATATCTCATTGTGGTTTTGATTTGCATTTCCCTCACGATTAACGATGTTGAGCATCTTTTGATGTGCCTGTTGGCCATCTGATGTCTTCTTTGGAAAAATGTCTATTCAGACCTTCTGCCCATTTTTTAATCAGGTTGTTGGACTTTTCTTTTTGATGTTGCTATATGAGCTGTTCATATATTTTAGATATTAACCCCTCATTAATCATATCATTTGCAAATATTTTCTCCCATTCAGTAGGTTGTCTTTTCATTTTGTTGATGGTTTCTTTTGATGTGCAAAAGCTTTTAAGTTTAATTAGGTTCCATTAGTTTATTTTTGCTTTTGTTTCCATTGCTTTAGGAGACAGATCCCAAAAAACAGTGCTACAATTTATGTTGGAGTCTTCTGCCTATGTTTTCTTCCAGGAGTTTTACGGTTTCCAGTCTTACACTTAGGTCTTTAATCCATTTTGAGTTTATTTTTTCTACATGGTGTTAGAGAATGTTCTAATTTCATTCTTTTACATGTAGCTATCCAGTTTTCCCAGTGTCACTTATTTAAGATACTGTCTTTTCTCCATTGTGTGTTCTTGCCTCTTTTGTCCTAGATTAATTGACTGTAAGTGCATGGGTTTATTTCTGGGACCTCTGTTCTGTTCCATGGATCTGTGTGTCTGTTTTTGTGCCAGTACCATACTCTTTTGATTACTGTAGCTTCGTGGTGGTGTCTGAAGTCAGGAAGCATGATTCCCCCAGCTGTGTTCTTTTTTCTCAAGATTGTTTTGGCTATTTGGAGTCTTTTGTGTTTCCATACAAATTTTAAAATTATTTGTTCTAGTTCTGTGAAAAATGCCTTTGGTATTTTGATAGATATTACATTGAACCTGTAGATTGCCTTGGGTAGCATGGTCATTTTAAGATTATTAGTTCTTCCAGTCTATGAACATGGTATATCTTTCCATCTGTTTGTGTCATCTTCAATTTCTTTCATCAGTGTCTTACAATTTTCCAAGTACAGCTCTTTTACCTCTTTAGGTAGATTTATTCCTAGGTATTTTATTCTTTTTGATGCAATTGTAAATGAGATTGTTTCCTTAATTTCTCTTTCTGATAGTTCATTGTTAGTGTATAGAAATGCAGCAGATTTTTGTATATTAATTTTGTATCCTGCAATTTTACCAGGTTCATTGATGAGCTCTAGTAGATTTTTGGTGGTGTCTTTAGGATTTTTTAATGTATCATGTCATCTACAAACAGTGACAGTTTTATGTCTTCCTTTCCAATTTGGATTCCTTTTTATTTCTTTTTCTTCTCTGGCTGTGGATAGGATTTCCAATACTATGTTGAATAAAAGTGGTGAGAGTGGGCATTCTTGTCTTGTTCCTAATCTTAAAAGAAATGCTTTCAGCTTTTCACCATTGAGTATGATCTTAGCTGTGGACTTGTCATATACGGCCTTTATTATATTGAAGTATGTTCTCTCTGTGCCCACTTTCTGGAGAGTTTTTATTGTAAATGGATGTTGAAGTTTATGAAAAGGTTTTTTCTGCATCTGTTGAGATGACTGTATGGTTTTTATGCTTCCGTTTGTTAATGTGGTGTATCACATTTATTTATTTGTGGATATTGAAAAATCCTTTCGTCCCTGGGATAAATTCCACTTGATTGTGGGGTATGATCCTTTTAATGTACTGTTGAAGTCGGTTTGCTAGTATTTTGTTGACGATTTTTGCATCTATGTTCATCAGTGATATTGACCTGTAATTTTCTTTTTTTTAATATCTGTGTCCGGTTTTGGTGTCAGGGTGATGCTGACTTCATAGAATGAGTTTGGATGTGTTCCTTTCTCTGCAGTTTTTTGGAATAGTTTGAGGGCAGGTGTTGACTCTTCTCTAAATGTTCAGTGGAATTCACCCGTGAAGGCTTCTGGTCCTGGACTTTTGTTTGTTGGGAGGTATTTTTGTTATTGATTCAATTTAATTACTGGTAATTGCTCTGCTCATATTTGTATTTCTTCCTGATTCAGTCTTGAAAGATTATGTATTTTTAGGAATTTGTCCATTTCTTCTAGGTTGTCCATTTTACTGGGATATAGTTGTTCATAGTAGTCTCTTATGATCCTTTGTATTTCTGTGGAGTCAGCTGTAATTTCTTTCTTATTTCTGATTTTATTGATTTGGGCCCACTTTCTTTTTTTCTTAATGAGTCTGGCTAAAGGTTTATCAATTTTGTTTATCTCCTCTTAGTTTCATTGATCTTTTCTATTGTCTTTTAGTCTCTATTTCATTTACTTCTGCTCTGATCTTTATGATTTCCTTTTTCTACTATCTTTGGGTTTTGTTTTTCTTTTTCTAGCTCCCTTAGGTATAAGGTTATATTTTTTATTTGAGATTTTTCTTGTTTGCTGGGGTAAGCTTGTATTGCTGTAAATGTCCCTCTTAGAACTGTTTTTGCTGCATCCCATGGATTTCGGATCATTGTGTTTTCATTTTCATTAGTCTCCAGGTATTTTTTTAATTTCCTCTTTGATTTTGTCAGTGATCTATTGGTTGTTTCATAGCATAATGTTTAGCCTCCATGTGTCTGTGTGTTTTGCAGTTTTTTTCTTGTAGTTGATTTTTAGTCTCATAGCATTGTGGTCAGAAAAGATGCTTAATATGGTTCCAGTTTTCTTAAATTTACCAAGGCTTGTTTTGTAGCGAACCATGTAATACATCCTGGAAAATGTTTCATGTACACTTAAAAAGAATGTGTATTCTGCTGCTCTTGGATGGAATGTTCTATATAACTATTAAGTCCATTAGGTCTGTTGTGTCATTTAAGGCTAGTGTTTCCTTATTGATCTTCTGTCTGGATGATCTGTTCATTGATGTGAGTGAGAGGTTAAAGTCCCTTACTGTTATTGTTACTGTTGATTTCTCCCTTTGTATCTGTTAATATTTGCTTTTTGTATTTAGGTGCACCTATGTTGGGTGCATATGTACTTACAATTATTATATCTTCTTCTTGGGTCACTCCCTTGATCATTATGTCATGCCCTTCTTTGTCTCTTGTAAGTCTGTATATTAAAATCTATTTTGTCTGCTATAAGTATTGCTACCCCAGCTTTCTTTTGATTTCCATTTGCATGGAATACCTTTTTCCATCCCCTCAGTTTTGGTCTGTGTGTGTCTTTAGATCTGAAGTGAGTCTGTTGTAGGCAGCATATACATGGGTCTTGTTTTTGTATTCATTTAGGCACTCTGTGTCTTTGATTGGCGCATTTAGTCCATTTACATTTAAAGTAATTATTGATATGTATGTACTTATTGACATTTTGTTCATTGTTTTGGGGTTCTTTTTGTAGGTCTTTCTTGTTCCTTTCTTCTTCTTTTGTCCTCTTATGATTTGATGATTATCTTTAGTATTAGTTTTGGATTCTTTTTTCTTTTGTATGTGATATATATGATTATGATTGTGATAACGATTGTTTTAAGTTGCTGATCTCTTAATTTCAAATGCATTTTAACAACTCTGCATTTGTACTCTCCTCCCCTCATGATTACTGTTTTTGATATCATATTTTACAAATAATGGTTTTGTGTATCCCTTAACTGCTTATTGTGGAAATAGATGGTTTTACTACTGTTGTCTTTTAACCTTCCTGCTAGCTTTGTGCATAGATAATTTCCTACCTTTACTGTATGTTTGCTTTTACTGATGAGCTTTTTCCATTCATATTTTCATGTTTCTAGTTGTGACCTTTTCTTTTTTGCCTAGAGAAGTTCCTTTAACATTTCTTGTATAGCTGGTTTGGTGGTGCATTTTAACAATATTAATTTTTCTAATCCATGAGCACAGAATATCTTTCCATTTATTAGTGTCTTCTATAATTTCTTTCATCAGTGTCTTATAGTTTTCAGTGTGCAAGTCTTTCACATCCTTGGCTAAATTTATTCCTAGGTATTTTATTCTTTTTGATACAGTTGTAAATGGTATTGTTTTCTGAATTTCTCTTTCTGATAATTTGTTAAAAGTGTGTAGAAATGCAACAGGTTTTTCCTGTTGATTTTGTATCCTCCAACTTTACTGAATGTGTCTGTTAGTTCTAACAGTTTTTTGGTGTAGTGTTTAGGGTTTTCTATGTATAATGTCATGTCATTTACAAATAGTGACAATTTACTTCTTCCTTTACAATATTAAGTTTTGTATAACTTGTCCGTAACACCACTTGGCCCTGATGTGTTCTTTTTGTTATGGTTATAGGACTTTGCAGGATTTCTGTCTTTTTTTTTTTTTTT
>NW_006796034.1:1739637-1741409 GCF_000442215.2 Lipotes vexillifer | reverse complement strand
ACGTGGGCCTCCCACTGCTGTGGCCTCTCCTGTTGTGGAGCACAGGCTCCGGACACGCAGGCTCAGTGGCCATGGCTCATGGGCCCAGCCACTCCGCGGCATGTGGGATCTTCCTGGACAGGGGCATGAACCCGCGTCCCCTGCATCAGCAGGCAGACTCTCAACCACTGCACCACCAGGGAAGCCCTGTTTCTTTTTAAATCAGTATAACTTAAGATATTTTTCTAGGAACATATTTAATTTTGGTAACCTTGTAAACGTATCGGCATTAATATCTTGAAAATATTCTCTTGCTATTTTTTTGTAATCTGTGCTGTAGTGTTTGTGCGGTATGTCTTTTTCCATCTCTTTTGACTTTTGTTTGTCATTATGTTTTAACTGTGTCTTTTATAAATGACATAAAGCACAATTTTAAAATTCAAAACTAAGAATCATTGTCTTTTAACAAGCCTGTTTGGTATCTGTACATTTATCTTGATTACTAATATATTAGATTTGGGCTTCCCTGGTGGCGCAGTGGTTGAGGGTCCACCTGCTGATGCAGGGGACGCGGGTTCATGCCCCGGTCTGGGAAGATCCCACATGCTGCGGAGCGGCTGGGCCCGTGAGCCATGGCCGCTGAGCCTGCGCGTCCGGAGCCTGTGCTCCACAACGGGAGACGCCACAGCAGTGAGAGGCCCGTGCACCACAAAAAACCAAAACTAAACAAAAACACTAATATATTAGATTTATTTCTACTATTTTATTTGATTCTTTCTATTTACCGTACTTTTCTTCGAATTTTTTTTCCTTTCTGTCTTCTTTTTGGATTAATTGAGCTTTCATTGTCCTCCCTTTTCCCCTTCTCCTAGAATGGAAATTATTCTCTTATCTTAGCCATTTTCCTTAAACTGTTAACATGGATATCCACCTTAAAGTCAAAAACTTAATATCTCCAGCCTCCTTCTGAAAAAACAAAAGCTTTTATTATTTTTTTTTTTATTTTTTTAATTTTTTTTATTTTTTTTATTTTTTTTATTTTTTTTTTTTTGCGGTATGTGGGCCTCTCACTGTTGTGGCCTCTCCCATTGTGGAGCACAGGCTCCGGACGAGCAGGCTCAGCGGCCATGGCCCACGGGCCCAGCCGCTCCACGGCATGCGGGATCCTCCCAGACCGGGGCACGAACCCGTATCCCCCGCATCGGCAGGCGGACTCCCAACCACTGCGCCACCAGGGAAGCCCATGAAAAAACAAAAGCTTTTAGAATGTTTTAACTGTGAGGACCTCCTCCCATCGTATTATTTTATTGTTTAGTGTTTTGGTTCTACCTTGTTTTTATTCCACTTAAATTACTTATTACTATTATTGTTTTATGCAGTTAGTAATTATTTAGATTTATGTAGTATTTTCTTTCCTTACCCTTACTACTTCTTTCTTTTGGATCCAATGTCTTTTTTCCAGAAATATATATTTTATTAGTTCTTTCATGGAAGGTCTGTGATTTATTCTTTCCATGTTTTTTGTTCGCCTGAAAATATTTTTTTGTTTTGCCCTCCTTTGACTGCATTCTGCGTTTAGAATTCTAGTTTGAATTTTTTCCTTCGTAATTGTGAATTTAACATTTATTCATTTTTTAAAAACAAGTATTTATTGAATTCCCACTGGTGCTAGTGATACAGTAGTACAAATATCTCTGCCCTTGTGGTGACTATATTCCAATGGTGGGATAATAAGCAAGATAATTAAGGAAAATGTATAAATGTTAATGATAAATGTTGAGGAGAGGAATAGA
>NW_006796034.1:1736331-1739627 GCF_000442215.2 Lipotes vexillifer | reverse complement strand
TAGGGAAAGGGAATGGAGAGTATTGGGGAATTGGAGGGAGGTTTCAGTTTTGGGTAGAGTGGCTGGGAAAGGTGACATTTGAACAAAGACTTGGAGAAGGTGAGCTGTAACGCAAACTGAGGGAAGAAAATTCTTGAAGAGGAAGCAATAACTGCAACGAAGGACCCTGAGCTGGGGCTGTGCCTGGCATGTTTACAGAATAGCAAGGAGATCAGTGTGGCCAAAGCAAAGTAAGCAAGAGAAAGCTGAGTAGGTTATGAGGCCATGGAGATCAAAGTGAGGATAATGGGGTCAGATTTTTTAAGACCTTTTGGTCCATTTTTACACTTAGATTTTTTCCCCATGAGTGATGTGCGGAACCATTGGGAGTGTATAGGTAGGGGAGTGATAATGATCTGACATATTTTAATAGGATCATTTTGGCTGCTGAATAAACTCAAAGGGAGAAGGGCAGAGCAAGGAAAGGAGTTTGGGAGCCGTTGCAGTAATTCAGGTGAGAGACCAACATGGCTTGAACCAGGATAGCAACAATGGATATGTTGGGAAGTAGTGAGATTCTGGACATATTTTGAAGGAAGAGCTAATAGGATTTCCTGGCAGATAAGGTGTGAGGTGTGGGGGGAAAAATGAGGAGTGAAGAACGACATCCAGATTTTTGGCCTAAGCTACCAGGAAAATGGAGTTGCTATTCATTTACATGAGGAAGATTATCTGAGGGAGCAGGAGGGCTAATGTGGGATGTCGGTAACCATATAAACAAGGATGTGGACTGTGCAGTTGGATATATGAGTCTGAAGTTGAGGAGGGAGGCTGGTCTGGAATATGAATTTTGGAGTCATCTGTGTTTAAATGGTAGTACTTAAAACAGGAAACTGTGAGATCACCCAGGGATTGAATGTAGTTAGGAAATAGAAGACGACTGAGAACTGAGCCCAGAGCACTCTAGCTTTCAGGGGAGCTGTTACTGTCATAGAAATATCGACTGCCAATTTATTGTTCCTCTGTATGCCTCTCCTCCAGAACTGGGGGCGGGGGTGGGGAGCACTCAAACTCCAGCTCTAGGTTTCTGGCATCATCGTCTTCCTCCCAAACCTCAGTGTTATAGGCTGTCTGCTGCCATTTCATTTTCTTCTTGTTTCTGGCAAGTAGGGATTTCCCTTCTTTTCAGTTCAGTAAAATAGTATTTCAATATATATCTTACAGAATTTTAATCCATTTATAGAAGGAGGGTTTGGGTGTTGGTTTAAGTCAGTTTTATCATATCCTCTGTTTAGATGCCTATTCTGCACTATTTGTGTAAATAGCACCCCCCACCCACCCAATTTTCCTCACTTTTTTATTTATTTATTTTTAATTAAAATTTTTTTTAAATTCATTTTTGGCTGTGTTGGGTCTTCGTTGCTGCACGCGGACTTTCTCTAGTTGTGGTGAGCGGGCTCTACTCTTGGTTGCAGTGCGCGGGCTTCTCATTGCAGTGGCTTCTCTTGTTGCGGAGCATGGGCCCTAGAGTGCATGGGCTTCAGTAGTTGCAGCACGTGGGCTCAGTAGTTGTGGCTCGTGGGCTCTAGAGCAAAGGCTCAGTAGTTGTGGCGCATGGGCTTAGTTGCTCCGTGGCATGTGGGATCTTCCTGGACCAGGGATTAAACTCGTGTCCCCTGCATTAGCAGGCAGATTTTTAACCACTGCACCACCAGGGAAGTCCCGCCTCACTTTTTAAAATCTGGTGTAACTGTACCAACTGCAGTTTCCTAGCTGTAGATAATACTACTGTGGTTAAAGGCCTTGACCATCTCTTTATAGTTAGATTTTTTTCAGACCTCTTAAGTAAGCCCAGAAACTCTGTACCACTTTAAAGCATTATCAGTAATTGTACTCTGTGCCTGGGCAAGGTGTCTCATCCATATCTCTCAGAGCACTTTAGGAATAAAAGTACATCAGTTCCCACTTGGTTCTGTTAGAAAGCCAAAACCCACATTTTCAGCACAAGCCTGCTCTTCCAGAAACATAAAGAAGACCTTCCCAGAAGTCAGAAGATACGAATGACCTGTTGTTAATCACTTGGAGTTGCCCAAGTAGCATAGGAATTTTCTCTTGTTTGGTTAATAAGTTATTCTGATATGGAATTAGTTAATTTCTAAATGTTTTTGCTAGTTTGTAGAAAAATATTTAAATGTTCATATTTGTCTATTTGTGCTAGGTATAAATATACAGCAGATTTTAAAGCTAAATATTACATTAATGTAATCTTATTAATGGAATGGTAGAAATGACCTACTTTTGTAGCAGAAACTTCATTCACATTCCTCCTAATTCCTTTGATTCGGTGTATTCTTTTAATTATATTTAAAATCTTTAGGTACATAATTCATCTTATTTGTAGTTACACAAGAGTGAAGAGAAATAGTTATTCCTGGTGCACCTTCTAACTCCTCTATAGTCTGTGTATCTCTAAGTAGTTTAACTAGCTTTTTAAGAGAAACAGGCATCTCTGGGGAGAAACATCTCGATCCCACTCAAATAAAGCAAGTGAGATTAGAAAGGTGAGGGGCAGAAAGCTAAGCGAAACAAAAAACAAGTGAATGTTTAGCTGTGAAATTACCTATATGAAAAAAATATCTTGAAATGCCATCTAAAGAAAATGTAATTTCCCCTGGGATTAGCTCTAAAGTAAAGAGTAGCTAAAGTAATATCTTTCAGAAAAATTGGATAGTAACCTTTCCAAATAGAACCAAATTACCAGAGCTATATTAAATGACAGTAAGTGAAAAATCTCACCAGAGCTTTCTTCCTGGAAAGCAGTAGTCCACTTGTTGGCCTGTGTTTCAGCAGGGACGTCCACCCCTTTGACACACGGGGGGAAATGAGGCTCAGGGCATTGCACTGTAGATTCTGGTTCATCCTTTATTTACTTCTCTGTCTGCACCTCATTTGTTAACCACCTCGCCTGACAACCCTTACTCCTGGTGACTTCTGTTAGAGCATGAGTTGGCACCTTCCGATCATATCACTAAAGAAAAGAGTTCAGTGACATTCGAATAAAACATTTTTAAAATGCACACAAAAATCAGAGTGAGGGCTTCACTGATGGCGCAGTGGTTTAGAGTCCGCCTGCTAATGCAGGGGACACAGGTTCGTGCCCCGGTCCGGGAAGATCCCACATGCTGCGGAGCGGCTAGGCCTGTGAGCCATGGCCGCTGAGCCTGCGCGTCGGAGCCTGTGTTCCGCAACGGGAGAGGCCACAGCAGTGAGAGAGGCCCGCGTACCGCAAAAAAAAAAAAAAAAAAAAAAAAACAGAG
>NW_006796034.1:1679151-1736312 GCF_000442215.2 Lipotes vexillifer | reverse complement strand
AAAAAAAAAAAAAAAAAAAAAAAAAAATCAGAGTGGGCTTTTTTCATATATAAAACAATAGAAGTTGTGAAAACTGATTTGAAGTGTTAAAAATTAGAGCCAACATTCTTTACTTTTGGGTCACTTAACTAGAGTTCTCACTCCTCTATAATTAAGCTTAAAGTGTTTCACCAAGAAAGATTATTTTTTTGTTTATTTAGTCAAAGAATATTAAATGAGTGCCAATTCTGTACAGACACTATGTTTATGTGGATATTTCAGCAAATCTTTATTGAATATGCCCGAGAATATCTGCCTCAGGACTGTAAGTGGTTATTTTTGTTTCGTTATGCTTTTCTTTCCAAAATTTGTTTATTTGTTTCTTAATTGAAAAACTGTAGACAGCAAAGAAGCATATAAAATAAAAAATGGGAGTTTCCTATAACCAGTCCAACCCATTCTGTGGAGGGAAACACTGTCCCAGCTTGAGTCATACCCTGCTGGTATCACTTTTTTTCTCCTGCTGTATATACATGTACTTATAACAAAATATTATGATATTACATGTACATATATATACATAACTACATAAATAGCATTGAGGGAGCAGAGTATGGCTGATTTATAAATCACACCCTATATATTGCTTTCAGCGTTTTTTCATTTAACTTTATACCTTCATAGTTTTCCATGTTGGTACTTGTAGCTCTACCTTGTACTGTTTAATGATTGGATAGTAGACTGTAGTATTGATGTACCTTTTCCCTATTGCTGTTTTCACTTTTTCACTGAATACTGCAGTAAACATTTTTGTACTTACGTTATATACAGTCTGCAAGTATTCTTATAACTTTCCAAATTTTCTACAAATGTGGGTGTGACATTGATTAGAAGAAAAATGAAAAACGAAAAGCCTAAATTAAGCACCTTGCTGACATGAAAGGGCATGTCACCCCATTGGCACTATAGCATTCTGGTAGTATGTTGATTGAATTTCTGTTTTGAGGTAAATGCAATAAACATGAAAAAGTATCACGTGGAGTAGAGCCTAGTGTAATAGATATCCCAAACTCTTGTTGTTACGGTCACTAAATAAAACCTTCCATGTGCTCTATTCATATTTTTCAGTAATTTGCTCGGGCCAGCAATACTGAATGCATGTTATATGCAAACCCTACATGTGCTGCAGTTGCTTTGGTCTCCCGTCTTCTTGTCGGCGTCACATTCATATTCATGACTGCCCACATTTATCATCATAAAACACTGCATTGCACAAATAACCTGTTATTCTAACATTTAAAATGATTTCCTTAATATGAAAAAGTGTGTTTGGAGCCAAAAGCCAATCTCCTTTTGAGGCATTCTTGCTCCCTAGAATCAGAACCAAAAACAAGACTACCTGGCATTAGTCATCGATTTTTTGATTCGACCCTCCACCTAAGATGAAATAAGAGGTATAAATATTGAAAAAGAAGAAATAAAGTCACATATTCTATAAAGTATATCTTGAAACAAAAAATTCAACTTAAAGACTCAAATAAGAGAAGTTCAGGAAGGTGTCGTGTGAACGGAATATGCAAAGATTAGTAATGTTCTTATATGCCAGTAACTATAAGAAAAGATCATGAGAAAAGATCCCTTAACTATTAAACACTGGGAGAGAGGGCAGACAGCAGAAGCAAGAAGAACTACAATCCTGCAGCCTGTGGAACAAAAACCACATTCACAGAAAGATAGACAAGATGAAAAGGCAGAGGGCTATGTACCAGATGAAGGAACGAGATAAAACCCCAGAAAAACAACTAAATGAAATGGAGATAGGCAACATTCCAGAAAAAGAATTCAGAATAATGATAGTGAAGAGGATCCAGGACCTCAGAAAAAGAATGGAGGCAAAGATCAAGAAGATGCAAGAAATATTTAAGAAAGATCTTGAAGAATTAAAGAACAAACAAACAGGGATGAACAATACAATAACTGAAATGAAAACTACACTAGAAGGAATCAATAGCAGAATAACTGAGGCAGAAGAACGGATAAGTGACCTGAAAGACAGAATGGTGGAATTCACTGCTGCGGAACAGAATAAAGAAAAAAGAATGAAAAGAAATGAAGACAGCCTAAGAGACCTCTGGGACAACATTAAATGCAACAACATTCACATTATAGGGGTTCCAGAAGGAGAAGAGAGAGAGAAAGGACCCGAGAAAATATTTGAAGAGATTATAGTCAAAAACTTCCCTAACATGGGAAAGGAAATAGCCACCCAGGACCCGGAAATGCAGAGAGTCCCATACAGGATAAACCCAAGGAGAACCATGTCGAGACACATAGTAATCAAATTGGCAAAAATTAAAGACAAAGAAAAATTATTGAAAGCAGCAAGGGAAAAACAACAAATAACATACAAGGGAACTCCCATAAGGTTAACAGCTGATTTCTCAGCAGAAACTCTACAAACCAGAAGGGAGTGGCATGATATACTTAAAGTGATGAAAGGGAAGAACCTACAACCAAGAGTACTCTACCCCGCAAGGATCTCGTTCAGATTCGATGGAGAAATCAAAAGCTTTACAGACAAGCAAAAGCTAAGAGAATTCAGCACCACCAAACGAGCTCTACAACAAAGGCTTAAGGAATTTCTCTAAGTGGGAAACACAAGAGAAGAAAAGGACCTACAAAAACAAACCCAAGGGCTTCCCTGGTGGTGCAGTGGTTGAGAATCTGCCTGGTAATGCAGGGGACATGGGTTCAAGCCCTGGTCTGTGAGGATCCCACATGCCGCGGAGCAACTAGGCCTATGAGCCACAACTACTGAGCCTGTGTGTCTGGAGCCTGTGCTCCACAACAAGAGAGGCCGCGATAGTGAGAGGCCTGCGCACCACGATGAAGAGTGGCCCCCGCTTGCCACAACTAGAGAAAGCGCTCACACAGAAACGAAGATGCAACACAGCAAAAATAAATTAATTAATTAATAAACTCCTACCCCCAACACCTAAAAAAAAAAAAACCAAAAAAACCACTAGAGACCTCTCTCTCTCTCTTAAAAAAAAAAAACAAAAACCAAAACAATTAAGGAAATGAAAATAGGAACACACATATCAATAATTACCTTAAACGTGAATGGATTAAATGCTCCAACCAAAAGACACAGGCTCGCTGAATGAATACAAAAACAAGACCCATATATATGGTGTCTACAAGAGACCCACTTCAGACCTAGGGACACATACAGACTGAAAGTGAGGGGCTGGAAAAAGATATTCCATGCAAATGGAAATCACAAGAAAGCTAGAGTAGCAATACTCATATCTGATAAAATAGACTTTAAAATGAAGAATGTTATAAGAGACAAGGAAGGATACTATGTAATGATCAAGGGATCAATCCAAGAAGATATAACAATTAAAAATATATATGCACCCAACATAGGAGCACCTCAATACATAAGGCAACTGCTAACAGCTCTAAAAGAGGAAATGGACAGTAACACAGTAATAGTGGGGGACTTTAACACCTCACTTACAGCAATGGACACATCATCCAAACAGAAAATTAATAAGGAAACAGAAGCTTTAAATGACACAATAAACCAGATAGATTTAATTGATATTTATAGGACATTCCATCCAAAATCAGCAGATTACAATTTCTTCTCAAGTGCTCACGGAACATTCTCCAGGATAGATCACATTTTGGGTCACAAATCAAGCCTCAGTAAATTTAAGAAAATTGAAATCATATCACGCATCTTTTCTGACCACAAGGCTATGAGATTAGAAATGAATTACAGGGAAAAAAACGTAAAAAACACAAATACATGGAGGCTAAACAATACATTACTAAAATAACCAAGAGATCACTGAAGAAATCAAAGAGGAAATCAAAAAATACCTAGAGACAAATGACAATGAAAACACGATGATCCAAGACCAATGGGATGCAGCAAAAGCAGTTCTAAGAGGGAAGTTTATAGCTATACAAGGCTACTTCAAGAAACAAGAAAAATCTCAAATAAACAATCTAACGTTACACCTAAAGGAACTAGAGAAAGAAGAGCAAACAAAACCCCAAGTTAGCAGAAGGAAAGAAATCATAAAGATCAGAGCAGACATAAATGAAATAGAAGGAAAACAATAGCAAAGATCAATAACACTAAAGTCTGGTTCTTTGAGAAGATAAACAAATTTGATAAACCATTAGCCAGACTCATCAAGAAAAAGCGGGAGAGGACTCAAATCAATAAAATTAGAAATGAAAAAGGAGAAGTAACAGCAGACACCACAAATAAAAAGCATCCTAAGAGATTACTACAAACAACTCTATGCCAATAAAATGGACAACCTGGAAGAAATGGACAAATTCTTAGAAAGTTATAACCTTCCGAGACTGAACCAGGAAGAAATAGAAAATATGAACAGACCAATCACAAGTAATGAAATTGAAACCTGTGATTAAAAATCTTCCAACAAACAAAAGTCCAAGACCAGATGGCTTCACAGGTGAATTCTGTCAAACATTTAGAGAAGAGCTAACACCTATCCTTCTCAAACTCTTCCAAAAAAATTGCAGAGGAAGAAACACTCCCAAACTCATTCTCTGAGGCCTCCATCACCCTGATACCAAAACCAGACAAAGATACTATGAAAAAGGGATATTAAAGACCAGTGTCCCTCATGAATATAGATGCAAAAATCCTCAACAAAATACTAGCAAACAGAATCCAACAACACATTAAAAGGATCATACACCGTCATCAAGTGGGATTTATCCCAGGGATGCAAGGATTCTTCAATATATGCAAATCAATCAATGTGATACACCATAGTAACAACTTGAAGAATAAACACCGTATGATCATCTCAATAGATGCAGAAGAAGCTTTTGACGAAATTCAACACCCATTTATGATAAAAAACTCCAGAAAATGGGCACAGAGGGAACCTACCTCAACATAATAAAGGCCATGTATGACAAACCCACCGCAAACATCATTCTCAATGGTGAAAAACTGAAAGCATTTCCTCTAAGATCAGGAACAAGACAAGGATGTCCACTCTCACCACTATTATTCAACATAGTTTTGGAAGTCCTAGCCACGGCAATCAGAGAAGAAAAAGAAATAAAAGGAATACAAATTGGAAAAGAAGAAGTAAAGCTGTCACTGTTTGCAGATGACATGATACTATACATAGAGAGTCCTAAAGATTTCACCAGAAAACTACTAGAGTGGATCAATGAATTTGGTAAAGTTGCAGGATACAAAATTAATGCACAGAAATCTCTTGCATTCCTATACAGTAATGATGAAAAATCTGAAAGAGAAATTAACGAAACACTCCCATTTATCATTGCAACAAAAAGAATAAACTACCTAGGAATAAACCTACCTAGGGAGACAAAAGACCTGCATGCAGAAAACTAAGACACTGCTGAAAGAAATTAAAGATGATACCAACAGATGGAGAGATATACCATGTTCTTGGATTGGAAGAATCAATATTGTGAAAATGACTATACTACCCAAAGCAATCTACAGATTCAATGCAATCCCTATCAAATTACCAATGGCATTTTTTACAGAACTAGAACAAAAAATCTTAAAATTTGTATGGAGACACAAAAGACCCTGAATAGCCAAAGCAATCTTGAGGGAAAAAAATGGAGCTGGAGGAATCAGGCTCCCTGACTTTAGCCTATACTACAAAGCGAGAGTAATCAAGACAATATGGTACTGGCACAAAAACAGAAATATACATCAATGGAACAGGATAGAAAGCCCAGAGATAAACCCACGCACATATGGTCAACTAATCTATGACAAAGGAGGCGAAGATATACAGTGGAGAAAACACAGTCTCTTCAATAAGCGGTGCTGGGAAAACTGGACAGCGACATATAAAAGAATGAAATTAGAACACTCCCTAACACCATACACAAAAATAAACTCAAAATGGATTAGAGACCTAAATGTAAGACTGGGCACTATAAAGCTCTTAGAGGAAAGCATAGGAAGAACACTCTTTGACATAAATCACAGCAAGATCTTTTTTGACCCACCTCCTAGAGTAATGGAAATAAAAACAAAAATAAACAAATGGGACCTAATGAAACTTCAAAGCTTTTGCACAGCAAAGGAAACCATAAACAAGATGAAAAGACAACCCTCAGAATGGGAGAAAATATTTGCAAATGAATCATTGGACAAAGGATTAATCTCCAAAAAATATAAACAGCTCATGCAGCTCAATATTAAACAACCCAATTCAAAAATGGGCAGAAGACCTAAATAGACAGTTCTCCAACGAAGACATACAGATGGCCAAGAAGCACATGAAATTTGCTCCACATCACTAATTATTAGAGAAATGCAAATCAAAACTACAGTGAGGTTCACCTCACACTAGTTAGAATGGGCATCATCAGAAAATCTACAAACAACAAATGCTGGAGAGGGTGTGGAGAAAAGGGAACCCTCTTGCACTGTTGGTGGGAATGTAAATTGATACAGCCACTATGGAGAATGGTATGGAGGTTCCTTAAAAAACTAAAATTAGAATTACCATATGATCCAGCAATCCCAGTACTGGGCATATACCCAGAGAAAACTATAATTCAAAAAGACACATGCACCCCAGTGTTCATTGCAGCACTATTTACAATAGCCAGGTCATGGAAACAACCTAAATGCCCATCAACAGACGAATGGATAAAGAAGTTGTGGTACATATATACAATGGAATATTACTCAGCCATAAAAAGGAACGAAATTGGGTCATTTGTAGAGACGTGGATGCATCTAGAGATGGTCATACAGAGTGAAGTAAGTCAGAAAGAGAAAAACAAATATCGTATATTAACGCCTGTATGTGGAACCTAGAAAAATGGTACAGACGAACTGGTTTGCAGGGCAGAAATTGAGACACAGATGCAGAGAACAAACGTATGGACACCAAGGGGGGAAAGCGGCTGGGAGCGGGGGTGGAGGTATGATGAATTGGGAGATTGGGATTGACATATCTACACTGATGTGTATAAAATGGGTGACTAATAAGAAAAAAAAAATGAAAACAGGGAGCTGTTGAAAGGTTTTGCTCGGAGGAGTGGCCTGACTGCTGTTTTAAACGGATCACTTTGGTTGTTGTGTCGCAAATAGACTGTAGGTTTCGAGAGTGAAACCAAGGAGACCAGTTTGGAGCTGGTTGAAGGAATCCAAGCAAGAGGTAGTGTGGCTTACACCACTAGGGATAAGGAATAGGGGGAAATGGTTGGATTCTGGATTTTTTTTGAAAGAGTTAACAGAATTTCCTGACAGATTGGATATGAGATGTGAAGAAAAGAGAGAAATCAAGCAGAACTTTGGAGTTGCCATCACTGACCCCGGGAAATCTGTCAGTGGAGTATCCTAGTCTCCAAGTGTCTTTACAATAATATTTCATACCATCCAAGCGAATCAACAGCCTCTGCATTAGTTGGAGGAACCTGGATGCAACCTGGGATTCAAAGGGTGTGCCCAGGCCCTCCCTTTGCTAGTTTAAAACCATTTCCTAAGTCCCGTGTACTTGTACTCTGTCTCCCTTTTTTCTCTCCTGTCCCTTGCTCTCCCTCTCTTCCCGTCTTCCAACCCCAAAAGGTCCTTCAAGCTCCAGAAACATCCTAGAAAATCCTTCCAGGTGTTGAAGGACTTCTGTTATTGGACTCTGCTGCCTCCTCAACCCATGTCGCTGTTATTCCCTCGTGCTGCCACCAGGTGGCAGTGCACTGCTAAACATTGCACTGTTGGGACCTGCATTACTTCTCAGTAGAGAGTGGGGAGGGCTGAACTTTAGAATGGGCTGATACATCACAGGCAAATCTGGCTTGGGGAAGATGAGGAGAGATTGTCTCCAATTCTTTTTTTAGAAACATCATATATCCTTGCTAGGGATGATTTTCCTTTCTTGAGTTTGAAAAGGCTCTGTATGGCTTTCTAGCAGTCTTTCCACATAGAGAGTGTTTTTATTTAAAGACTTTATTCATCAAGCACCTTGCTGAGGTTGTAGTACTGGTGTATTTGTTTTATATGCTCTTCTTTGTTTGAGACAGGTAGAACAGCTCCCTAGAAGCCTTCCCAAAAGTAAAATCCTTCTTGAAAATCAAAAGTGGATATTGATTGAGTAGTTTCTGTATGCAGAATTTGGACTATGTTTTATGAAGAAGTAAGGAAAGGAAATGCCCTTGGTCTGAAGTTTTTGTTGCAATTGGAGAGGCAAAAGCATGAACACTGGAAACCTTAGGAATTAATTAATAAAAGTGTTACTGGGCAGTGCTAGTGACTAAAAAATAATAAAGGCACCAGGTACCTCTGGAGCCTGGAGTGCACGGTGGGGCTGATAAGAAGCCTTTTGGTTGAAGTCTGCCTATAGACCAGTTAGATTCCCAGCCCCTCTGCCCTACGCTGATAGAAAACCCAAGATTTACCCACTGGAAAAGTTGAATAAAGAGGTTTTGGCTTTAGAAACAACAAGCCAAATTATGAATGGGATAAGACATTGCTCTGAAAACCCAGGGTTTAAGGAATGTAAATAACTACCCCTGTCCCCTCAACACACACAACTAAGGTCTCCTTTGCAATCAGTTCATGTGTTTCCCCCAGGTAGGAGATGAAAGATTAGCTTTGAAGAAAATGCTTTGCTCAGGGGAAGAGAACTATAGATTCCAACAGTTGGGATTTCCCCCAATGAAGTGGTCAAGTCCTGACTATTTTTATCCTTTACTTGACAAGTTCAACCCAGCACACAGAGCTTCTGTCTTCCTTTTAGTGCCTCATTCTTTAATGGGAACCAGGGTTTCTCAGACTCGGTACTGTTGACTTTTTGGGCCAGATAAATCTCATTGGAAAGCTGTACTCTGCACTGTGGGATGTTTAGCAGCATCCCTGGCCTCTACCACTAGAGGCCAGTAGCACCCATCCCTTTCCCACTCCTCACTCCCAAAAATGTGACGGGTGACCAAAAATGTCTCCCGTCCTTGCCAAATGTCCCTGGGGGGAGAAATCTCCCCCTCTTCCTTGAGAACTACTGGTTTGAACCGGCATCCGCAGACTACCAGCCATTGGAGGAAAGTCCCATTCATAAGAGAAAGCAAAACAGGGAAAGGAACTTTGAGAAAAGGAATGTGGGGGGCTGGGGGATGGGTATTAAAGGAAAACAGTATCCTCAGAGAAAAGAGAGGACATTGCATCTTAAAAAAAAAAAATGAGATCTATTCTTTTTAAATCCTCACAGAATAAGAAAGACCTTTGGCTATTAAAATTGTAACTGTAGGAATAAAAAAAAAATTGGAAGATCATATTCAAGAGCTCTGTTGTAAATCAGAACAAAAAATAAAACAGTAGAGGAAAGGTAAGAAAATTAAATAATTAAACTGGATGTTGGCGGTGTACTATCTAAAAAGAACAAGGACATGGGAGAAATTTTTTTAAAACAAGTGAAGACCCAAGCAGAGTTCCCAGCACTGGAAGGACATAACCTTCAAACTAAAGGACTATCCCCAGCCTAGTTAAACTGTAGTCACAATAAGATATATCATCATACTATTTCAGAACTAGTGATAAAGAGAAGAATTCCAAAAACATCCAGAAAGAAAAAGGAAAGGAGTCACATTGGGGGTTCTAATGACATTCAGAATGACAGTGGAGAAATGTCCTCAAACGGATTTCCCCATATACCCTTTCACAGAGGATGTGCTCCACCAAAACAAGGGAAACCCAAGAAGGAGGAAGACTCCAGTCCCAGAATCTGGGCGCCAGCCCAAGAGAGCAGCAAGGGGACTTCTCAGGATGGCAGTGAAGGGAGTTCCAGTGTGAAGACAGCCATGTTCAACAGGCCTCGAGAGAGAAAAGGCAGTGCTGCTTTGAATGCAGAGGAGGGAGTGGCAGGAGATTGGGAAAGCAGTTGGTTAAATTACAAGACGAGAAATTATTTCAATTGTAGAAACCTGAGACCATCTTAGAGTGTTTTCAGTTGCAGAAAGGATTTACGTGATCTGACATTTTTTAAGGTTGTACAGAGAGGGTATAGGGATCATTTTGAGTTATGAATAATGGTTCATTTTTGGTTTTGTTTGAACATTTTCTGTGTTTTCTAAGTTATAATTAGAAAACAATGCAAGTGTTTTTTTTGTTTTTTTGTTTTTCGTTTGTTTGCTTTTTAAGAAACAAGGCTGAGAAGAGATAAAAGCCCCAGTGGAAGTAATAATTTTCTAAATAACCCACATATCATCAGCACTAATATTTTGGGACTAGTATAATTATATTTTGGAAGCATATTAGTTTTTCTTTTACTTTAATAAATAAGGATCTTTTGGTTTCATCTTTTAGCCCATATGTATGTATGATTCAGTGACAGTTTCATGATTGCAGGATTTATCTATCAGTACTTCTGAAATTAGCATGATGTGCTTCCATTTAACAACACCTGCTATTTTCCACCAGGTGGGCTGCTAACTTCACACAGTGAACTAAGACTGTGTTTAACTGCTGAGACTTCTAAATCTAATGCTAATGCATTTGGTATCTCTCTTTCATAATTCCCAAGCAATTCTAAAAGAAATAAGTTTGTGAACTATGTAATTGCAGTTGTGCGGTTTTGTTTCAGTTTCTAAATTGTGTATTACAACTTATAGTTTAACATTTTTACCTTTTTAGAGTGTGACTAATGTATATATGCACTTTTCCTCTTTATAATGGACTGTAACTATATTCAGTTTTAGGTAAAAGTAAAAAACAATCTCTAATTTGGAAGATGATCATTCTAGATGTGTGAAAAATAGAAAGTATTTGAAATTTATTGCACATAGAGATCCTGTGATGTGGCTGTTTCAGTGAATAAATGATTATTTTCAGATAGATGTTATATATGGTTCTAAAGTATTTTAAGTAGCTTAATCTCTTAAATTCCTTCCCAAATCTTAGTTTTCCCATCCTCCATCTCTACAACAAAGGCATGTTAGGTTAAACTTTCTTTGAATCAGATTCTGAATTGATGGTATTGAAATAACTGTGAATAATGTCTTGCAGTTATTTCAGCTTTAAGGTAATTTGACCATTTTCCCTGTGCCAGTGAAATTTGTATGGGATTCTTACAACATGCAGAGCTAGTAACATTTTACAATATGGTGCTATTGCTTCTCTTTTAAAGCTAATTAAAGACATTCTAATAACCAATGTTTGAATTTAAACATTTCCATAAATAGCGTAGTTTTAAAATGCATACTTATATCGTGGGCCCAAACATACAATAATTTCTTTTTTGTTGTTGTCACAAAATCAGGATGTGGCCTGTTTCCTTTTATCCTTCCTTTTGCACAAATGGAGATGTTTTTGGTCTCTTTTAGCCTTTAAGCTCCAGGAAATAATTCTGGAGCCAGTAGTTACAATCCTGCCAGGGACAACATAATTCTGAGCGCTACAAGTAGTGAAGATGACTGGTGGTGGTTTTAGTCAGGATTGACCAATGAGCTGAGCGCTAGAAGGAAGCAAAAGTGGAATAGCGGGTGCAGAGGGTGTTCACTTGTCCTTCAAGGACGTGAAAGATGCTCAAGTCATGGTAGAGGGTGAAGTGCCATGAAGTGACCTATGATGAAGGAACCATGGGTTCCAGGCTGGGTCCCGCTGATAACCAGCTCTGTCACCTTGGGCGAGTTCGCCTCTCTGGACCTAAGTCTCTCACTGTGAAACAAGGAGGCCTGGCTGAGATCAGGGATCCTCAACTAGCGTCCTTGATCCCACAACTGGCTATCAAGTCTGACTTGTCAAAGACAAGCGAGGCCGCTGCTCCAGGCCAGGCCACCCTGGGACCTGTCAGCGCCTGCCTGGAATCTAGATTTCCCAACACTGCCTTTTCTGAGATTCCCAGTTGTCTAACTCTGTCTGCCCACTTGCCAAGTGAATTCATTGCCCAAGTTCCCAGTACAAACCCCTGTCTATCCCATTTCAGCCTGACAATTACCTGTACATATTCTCTAACACGGATATATTTTGTACTTAGAGAGTGTTTAACTGACTCACAAAATTATGCTCAAAACCGAACCACAGTGAATAACGATATGCTCTCAGTCTGTTTCCCCTTTTACCATTCACTCCCCCAAAAACCTGAGAGTCACCCCCAGCTCCCCAGCCTCCTTGAACCCCTGCTTCCCGCTGTTTGCCCTCTCCAGTCCTTCAGCTTTAACGTTGTAAGTATCCTTTAGGCCAGCGGTCCCCAACCTTTCCGGCACCAGGGACCAGTTTCGTGGAAGACACTTTTTCCAGGGGGGGCGGGTGGGGGCAGATGGCTCAGGCTGTAATGCGAGCGGCCCACTCACCTCCTGCTGTGTGGCCCGGTTCCTAACAGGCCACAGACCACCAACGGTCCGTGGCCCGGGGCTTGGGGACCCCTGCTTCAGGCCTTCAGTGTCATTCCCCGGGCATGTTTCAGTGATCTCTCCAATGATTTTCCTCCTCTGGCTGAGCTGCCACCCTTCTGTCCTTTCTCTTCGTAACTGCCAGAGTGGTATTTCTTGAAAGCAGATCTGGTTACAGTATTCTCCTCTTTTAACATCTTTCAGTAACTCCTCTTTGCCTTTAGATTTGAGTACATACTCTTTAGCATGGCTTTTGAAGGCCCTACCCCTCCAGCTCCATTTTCTGCTGCTCTGTCCTCTTTACATGCCAAAATATAGTTCCCCAGATAATTCCATGCCATGTCATGTCTCTCTGCTGTGAACACGCCAGAAGAACCTTTTTCCCTCCTCTGCCATACCTGATAAATGTCATATTCTTCCAAGTTAGATAAAGTATCTCTTCTATAAAGCCTGACTGGGTTTATCAAAGTATAATTCATCATTTCTTACTTGGTGCTAACATTATATTTAATAATGATGTCTCTTATCGTATCAGTCTCTCTGATTGCAATTATTAGTGTCCTGTGTTGTCCTGCCAGACTGCAGTGAGTTCTTTATAAACGTCTTATTTATACTTGTGCTCCTAGCCCAGTTCCTGTCACCTGGTAGGTGCTCTTGGGAGTATATCTGTGCTCACAATGAAGAATACAGTTCTAATAGCCAGCGCTGTAAACACTTGTTGCATCTATGATTTTAATATCTTTTCCTTTTTAAGAAGAGGAAAGCAGTCTTTAAATTCATACTATTTTTAGGGACTTCCCTGGTGGTCCAGGGGTTAAGACTCCATGCTCCCAGTTGCAGGGGGCCTGGGTTCAATCCCTGGTCCGGGAACTAGATCCCGCATGCCGCAACTAAGAACCCGTGTGCCGCAACTAAAGATCCTGCATGTGGCAATCCCGTGTGCCACAACTAAGACCCGGTGCAGCCAGATAAGTAAATAATATTTTAAAAATAAATAAATTAATTAAGACCGTTTTAAAGCTAAAAGGAAGGGTATTTCAACTGCAGGTGACATAAAACTAAACTCAAAACTGGCTTGAACAATAAAGAGCATTTTTTGACTTAACGAAATGGGAAAAATTCAGTGTCGTTTCTGGCAAGACTTGGTCCAGCTGCCCAGGGAGGCCACCAAGGATAGTGTCTGCTCTATCCTCTGCAGCATCCTCCCGTCAGGCTCCCCCGTGCTGCCTCCAGCAGCTCCAGGCTCTTCCCTCAGGGCAGCAAAAAGCATTAGCGCCTCCTGGCTTCATATCTTTGCACTAAAGGTCTAAGGAAGAATAAGCTCTCTTACAGCGTGTAGGAGAGGGAGAGGTGAAGCTTCTTTTTCCCAGAAGTCCCAGAAGATGTCTCCTGCCCGATGGTCTCCAGCTGGGTTATATTCACATCTTTCAGCTAATCATCGTAGCCGGAGATGAGTGTCGTTCCATGGTGCTTAAGCCATTCCAGTCCTACTCTCGGAGCTACAGGTTAGGGGTTAAGGAGACAGGGGCTGAAATCCCACCAAAACCATCTGGCTGAGAATGTGAGCAAGGGCGAGTTACCCTAAGGAAAAATTGGATTATTTCTTGCAAAAGAAAGGGGCAATAAAAGGCTGGAAAGAGGAATACTAATATTCATTATGAAGGACTTTAGAAATCTTTTGCGCCAGACTCTCCTAAGTGTTTCAAGAGCAAACTTCTTTTTTATTTCCCTGAAGCCTGAGACTTCCAGGCAAGGAAGAGCTTCTCAAGGTAAAGTGAGGAGTGGCCCCAAGTCGTGAGGCAGGCCTGGAACAGCGGTCTTTAAATACCATTTTACAGGTAAAAGGAAGCCTGTCTCTGACAAGACAGGCTTGAGAACCAGTAGTGGGGTCATGATGGCTAGTTGAGGATCTCTGATCTCAGCCAGGCCTCCATGCTTCACAGTGAGAGACTTGAGGTCCAGGGAGGCTAACTCACCCAAGGTGACAGAGCTGGTTATCTGAGCAGGACCCAGCCTGGAACCCACGGCTCGTTCATCCCAAGACACTTCATGGTACCTCGTCATCACCTACGTTGAAGTGGGCAGCTACCAAGTTCTTGAAGGACATGCATATAAAAACTTTTTTTGGGTGGTAAATTATGGTCATCTTGATTTCAGAATGATTGGGTGAATCATCCAACATGGTTTTACTATATATTGTACTTTTCATTATTTTTAAAAAAGCGGTTATGAAGGAAAACTGAAACCATTTTTGGTTGAATGAAATTTTACCATTTTCATTTTGTCTTGTTTCCAAGATTCTGCAATAGTGTGGCATTCACTAAATAATAAATGTATGTTTCAGTGTGTGGTAACAGCAGAGAATGACTTCATAGACCACTTGACCTGCTCTGTTGTGGTTTATGATGCCATTTGGATTCCTTGGTGGAATTATTTCCATCTGAATCACTATAAACTTCTATTTAGTTTGTCACAAATCTAAGGCCAGATATGTTTGTGGTTTTCAGCAGTGATGTAATTCTGAAAGATACTGTGAAAGTTACAAGTTGTCATATACTATTAGCATTTAACTCAGTGTTTCACATAATTCCAGACAAACTAGAAGCCTGAAAAAAATCCATTTTTCCATATTATTTTTTTTTTTACTCTTAGGCAGTCTACCTTTGCTGTCTGTCTTGCCACTGTGGGTTTGGTTATGCATCAATCAAGTACGTGTGGGGAACACTGGAAGGCTCTGTGGGCATACACAGTAATGTAGGACATGGTCCCTGCCACTTCTTAATTAGGAAGCTTGTATAGATAGGTAGAAAGGATGTTTCATTAACTACATGGTGGAGAATAAGAAAGAGTCTTTCTTCTCTTTTATATGACTGCCAATTGTGTGAAACAGACTGGAACACGTTGCAAGATATGCACATACTGCAGGGTATACACACTGACCTGCACAGAAAGCAAGGACTCAACTAAAGCATACTTTCCCTGTCGGCTGCCAGGTAGGAGCAACAGCAAAAGAGCAGAACTTGCCAGAAGGGACTTGGGGGCCTAAGATTCAACAGAAAAGTCTGAAGATTTCTAAGCCCCCCCCCCTTTTTTTTTTTTTGATTTTTTTTTCCCCAGAGAGGCTTGCGGGCAGAGGACGGAGTCATTGGTGACAGTGGTAGGCGGGGGAGTGGTGCCAAACCTATAGCGCAGAGCAGGGCACAAAGCACAGAGAGGCGAGAGGAGGCCAGCAGCCCAATTCCCATAGAGCAGGTAGAGACACAGCACACTCAGGGGGTTGAAGGCTGTAAATATATAGGGCTGGTGACTTACAAAACAGAGAAGGGAAAGGAAATGGGTCAGGATGGGTGGTTGGCTATCACAGAAACCACAGGCGGCCGGGAGCACAGCTCCAGAGGAAGCTGGCTCAGCTCACTGTGTGTTGGAGGGGGCAGGCTTCTCGGCAGGGAGGCACAGGGATCAAGAATGGCCTTCATGAAGGTAAGTCAGCAGCCTATTTCAGGACACGTGGAAAGCCTGGGTTCAGGTCCTAGCTCTACCACTTGCTGGCTCTGTCCCCGTGGGAAGGTTCAGATGCCTCGCCTGTGAAGTGAGAAGGTTCGATTAATTGGTCTCTTACATTCCTGAGATGTTATGAGATAAGGAGTTCGCATCTTCCCCAGCATAGACCACAGACTGAACTTCTAGAAACTGTAATGACAGTCATTTATTCAGCGAGTAGTGATGAGGACCCATGACGTGTGAAACACCATTCTGCGCATCAGGATCACAGCAGGCAGCGAGATGAAGTCCTTTCCTCTCACGGAGCTTACGTTCTGGGGAGAGAGGCAGACAGCAATCAGACAAACTATAAATGAGCAAGTTAATTTGAGTTACCAATAAATTGCTGTGAAGATGGTAAAATAAGACAGGGCGGTGGAAGGCAACCATGTTTTGGGGGTAGGGGTTGGTTGGGGAGAACTGCATCCTCTCTGAGGAGATAATGCTCAAGCGAGACCTGACTTGCAGGAAGGAGCTTCCTATGAGACAGTCTGGGAACAGAGCAGACAGCTCAGAATGAGCAGAAAAGGCCCTCAGGAAGGAATGAGTCTGACACATTCAAACAGCAGAAAGAAGACCCGTGTGGTTGGAGGGAGTGAGCAGGGAGCGGCTAGAGACATAAGCCAGCGCCAGACTACATGGGACCTTGGAGGCAGCTGTAAGAAACCTGGATCTTATCCCAAGTGCAGTGGTGAGCCTTTGGAGGGTTTTAAGCGGGAGAAAGAAAGATCTGCTGTACATTATAAAAAGATCGCTCTGAAGATTCTGTGAAGAATAAAATGAAGGGGAGCAAGAGGAGAAGCGGAGACGACTTGAGAGGCATTTGCAATAGTCACAGTGAGAGGTAGTGATGGCTTGGACCGTGAGAGTAGCGGGGATGTTGGGAATAGGTGGGTAGGTGGGAATGTGTGTAGAGGTTTTGGAAGAAGGAAACATGGGGGCAGTTTTTACAGACAGACTGTTTTTATTAGTCTGTACCTCTGCCTTGAGGAAACTGCCCCTGACCCTCTTTTATGTCCTATTTATGGGATGCAGGACACAAAGGATGCTTTGTCCATCATTTTACCCCCTGACCCCCATCACCAGACCCAAAATTTGGTTTCAGAGTGTCCCCCACCAACCCTCGTCCCTGCCCGTCCCAACATAGATCTTCATGATCTTCACATCTATTCAGGAAACCTGTTTATGATAGGTTCTACTGGTCATTTGTCAGTTTCTGGCTTGGGAACACAGGAATAGCATGTTTTGGTGGCAAATATGATAGTTCAGTTTTGAGTTGTTACAGAAAAGACTAGTGAATAGAGGAATACCAAAACAAGTATGTAGGGCTTCCCTGGTGGCACAGTGGTTGGGAGTCCGCCTGCCGATGCAGGGGACACGAGTTCGTGCCCCGGTCCGGGAGGATCCCACGTGCCGCGGAGCGGCTGGGCCCGTGGGCCATGGCCGCTGGGCCTGCACGTCTGGAGCCTGTGCTCCGCAGTGGGAGAGGCCACAACAGTGAGAGGCCTGCATACCGCAAAAAATAAAAAATAAATAAAAAACAAGTATGTATTTCTTGCCCCGGTAGAATGGATTATTGAGGGCCAGTTTAGCAGCCCACAGTATTTCTAAAAGGAAGAGCTTTCCCTGAGTCTCTATAAGAATCCAGGAAAAGACTGACCCTGCTTGGGTCATGTGGCCACTCTGAAACTAAATGTTGGGTCTGGAGATGGGGCTCAGGGGGTAAAATGATGGATGAAGTATGCTTTGTGTCCTGCAGCCCATTAATAGCACATAGAAGAGGGTCAGGGACAGTTTCCTCAAGGCTGAGGTACAGACTAATAAAAACAGTATGTCTATGAAGGTGCCTTCACTTGGATTTCTCTAGATGCCACAACCCCTAGGAATGCCTGGTCATAGCCGAGCCTAAATTGTAGCTCTCTGTAACTCTCTCCCATTCCTTTGTCTTCAAAGGAACTTTAGTGAAGACCAAAATACAAGCATTCTATTGATAATTTGTCTTCATTGACTTCTTTATATATTTGATTATCTTCTAAAACTATATAAAGTAATAAAAACTCTCTTAAGATTTTGTCATGGCCTGGTTCTCAGTATTTCTTCTAGGTGATACAGGACATCAGATACCCTAGCACCAACTTCTGTGTATCAGGCATAGCTATTCTGAGGGCTCTGTCCCTATCAAGATGGTCCCAGGTTTCTATCCGCTTGACTGCACCCCTGCATAGCAGGTTTAATACAGAACCAGTGGGCATAGAATTTTTCAAGAAGTTTTAAGGTGTACAGTGGAAATCTCTGGTCGCTTTAACCTAGCAGACTCCCTTTCCCTTTGTGCTCAGACCTCAAAGCCTCAGGACAGTCTTCTCTCATGGACTTATTTTCTGGGGAGAGGACCCACAAGGGCTGAGAAGTTCCTGGAGGCCCTCTAGGCTGTGTACCTAGGACACATTGATGGGGAGGGGGCGTTTGTCTTTGGTTCCTTCTCATCTCCTCTTAGGGTTTGGTGCCTCCTGACTCTGGCTGTTTATAAACTCTTAATGCCCTGCTTTGCTCTGGCATTTTCCGTCTTGCCCCAGAATTCCATCCATTCAATTTAACCCATTTATTGAGTGGACCTTACAAATAAGGCCCCAGGTTAAGCACTGTGAAGTTAGCTCCTTTGTGTCCTTTGTGCATTCCCAGTCTAAGAACATCTCAGGTAGGTGACAGGAAGATTGAGTTATTTTATATTAATATGCAAAAACATATTGAATCATTTATTCAATAAATATGTATTGCACACCAACTGTAAACCAAATACTCTTACAATCACTGAGATTGCAACGATCAAAGTTCCTGGCGTTCTCAGGTAAGTTATGTTCTCGTGGAGGTATCAGTAAATAAACATATAATATGCCAGTAGAGGAAATAGAGTAATTTTAAAACAAAAAGCAAGCTTGGTGATGGAGGAGAGACAAGTGTGCGTACGGGTGGGAAGAGCAGGGTTATTTAGAAAGGTCAGTCGGGAAGGGTGCCTCTGAGAACTGATCTGGTGGGGGAATGGGTGGGAAGAGGCTTGGATTTGGAGAGAAATCTCTTTTTTGGTAGGATTTCCAGTTCCCTGAACTTATTATCAAAACATCATAATGTGGGGAAGACTTAGATGGGGTTTGGAGATATAGGCCTCTCTAGCGTAGAGCCATAAGCCAGGCAGGGGTACCATATGGACCCTGCCCCCTGTCCCCGCTCTCCTGCCAGTCAGGGTCATGGTTCTGACCCCTTGCCTGGCTCGATCCTCACCACTTGCATTTCCCCACGCTGGTCACCAACTCTCTGTTTTCCTGTTTATCTCACTGGTAGGACTTCCAGCTCGGCTTTCTTCCCAGCTACCACTTAGTCTCTTGTCCTTGGGTAATGTAGATTCTTGCATCACCTTGCCTTGGGCTATTCTGAGTAAATTTCCTTCCCTACCACTAGGAAGAACCTACTCCTTGCGCACCCTGTGGGTAACCATATACTTTATCATTTAAATTGGGATACTTCTAAGAGCAGAAAGGAGTACTATTAATAATTATGCCAGGACTACAGGCATAGACTGGGACCATCCTGCGTAAACTGAGTGGTGGGTCACTGTATGCATGAGGTCATTGGCTCAGTTAGCTCCCGCCCGCAAGTGGAACCAAGACTCCCCTCCGCCGCCTAGCATCTGATCTGAAGGCTGAGGTTGGGCTCCTTCCATGGTGTAGCCAGAAGTCAGAAGACAGGTCATCACTCTTCAGTCACCACCTTGTTTGCTCACCCTCAGGCCTGTTTTTCTAGTCTCTATCTAGGAGGACCCTCAGGTCGCACCCCAGAACGTGCCTCCACTAGTTTCCGTCCTTCTGGGACTGGACTGCAGACTTCTAGAACCCACTTTCTCTGCTTCCTCAGGCTGCTCCCCGGGACGAGATGTAGTCTTTTCTTCCATGTCCAAGTCTAAGAGAGCTGTCTCCAGACCCTTGCGTAGGCCCTACCAGGCTTTTGTGTTTGCCTCTCTGGAGCTCAGATGGAGTCAGGGGAGCTGGGCTTCCAGAGCCAGAGCCAGGCTGACCACCCCTCCCAGCCCCTCAGGACACTAAAAATACCCCAAAATGCTGTTCATTGCTTCTTTACATAGCTATAAGCAAAGAAGATGTGGTGTATATATATATATATATATATACAATGGAATGCTACTCAGCCATAAAAAAGAATGAAATAATGCCCTTTGCAGCAACATAGATGGGCCTAGAGATTATTATACTAAGCGAAGTAAGTCAGAAAGAGACAAATACCATATGATATCACTTATATATGGAATCTAAAATATGACACAAATGAACATATCTACAAAAAAGACTCACAGATATAGAGAACAGACTTATGGTTGCCAAGGGGGAGGGGGAGGGGAGAGGGATGGATTGGGAGTTTGGGATTAGCTGATTCAAACTGTTATATGTAGAATGGATGAACAACAAGGTCCTACTATATAGAACAGGGAGCTACATTCAGTATCCTGTGATAAACCATAATGGAAAAGAATTATGAAAGAGAATATGTATAACTGAATCACTTTGCTCTATAGCAGAAATTAACACAACATTGTAAATCAACTAAACTTCAATAAAATAAAATTTTTAAAAAAGTTATATGCTCATAGCTTTAAAAGATTCAAGGGACATGGTAGACACCCATGGTTTTTTAAAGAAAATATTACAGATATTAAGATCAGGCCTCAAATTTTTGAAGTAACATTGAAAATACCTTTATAATGAGACCCTACTGGCTTATTTTCACTATAATAATACTGACATCTTATTGGGTTCAAATGTATTTTGTAGTACAGGTCCACAATCTCTGATCTAAAATCCTAGAAAGCTCGGAAAATGGAGAAAAAAAAGTTCCAAGTTTGTCACAAGTTTATTTGACAGTAAAACCTGGTTTGAATTGGCGTGAGGAGTATAGTCTTTATCCCACTTAGTGTGAATGTTCGTTTTTTGCTATAGAAATGTTAATATGTTTGGTCACTTCTCCAAACTTCAGCGGTGGATATTATGTAATATATGGTATATGTCCTGTATTACCTGTTCGAAACACTTCTGATCCAAAAGGTTTCTGATTAGGCATTTTGGCTCTGTAGTGCTGAAACCAAGCAAGGCCTCATGTACCCACAGTGCAGAAAGCCAAACTCTGACAGCCAAGAGTTTGCAGCAAAGTAAGGGTTTATTGCAAGGGGCCAAGCAAGAGTGTGGGAGACAAGCCTCAGATCCATTCCCACTTGGTCTTTGAGTTAGGGATTTTTTTTTTTTTAAAGGGATGAATAAAGGCTGGGATTAATTATCTTGTGACACTTCTTAATCATAGTTTTGGGAGTCAGGATGTTCTGGTTTATGAGGCTCAGACCAGGTGGTCCGTGGCTCAGGGGTCTGTTAGCTCATCTTGCCCTGGAGAAACAACCTGGGTTTGTATGTTAATGATGATATATATAATAGCAATCTTAGTGCATTAACGATGTTATGGACAACAGCAATTTTAGTCATCTGACTCTGGTAGATAAGTGTTCAGTTAGCACAGCATAGACGTCAGAGGGGACAAGAAAGGGAATGAAGATTTGGATAGAGAGATTAATCATAAGCTCAGTAAGGAAACTCAGTTTTAGGGGGGCTCAGTTTCAGTACTGTTTTACCCATTACATGTTTTTAAATTAATAATCTCCACAAATTAGGCAAGCACAAACTTCCAACAAGATTCCTTACAAGTTTGCCCCCTTTTGGATACTGCCCCTTGTATGGTCTATAGTTTGGGAACTATTCAGTATTATTTTCTAGTTGAACATTTAGTACCTTAATCCTTTGGAAGAAAAAAACCCATTGATATAATAAATGATTAATAAATAAATAAAAATAGTGAATAACATATTGAGTCCAGATCTTTCTTTCCCCACTTGTGTAGTAAGGAAGGAAGAGGGACTATCCATCATATGTGAGACAGAGTGGTCACGTGTGCAGCCCGTTTTTGTTTTTTGTTTTTTGTGGTACGCGGGCCTCTCACTGTTGTGGCCTCTCCCGTTGCGGAGCACAGGCTCCGGACGCGCAGGCTCAGCGGCCATGGCTCACGGGCCCAGCCGCTCCGCGGCACGTGGGATCTTCCCGGACCGGGGCACGAACCCGTGTCCCCTGCATCAGGAGGCAGACTCTCAACCACCGCGCCACCAGGGAAGCCCTCGTTTTCGTTTTTATAGGAGCTACACAGATGCCCTCCTGGAGCATAACAGAAGCCTCCACATACAATCTCACACCTTTTTCTAAATGTGAAAAAACTTAGGACCAGTAGTTTTGTGTCTTCCACTAGTTTAGGAAAAGGTTTTTCTGTTCTTTTCTCTAGGAGCGTATTGTTCCTCAAGGCCAAAGGTGGGGGGATGGGGAGAGGAATGTATTAGGTATTTAGACCTTTACTCTCTGACTTAACGTTTGTGGTAGCCAGGCTGCAAGGAACTCCCAGTGATTCTCACCTTTTGGTATTCAGTTCCCTGTGTAATCCCTTCCACATCATATACAGTTTGTGGCAAACAGTTCTAGATTTTCTTCATGCAAAAACTGATATGTGTACCATTGTGTATACAAATACACACAGCTGTGTGATTTGTTAATACACGCTGGATCATGTTAAACATACTGTCCTGCAACGTGTATATTCACCTTAACAACTTATCTGGGCACATCTTCCATATCTGTTCATGTAAATCTATGTCATTTGTTCATGTGTCTCCATATATTTTATTGTATGGACTTCTCCAATCCCTGATGGAGGATATTTGGGCTGTTTCCAATTTCCACAAATACAAACAGTGATAAAGTAGATAGCATGTGGGTGAATCTGTGGGATGTATTTCTGGTAGCAGTGATGCTGGATCAAAAGTAGACACACTGGGGCTTCCCTGGTGGCACAGTGATTGGGAGTCCGCCTGCCGGTGCAGGGGACACGGGTTCGTGCCCCGGTCCGGGAAGATCCCACATGCCGTGGAGCATCTGGGCCCGTGAAACATGGCCACTGAGCCTGCGTGTCTGGAGCCTATGCTCCGCAACGGGAGAGGCCGCAGCAGTGCGAGGCCTGCGTACCACACACACACACACACAAAAGTAGACACACTTAAAATTCTGATAGGTATTCCTAAATTGCCCTCCCCCAAAGTTGTTCTAATGTGTTTGCCCAGGGAATGTAAATGTCTATTTCCTTACATCCTCAAAAATGCTGAGTATCCACAATCTCTACCAGTTAGGTAGGTGGAAAAATGACTCATTGCTTTCTTTTGTGTTTAATTGTTAATGATCTTTTCAAATGTTTATTGGCTGTTTGTGTTTCTTCTGTTTGGAATTGTCTGCCCATCTCCTTTGCCCATCTTGATACTAGGTTACTTATACTGATTTGTAAGGACTCTTCGTATATAAGTATGTTAAGGTCTTTGCCTGAAACATATTTTATAGAAAATTTTCCCCAGCTTATTGTCAACACTGACTTTAACATTTTGAATCATATTCAGGAACTTTTTGTTATAACCCAGTGATGTGTGTTGTATAAAGCACGAAAAAGGCTTTATAACTTAGTTTAAAAATATTTCCAATGAAAATTAAAATTGAGAGAGCATTTCCTGTTTGTACAAATGTTAGCTGTTACTATGTTTAACTTCAGTATCACTGGCCCAGTTGATTTGCATTTTCACTATTTCCTTCTAGTTTCCCGAATACTATATTCACCGCATTCCCAGAAGCCGGGAGGTCCAGCAGTCCTGGCTGTCCACGGTACTCACCACCTTATACTCTATGTGGCTCTCCTTCCCCCTGACTCACCGAGTGAAGCCAGATTTGGTACGTATGAGCATTGGAGGAGAGAGAATGTCACTCTCCTGTGGATCCTTCATTAGTAAAAGGACATTTTGTTTTCTTGAACAGCTACCATTCATCAGTGTGCCAGATACTATACCAGACCTTTTACTAACATGTGCTAAAATTTATTTCAATGCACTTTGCTCAAAGAGATGGGGAATTTGTCTTCCATTTCTAGCTATAACTTGAACTCTAAATTTGCCCTTTTCTCCCCTGTATCTCATGGCAATAAGGACTAACCCAGCACTATCTTTAACTAATTTGTGCTGCTAGCCACCTGTGGTTTCTAAGCCAACGTCATGTGCTTGCTTGCTTGTCAGCCAGAGAAGAGCCAGTTTTTTTTATTCCTTTTCAGTACTCTTTTTATTTTGTCAAAACTCTGTTACCAATACTCTGTAATGGCCTGTGTGGGAAAAGAATCTAAAAAAGAGTGGGTATGTGTATTTGTATAACTGATACACTTTGCTATACACCTGAAACTAACACAACAACTAACACAACATTGTAAATCAGTTATACCCCAATGAATTTTTTTTTTAAGTTAGCAATCTAGTAGGCACAAAAAACAGAAACAAAAACAAAAAGCTCTGTTACCAGAAAATGATATGCAGTGGGCAGAATGTCATACACACTCAAGTTTTTATAGGAAAGTAATACAGAAAATAGAAATGTGAAGGCTTTAGTGCACTGTATTAAACCTTACCTTCCTTATCTATAAAAGTCTTAAGTTCTCTGTGGTCTTTAGGATGAAGTTCTATTACTAAATGCTAAATGCACTTCAGTAGGCAATGCAGATCAGCAGATATGTTATCACAGTAGTGTACACAGTACTTAAATAATACTCTCATTCCTGTTTAAGGCAGAATCCATTAATCTGCATAGCCTTAAAGAAACTCTTTATTTGCTTTCCATATACATGAGTTCTGGCACAGTGGATGTTATTCTCATGAATAATTGAACAAAAATGCCTTGAGCTACAATGATTTTGAAAGATCTCTATCAGTTTGGTCATTGCCTTTCACCAGCTGGATTGCAATTCAGGTCCCTCCCTTGGATGAGAATTTAAAAATCTGAATTGTCTACGTGAGTACTTTAGATTGTTTTTAAAAGCTATAATTTACAAACAGTGAAATGCATAGATCTTAAGTATATAGTTTGACCACATCTCTATCAAGATATAGAACATTTCCATCACCCCACCTGTCCCTTCCCGAGCAGCCACTTTCTGGTGATTTCTATCACCATAGATTAATTTTGCTTATATTTATTTTTAAATTTTTGACAGAATAAGTTTATCTCACAGTCTCCAACCACATTTTAAGAGTGTGGAACGCAGATGTTTTCCTAAAAGATCATTACTACTCTTAAAGATTTAATTATTTCTGAAACTTAAGAGACAAAATGGAAGGAAAAAAAAAAGTCTTCACGTTTTAAGCTGGAAATTTGGGGTTTACATTTACTAAATCACTGGGGGCATGACCACTGTCAATGGGAGCAGCCATGTTGAATGTGGTGACGTTAGGACTCTAAGGTGTGAAGGTGAGAAGGAAGCAGTGACATGATGGCTGATGTCTGCTGTGGACATGGAGGAGCTCTGGTGACTGCCCGGCCTAAGTATTTTGATACCCTTGTAGTAGGAAGAGTAACTGATGGGGCATTAGGACACTTGTTCCCAGGCTCACTTTGGCTTTTATTTTATTTTAGTTCCCTTCTGGACGTCATTCTCTACCTTAAAACAAAAGGATTGGACCAGATGTCCTCTCAGTTTCCTTCAAACTTAGTCTAAAATTTTATGAGTGCCATAAATTTGCCTATAAAGAGTGGAAGGGAAAAAAAAGACTATTATGTTTCTAAAGGAATAAAAAGGGAAAAGGGGGGAAATGTGAAATACTTATTTCTGTTTTAAACTGAGTTTTCAAAATTATTTCGAACCTGAACATTATCCAGTCAGTTGCTTTGATGTGGCTGGCTTCACAAAATGAACTCCCACTTAATGAAATTCCCTTATACACACACACAAAGTTAATGGTTAAGAACAACATGCAGATCTCTCCTGTATTCATCCTTGGCTTTCTTTTTTTTAAATTGTAAATGGCACTAATTTTAATTTTCTTTTTGAATATTTTTGCCTTTTTTAAATTGAAGTCTAGTTGATTTACAAAGTTGTGTTAGTTTCAGGTATACAGCAAGGTGATTCAGTTATACATATATATATATTCTTTTTCAGATTCTTTTCCATTATAGGTTATTACAAGATATTGAATATAGTTCCCTGTGCTATACAGTAGGACCTTGTTGTTTATCTATTTTATATATAGTAGTTTGTATCTGTTAACCCCAAACTAATTTATCCTTCCCCCCCTCCCTTCCCCTTTGGTAACCATAAGATTGTTTTCTATGTCTGTGAGTCTGTTTCTATTTTGTAAATAAGTTCATTTGTATCATTTTTTTAGATTCCATAAATAAGTGATATCATATGGTATTTGTCTTTCTCTGTCTGACTTACTTCACTTAGTATGTGATAATCTCTAGTGCTATTCATGATGCTGCAAATGGCATTATTTCATTCTTTTTTATGGCTCAGCAATATTCCGTTGTATATATATGCCACATCTTCTTTAGCCATTCATCTGTTGATGGACACTTACATTGCTTCCATGTCTTGGCTATCATACATAGCGCTGCTGTGAACATTGGGGTGCATGTATCTTTTCAAATTAAAGTTTTCGTCTTTTCTGGATATATGCCCAGGAGTGGAATTGCTGGATCGTATGGCAACTCTATTTTTAGTTTTTTAAGGAACCTCCATACTGTTTTCCCACCAGCAGTGTAGGAGGGTTCCCTTTTCTCCACACCCTCTCCAGCATTTATTATTTGTAGACTTTTTGATGATGGCCATTCTGACTAATGTGAGTTTTGATTTGCGTTTCTCTAGTAATTAGCCGTGTTGAGCATCTTTTCATGTACCTGTTGGCCATCTGTATGTCTTCCTTGGAGGATTGTCTCTTTAGATCCACTTATTCTTTTTGACTGGGTTGTTTGTTTTTTGGTATATGAGCTGTTTGTATATTTTTGAAATTAAGCCCTTGTCAGTTGCATTGTTTGTGAATATTTTCTCCCAGTATGTAGATTGTCTTCTTGTTTTGTTTATGGTTTCCTTTGCTGTGCAAAGGCATGTAAGTTTGATTGGGCCCCACTTGTTTATTTTTGCTTTTATTTCTATTGCCTTGGGAGACTGACCTAAGAAAACATTGCTACAATTTATGTCAGAGAATGTTTTCCCTATGTTATTTTTTAGGAGCTTTATGGTATCATGTCTTATATTTAAGTCTTTAAGCCATTTTGAGTTTATTTTTGTGTATGCTATGAGGGTGTGTTCTAACTTCATTGATTTACCTGCAGCTGTCCAGCTTTCCCAGTACCACTTGCTGTAGAGACTGTCTTTTCTCCATTGTATGTTCTTGCCTCCTTTGTCAAAAATTGACCATAGGTGCCTGCGTTTATTTCTGGGGGCTCTATTCTGTTCCATTGATCCATATATCTGTTTTTGTGCATCCTTAGCTTTCTTATGATTTTCATCAAAATTTCTTCTTTACTTCTTAAAAAAAAAACAAAAACATTTTTAGAAACTATAGTAGCATCAGACTTTAAATTACTTGAGTTGTCTGAACAACCAGGTGACTTTCTGCTTCTCTTTGACTGTATGCACCTGGGCCGGTAAGTCTGCTCTCCATTCAACTGTCTCTGTGCCTCATCTATAAAATATAAATAAAGTCACTTTCCTTGTTGTTTCAGAGCAAATGCTGAATAATAGAACATTTCAATGTTTTTTAAATGGAAATTCCATCCAGTATGTACTAGCTAACGTTTATTGAGCACACTTACATGTACCAGACCTAGTCCTAAGTACTGGCATTCATGCTGTATGAGGTGGGTAGTACTGTTATGCACATTTAATGGAGGAGGGAAGTGAGGCTTTGTGAGACAGGAAGTTACTTGCCCAGAGTGTATGCACAATCAGTAAATAACAGAGCTAGGTCTAGCATCCAGGTCTTTCTGATTCCAAAGCCCAAGGCCTTAACCACTGGACTGTATGCCACCATTTCTGGCTCACCATGGAAGATGTGTTCATTCATTCAGGCTAATTAAGAATCAGTTAATAGGGCTTCCCTGGTGGCGCAGTGGTTGAGAGTCCGCCTGCCGATGCAGGGGACACGGGTTCGTGCCCCGGTCCGGGAAGATCCCACATGCCGCGGAGCAGCTGGGCCCGTGGGCCATGGCCGCTGAGCCTGCGCGTCCGGAGCCTGTGCTCCGCAGCGGGAGAGGCCGCAGCAGTGAGAGGCCCGCGTACTGCAAAAATGTTGGAGCTCTCCCTGGGTGGATTTTGTAAAGAAATGGTCAGAAATAAAGAGACCCTCAGTATAAACTGCAAAAAAAAAAAAAAAAAAAAGTATTATTACAGAATTTTGCAAATGAGATTGACTTAGAAAATTAATCAAGTTCACATTTACCAGTTTCCTGTTATAGAAAATCATATATAAAACCATTGTGAGTATATGTAATGTTTTATATCTTAATTTAACTTTTTGAATGAGATAGTAATCAAAAACATCAGGTTGTTTTGAGGAAAAAATGTGTAAATCTGCTTGTTGAGTGTATATTGAAAGTCATGCTTGTTTCATCCAAGCCAATTATTAGACAAAAAGCATCTTAGAGGAAAGTTATAAACTCTGTTTTGGAGGCCTGAATCTAATCCTTTGTAATTGGAGTGGATGGTTTCTTTTTTTACAAGGGCATTAAATACCTTTTAGGTGGTTCTGGTGTTTCACATATCATATTTTTCAAGAAATATGACTTTGCCGGGCATCCTGTGAATAAGAGTCATAAGTTCATAAGATTATTCTTGAGTTTAAAAAGATAATGGGACAGAACATAGATCATTGGTTTTCAGCCTCCAGGGGTGGGGGAGGGACTGACTACAAAAAGACTTGAGAGAACTTTTTTGGGTGAGAAGCCGTTCTGTATCTTGATTGTAGTGGTGATGGTGGTGGTGGTGGTCGTTACTTAATTGTATGCGTTTGTCGTAACTCAGACCTGTACGCTAAAAAGGGTAAATTTTACTCTGTGTAACTTATATCTTAATAAATATGAGTTTTAAAATGTGAATCATGGCCAAAAGCATCAAAACCTTTGGCTCCCAGTAGCTTCATGTATGGCATGTACCTATCTTTGAGTAAAAGTGATTTGGTGAGTCATTGCTTGCTCCTCTCGGCACCTCACCTCTCCAGTGTTTTTAAGACCCTCTCTAAGTGGCACAAATACCGGAATCGAGTTACAGCATTTGTCTAAAATTTCTAACATAAAATTCAGCACCTTTGCTGAATTAAACCTCTGGGTCAGGGAGCATCAGTAGCAGCCAAAAATGACATAGTTTATCAAATGAACCGAGATTTCTCAGTTCATTTCATTTCAATCGCTTATTATTTTACGTTTGTAACCTTGGAAGCAGTAAATAGAGTTGGTCATGTTCGGAATGCTGTATTATATGTTTGATTTTAGGTGAGTCTGTCATCCTCGAAGTGTTAGTTACTGAAAGTCTATATTAAGTGCCTAACATGTAGTACTTTTCCACTTGTATACCCAGTAGGCATCTGGAAGTTTCTTGGTTCAAGATAGTAGATATTTCCTACTCTTCCCCATCTTGGTAAACTTGCTCAAGTCAAATCCTCAGGATACATCTTTGATTCCTCTCTGCCACACCTGCTTCTCCTGTTCAATAGCAAGGCCTGCCAGCCATGTCTTCTCAATTTACCGTGATTTCTGTCTGTTTCTGTCCATCTTTCTGCCCCACGCCATGCAGCGCCACCCCACCCCCACTGCATAGCCTCTTAATTTGTCTGCCTATGGAAGGAAGTTCATGATCCCCCACAGTTGCTTCACCACTCAGCAACCAATGTGATTTCTTTTATAACGTACATCAGATTCTGTTACTCCACACTTAAAATCATGCAGCGGTTTTCTGTGCTCTTAGCACAAAGTCCAAATTTCTCAGTGTAGCCTATACGCTCTATAGCCCAACCAGCTGCTCTGACCTCTTCCCCTCCTCTCTTCCCCTAGTTTATTGTGTGCCAGCCAGACCTGCCTGTTTTTTGTTTTTTTTTTCCCAACAAACCCAGCTGATTCCTGTCTCAGAGCCTTTGTACTTGCCATTCCCTGTGCATGGGGCTCTTCACCCCTGCTATAAACGTGACTGGCTGGCTCCTTTTTGTTCTCTGAGCTCAAATGTTACCTCCTCACAAAGGCCTATCCTGATACTAGCCCTTCCTCCAGCTCGTGTCCTCATCCCTCTGTCAGACTGCCCTGCTTTATTTTCTTCATAGTACTAATCCCAATAAAAAGCTATCTTTCTTATGTATGTGTTTGTCATTTTATAAGAAACTGCAACTGCCTTGTTCATTATACTGATGCAACAGTGCCTGGCACTTGGTAGCCTCACAGTATGTATCTTTTATGAATGGTCCAGTCACTGTGCATGGGTGAGCTGTTGGCCCTTCCCTCAAAGAGCTTACACTCTAGTGGGGGAGACAAATGGGAAAGTAATTATAATGTAGTGTGCCAAGTGCCTTATGATGGTAAGTGAAAATTGCTGTGGGAGTATCACAAGAAGAACTCAGTGGTTCATTCATTCACAGACACTTGTCAAGGACCCTACTCTGTGACAGGATTTATACTGTATGTGAGAAGTATAAAAGTAAGTAAGCACAGTGGACAGCAGTCTTGCCCACAGCTGGGTGGTTGCAGTGTGATAGGTCCTCTTTGGGGAGCTAGACAAGGCTTGAGAGTGGAGATGACATTTAAGCAAAGGTGGATAAGAGTTAATCAGTCAGAGAATAGGAAAAGGTCATTTTAAGAAGAGTGAAAGATTAATAAGTCAGTTGAGTGAGTGTCACATAATGTATATAAGGTTGAAATCTTTAAATTTTTATTACTTAGCATTTTAAATATAATATTTTCTTGCTACTAGAAATTAATGGGATCTGGAACTTAAGACCTGAATGCAGTAGCAAGGTAGTCATTTTTATAAGGTTAAATATTATGGATACTGTTAAGATGGCATTTTGGGCTTTTCCTCTATAAACCCCATAAACAGACTTCTTTTCATTTAAATCCAATAGAAGTTAAAGGAAATGGACACTTAAATGTTTTACTGATTTATCGTTTTCATTCATGTGACTGGAACACCTAAAAGTTGTATTTTTAAAAATTTTTAGAAAAATAACATTTATTGAACTCTCCCTATGTGTCAGGCACTATTCTAAGTACTTCGCATATATTAACTCATTTAATTCTCCTAACAGTTCTCTGACACAATACTCTTTACCGCCATTCTATAGATGAGGAGCTGAGAATCCAGAGAGGTCTAAGTAACCAAGGTCACAGAGCTAGTCAGAGTAGCATAATTCTAGTTCTCTTTAGAAATGTATCAGATTTGCCAGAATTAGATAACTCACTCAAAACTTAACTAGTAGTTTTGTTTTGTTTTTTTAATGTCTGTATTGCAGCAGGCACTGAAAGGGATGAATAAAATATAGCTGTGTCCTCAAGAAGCTTATATTTAGTTAGCTTCAAGAAAAGTGGACTAAAGAAACAACAGGTAGGCATGAAATAGAGAGTAATTCTGTTGGTGGAAAAAAACTGTTTAAGTCAGAAATAGTTTTTCCATCTCTTCAACCTACAGCTTATTTTGGTGCTTGAGATTCATTTAAAAAGCATTTAGAAGGGCTTCCCTGGTGGCGCAGTGGTTGAGAGTCTGCCTGCCGATGCAGGGGACATGGGTTCGTGCCCCGGTCTGGGAAGATCCCACATGCCGCGGAGCGGCTGGGCCGGTGAGCCATGGCCGCTGAGCCTGCATGTCCGGAGCCTGTGCTCCGCAACGGGAGAGGCCACAGCAGTGAGAGGCCTGCGTACCGCCAAAAAAAAAGCATTTAGGACTTCCCTGGTGGCCCAGGGGTTAAGAATCCGCCTGCCAATGCAGGGGACACGGGTTTGAGCCCTAGTCCGGGAAGATCCCACATGCTGTGGAGCAACTAAGCCCGAGTGCCACAACTACTGAGCCTGTGCTCTAGAGCCCACGAGCCACAACTTCTGAGCTTGCGTGCCACAACTACTGAAGCCAACACGCCTAGAGCCTGTGCTCTGCAACAAGAGAGGCCACTGCAATGAGAAGCCCGTGCACCACAACGAAGACCCAACACAGCCAAAAATAAATAAATAAAATAAAAATAAAAAAAAAAGCATTTGAACAGAATTTTTTTTAGCATTTTTAATTTTGAAATAATTATAGATTCCAAGGAGTTGAAGAAATAGTACACAGCGTTCCATGTACCCTTCACCCAGCTTCCACTGGTGTTGGTCTTATATAACCATAGTGCAATATCAAAATCAGAAAATTGATATTAGTACAATTCTGTCAACTAGACTACAAACCTTATTCAGTTTTCACTGTATTTCATATGTGTTCACATGTGGTTGTGTTTGTGTATAGTTCTATGCTGTTTTATCCATGTATCAAGATACATAACTGTTCCATCACTGCAAAGGAGCTCCCCTGTGCTATACCCAGTCCCTGTTCCATGGTAGCCACTAATCTGTTTTTCATCACTATAGTTTGTCATTTCAAGAATGTTCTATAAATGGAATCACACACTATGGAGCTTTTTGAGATTGACTTTTTTCACTGAGCATAATGCCCTTGAGATCCATTCAGTTTTTTACATGTATCAATAATTCCTTTTTATTGCTAAATAGGATTTCATTGTATGGATGTATTACAGTTTGTTTAACCATTCATACATTGAGGGACATTTGAATTGTTTTCACTTTTTTGCTGCTATGAATAAAACTACTGTGAACATACATGTACAGGTTTTCGTATAGACATAAGTTTTTATTTATCTGGGTAAATGCCCAAGAATAAGATTGCTGGGTCTGATAGAAAGTTCAAGTTTACTTTTATAAGAAACTGCCAAACTATGTTCCATAGTGGCTATACCATTTTTACATCTCACCAGCAATGTCTGAGAGATCTAGTTTCTCTGCATTCTCTCTAGCATTTGGTATTATCAGTATTTTTTATGTGTGTAGGGATATACCACTGTGTTTTTCATTTGTATTTCCCTAATGGCTAATGGGGTTGAACATCTTGTGATGAACTTATTTGTCGTTAATATCTCTTCTTCACTGAAATGTCTGTTCATGTCTTTTGCCCATTTTCTAATTGGTTTGTTTTCCTTTTGAGTTTTGAGAATTCTTTGTGTATTTTCTTTTTTTTTTTTTTTTGTGGTACGCGGGCCTCTCACTGTTATGGCCTCTCCCGTTGAGCACAGGCCCCGGACGCGCAGGCTCAGCGGCCATGGCTCACGGGCCCAGCCACTCCGCAGCATGTGGGATCTTCCCAGCCCGGGGCACGAACCCGTGTCCCCTGCATCGGCAGGCGGACTCTCAACCACTGTGCCACCAGGGAAGCCCTTTGTATATTTTAGATGTAAGACTTTTGTCTAATATGTGGTTTACAAATATTTTCTCTCAGTTTATAGCTTGTCTTTTCATCTTCCTAACAGGGTCTTTGACAAAACAAAGATTTTTACTTTTGATGAGGTCTAATTATCAAATTTTCTTTCATGAATCGTACTATTGTTGTCATGTCTAACAACTCTTCATCTAGTCCTAGATCCCAAAGATTTCCTCATGTTTTCCCATAATAGTTTTATGTTTTACATTTAAATGTGAGTCATTTTGAATCAATTTTTATATCAGGTGTGAGGTTTAAATGAAGGCTCATTTTGCCTATGGATGCCCAGCACAGTGTGTTAAAAACAAATAAACAAACCTTTCCTTCCTCCACTGAATTGCTTTTCCCCTTTGTTAGAAATCAGTTGGAATTCTTTTTTTAAAAAAAAGAAGTTATTAGTTGGGTGTATTTGTGTTTATCTATTCCTGGAATCTCTGTTGCATTCATCTGTGAGTCTTTTCCTCTGCTAATAGCACATTGCTATGTTTGCTATAGCTGTATATAGTAAATCTTAACTTCTGGTAGAGTGATTTCTCCCACTTTATTTTTCTTTTTCAAAATTGTCTTAGATATTCTAGTTCCTTTGCCTTTCCATAAAAATTTTAGAATAAGCTTGTCTATGTATACAACAGAATTCTGCTGGGATTTTGATAGGACTTGCATTATATGTATAAATCAGTTTTGGGGAAATTGACATCTTCACTATATTGAGTCTTCCAATCCGTGGACATGGTATGCTTCTCCATTTATTTAGATCTCCTTTTATTTTGTTTATCCAAGTTTTGTAATTTTCAGCATCAAGATCATGTACGTGTTTTTAAAATTAATATCTTGGTATTTCACTTTTTTGGAATAATTGTAAGTTGTAAATGGTATTGTGTTTTTAATTTTGGTTTCTACATGTTTGTTGCTAACATATCAAAATACGATCTACGTATGGGCTGCTGCTTCCCATACACACAATATGGTAGCATTGTTATATTCCGTATGATTTTTGATTGTGCCAATCATCCTTTCTCCATAGTCTTTCCTTCTGATTTTTTTTTTTTTTTTTTTTTTTTTGCAGTACACGGGCCTCTCACTGTTGTGGCCTCTCCCATTGTGGAGCACAGGCCCTGGATGCGCAGGCTCAGTGGCCATGGCTCATGGGCCCAGCCACTCCGCAGCATGTGGGATCTTCCCGGACCGGGGCACGAACCCATGTCCCCTGCATCGGCAGGCGGACTCTCAACCACTGTGCCACCAGGGAAGCCCAGATCTTGCTTTTTTAAATAGATTTTCTAGACAATCATATGTCCTGCAAATAGAAAAAATTTTATTTCTTCTCTTCCAACCAGTATATAATTTGTTTCCTTTTCTTACCTTATTGCACTGGCTAGGACTTCTAGTGTTATGTTTAATATGAATGATGAGAGCAGACAATTTTGTCTCTTTTCCAATTTTAGGGAAAAAGCTTTCATTCTTTTACCACTAAGTATGATGTCAACTGTAGGTTTTTTATAGATGCTCTTTGTCAAATTGAAGAACTTTCCCTTCTCTATTAGTTAGGGTTCTCCAGAAAAATGGAACCAAAATCAATAGGATAGGATTTTACTCAGCCTTTTTGTTCTATTCAGGTGTTTGGTTGTTTGGATGAGGACCGTCCACGTTAGGGAGGACAATGTGCTTTACTCAGTCTACTGATTCAAATGTTAATCTTACCCCAAAATACCCTCACAGACATATGTTTCACCAAATGTCTGGGCACCCCATGGTCCAGTCAAGTTGACACATAAAATTAACCATTACAACCTCTATTCCTAATTTACTGAGAATGTTTTTATTAATGACAATAGCAAAATTAATGTATTAATGACAAAATGAATTTTGTTACAAGTTTTTTTTTGCATTGATTGATACAATCATAATTTTTTGTTAGCTATTGATACAGTACATTACATTGAGTGATTTTCAAATATTGAAACAGGCTTGCATTCCCTGAATAAATCCCACCTGATCATGTTGTATAAACATTTTTATAAGGATTTCATTTGCTAATAATTTGTGCGAATTTTTATGATGATATTCATGAGGGATATTTGTCTTTGGCTTTTTGTTTTGTACTATTTTTGTCTGATTTTGGTATTGAAATTAAACTGGCCTTATAAAATGACTCACCCTCTTTGTTTTCTGGAAGAGACTGTTTAAAATTTATGTTAATGCTTTTTTAAATGTTTGGTAAAATTCTCCAGTGAAACCATCTAGTCCTGGAGATTTCTTTTTCAGAAGTGTTTAGCTACAGATTATATTTCTTTACTAGACATAGGATTATTCAGATTCTCAGTCTCATATTGGGTGAATTTTAGTAGTTTGTGGTTTTCAAGGAATTATTCCATTTCATCTAAATTGTCAAGTTTATGCACACAGAATTGTAATGTTCCCAGTTGTCCTCTTTTACAGCTTTAGGAACTGTGGTTATAGCCTTGGTTTCATTCTTGATATTGGCAAGTTCTGTTCTCTCTCTTTTTATATTTGTCAGTCTTGCTAGAGACTTACCAATTTTATTGATGTTTTTAAAGAGTCAGCTTTTTGTTTCATTTATTTTCTCTTATCTTTACTATTTCCTTTCTTGTGGTTGCTTTGGGTTCATTTTGCCCTTCTTTTTCTAGTTTCTTAAGGTAGGGGCTTAGATTATTGTTTGAAGACCTTTCCTGTTTTCTAATGTAAGCATTTAGTGTTATAAATTTCTCTTTCATCACTGCTATAACATCATCCTACAAATGTAGGTATGTTATATTTTCATTTGGTTCTAAGTATTTTTTGTGTCCTTTGATACTTCTTCTTTGACCCATGGATTATTTAGAGTGCTTTAATTTCTAAGTATTTGGAGATTTTTTTCCTATTATCTTTTTGTTATTGATTTCTAGTTTGATTCCATTATGGTCAGAGAACATACTCTTTTTTTTATATATGTTAAGGTAATGTTTTTTTTGTTTTTTTGTGGTACACTTGCCTTTCACTGTTGTGGCCTCTCCCGTTGCGGAGCACAGGCTCCGGATGCGCAGGCTCAGCGGCCATGGCTCACGGGCCCAGCCGCTCCGCGGCATGTGGGATCTTCCTGGACTGGGGCACGAACCCATGTCCCCTGCATCGGCAGGCGGACTCTCAGCCACTGCGCCACCAGGGAAGCCCTGTTAAGGTAATATTTTATGATCCAGGATACAGTCTATCTTGGTGAATATATTGTCCATGGGTGCTTAAAAAGAACGTGTATTCTGCTGTGTGGTGTGTTCTGTAATTGCCCATTAGATCCTGTTGCTGAATGATGTTACTAAGCCCTTCTATATGTTTGCTGATTTTCCATCTAATAGGTCTACAGATAACTGTGAGAGACATGGAACATTTCGTTAGCCCTTCTAAAACCATGTCTAAATGGTCTCATTGATCTTGGCCCTTCATAATTCGTTCTATGCCCTTTTTCCCCTAGTGTAATGTACGTATTGATCCCACAGTCGTATGAATTTTAAGTAGTTCACTGTTTTGTCTCTCAAATTCAAATATTTCTTCTCTATTGTGTCTTTTTAGTTTCTCCTAAAAGTAGGAGTCTTTGAATCATTCTTTGAATAAGTGGGCTGATCTCATACTCTCTTGAAAATATACTCCTGAGAAGAAATTTGTTTGTTTCAAGGTGAGGAAGAGAAAGTTGAGTTTGTTAGGTTGCTGATCATTAAACTAAAGTAAGAGGAATGCTTATTTTGAGGGGGAAAGATCTGTAAAGTTCTTGAGGGTAAAGGCCATGTATTTGTGTGTTTCCCATGGTCCCTTCCTAGAAAAGCGCCTTCCACATATTTGTGGAATGACTTAAAAATAAATGAATGAATACTGAATGATGTGAGTCATCCCCAAAACAAAGACACCCGCTCCCTAAACTGGTATTCTTCTCAGGCTTTATTAAGAGTCTGAAAAACCAGAAGCGTTTCCCAAGTCTGAAGTGTTTGATTACTGGCTTCCTTCCAGCCTGGCTGTTGTTAAATGAAATACTCAAAGAAGGAACTCTGCGTGTAAAAATGAAACCTAATTTAATTTTTAATCAAGTAAAAAAATAAATTTCAGATTCTACATATATAACAAACTGGAAAGAAATGGACCATTTCATCCTAATACTCTGCCTTTTTGCCTGAAGCTGAAGCTGATTTAATTCACTATGACAAATTTAGATGTACTTATTACATGTACACTCGTGCTTTGTATGAAAGAAAGCCATTATTTTACTTAGCCATTTTTTTCCATGTTCTGTATCCAGTTTGAGCTGTGAAATGCCTAAGTTCATAGCAGTAGCAAGTTGATGACATGGATAATGGGTTGTTGTCCATAAATGGGATACTATGATTTTTTCTTTTAATTAGGTATTTTCTGTGGTGAGCCACAACTGGGTGGAACTGGGATTACCACTGTTTGCATAGTATATAAAAATTTTATTGCCCTGTTGATTGACATGTGTTTCAAACATTAAGAAGAGTCAATTAACTTCTTGTTGATATGCCAGAACCCTTACAGGAACTTTGTTTTTCCCCTTAATTGCTGTTGGTTTGATTCTCTTTATGTAGTGACCTTCATCTGGTATTATATTTTTTTGGTGATCAAAACCTTTATAGCATGTTCAAAGGAAATTTAACTAGACAAAGAAAAGGTCAGCCGGCCCAAGATGCCTATCTATAAATGGAGTTAAGTGAGAATAAGATTTTTCAAGCCAAGTCAAATAAGAAACAATTAGATCGCAATCATCTACTGCTTCTTGTTTTCCAAGATTAATGAAATCATACTTGGGGGCCATTTGTTTAAGCTTGTTCAGTTCCTGTTCCTCAGTTGACCAGTCCTCTGTAACACATTAAAATAATACCAGTGTTACTTTTTCCCAGTTTGTATTTCCCCTCCTTACACGTACTGTAAATTTAGCAGCTTTCATAAAGATACAGAAGAACCAGCTCTGTATTGTACGTTCATTTAGCAAGTCTGAGGAAGGTCAGAGTCCACCGTGAGGGGTGATTTTATGTGAAAATCCTCCCACATCTCTGGTTTCTTATGACTGACAAACTGCATTTCCCAGCTGCATGGTGAAATTGCCAGCTGTGCCACTGACACATTGGCTGGGTGACAACCTGTAGCTACTTCCATCCACAAATGAGGTATTTAATTTAAATGATATGGTTTCTGTTTCACATTTTGAATGACCTTAGAACAAAATCTGTGTCAAAATTAGGCTGCATATTATCAGTTAGAGATGGCTTTGAATTATTTTTCTTTTTCTCCACTTTGGGGGAATTCTCTGAAGCTTGAAAATGATTTTTCTTTCCTTTCTGAGTTGATCCTTTTTCCACTTGGCAAACATTATGGTTTTCCTCTCTACAGAAGCCAGTGCGGCTTTGCCTACCGTTTTTCTCTTGTTTCGCTTTGCCTGCATCACTCTCTGAGTTGTCACTGTTTCAGCCCATTACAGGCACATATGAGATCTGGGCCTGGTGGGGCCTCTTCCTTTCAAGGTGAAAGCTAGTGTGTTTTCCTAAGAATAACAATGTGGCTACAGTGAAAACAGAAATAAAAGTTGAAGGAAAAGAAATTCAGTTGTGAAAGGATAAGAATAAGGGAAGCAAGCATGATGGAAACAAAGCTGTTTTCCAAGAAAGGACTGATATGTAATCAGAGACAATGAACTCAGAGAGACCTGGCCTTGTACAAAAAGGTGATGGAGGCACCAGTGGCTAAGTGAGAACAGAGGGTGGGATCAAGAGAAAGGAAATCTTTGAAATGATCTTCAATTTTAATAATGATTCCTAGAAGCAGCCAGTTTCACAGCCTTACGGTGCCTATTTTAAAGTTTCATGTGAATCAGCATAGCTCTATTTTTATAGTATCTGAAAATCACTAAAATGCTGTTTTTGTTTAGAATTTTAAAAATCTCCCTTTGGTCCGAAGGGAAAAAGAAAAGAAAGGAGCACAATCAGAGCACAAATAATTGAGTATGGAATGTGAGAGCTTAGGAAGGGCTGCTGCAGTCCAAATCAAGTGGAGTCGTTAAAGATTTGTCTGGAACTCGAGTTGGTGTGGAACAAGTAGCTTGGGGAGTGCTTTGCTTTTTGTTTTTGTTTGTTTACTATTTTTATTTAAAATTAACATGTCAAGATTATGTTAATTTTACAAATAGATTGATAATTTTTAAACCTAGTCTGAAATATTTTATAAAGTCAGCTGTAAGACACATCCTAGACAAATCTAAGACACTACTAGATTTCAAATATGAAGATAAACTCATCAAGGCCTTCAATAATTAAATAATTATTAAATGATTAGTAATTATTAAATAATTTACATAAGCAAAATAATTAGACTGAGGCATCAGACATTTTAAAAGCAATCTAAAAAGCATAGGAACAATATGTTTTTCAAAACTCAATGAGAGAAAGTGTAAACCAGTGATTTTATATTCAACTAAAGTGTCCTTCAAAGACCAAGGCAATGAAAAAACAACATTCAACACATAAAAACTTAAGGAATTCTGCATTCATCAGCCTTTCCTAAGGAAACTACTAATGAATGACATCAACCAACCAAAAGATGATTGGGAAAACTTCAGCAAAAAGACAGATGGTCAACATTTTAAATTCTATAAATGTACACGTAAGAATAAAACAGAGGTAGAATGAAGGTGATACGCTAATGCACAAAGGTTATGTATTGTGATAAATTTGAAATAATGCAACTGAAATATGAGAGAGAAAGAAAAGGAAAGAGAGAAATGAAAAAGCTTATTGTTGTATGGGCAATAGATGGACATTAAAAGATACTGAAAATAACTGATAAACCTGACAGTAAAGAATAAAATAATAAAACAGAAGCCTAAACCAGATTTAAAAAACAATATAAAGAAAGAAAACTGCAGAGAAATATAACTCATAAGTGTCAATTCAAAATCACTAAGTAAAATATTTGCATACAGAATCTAACACCACATTAAAGAAAATAATACACCATAATCAAGTGGAGTTTATTGCAGGAATATGAGGTTGTTTTAATGTTAGTTTATCCATTAACATCATATGCCATATTAATAAGTGTAGGAAAAAAAGGTCATATAGCTATATTAACAGATACTTAGCAAGTCTGACAAAATTCAACACCCATTATGAGCAAAATATTCAAGGAAATTGGACATGAGTAACATGAGAAATACTTAGCATGATAATATATAATAATATTTTATATATGTGTATATATATAAGAAATGCAGTTTCTTATTTAATTGGAAAACACTAGAGGCATTTGCTTGGGGAGTTTTTGAAATTTGAATGCAGACTGTGAACTCCTTGAGGAAAGGTAAGATGTGTTACTCATCTTGGCAATCCTAGAACTTATTAAAGTGCTCGGGGGCATGTAGGACTTCAGTAAATATTGAAGGAGAGAAGTTGGGTAGGAGGAATATAGGAAGGAAAGAGAGAAGCTATTAAAACTTAGTGATGACTGCTTAGCACTTTTAAGGAGGTGGAAAAAATAGAATAGGGGAAAAAGCATTGCATAACTGCTCCTTGGCTAACCTTTGCACCGACTGAATTAATCCCTGGAATTCATCTAAGGATTTTCTTGATAGCACGTTTCTGAAGTGTTAAATATTGTCTTTGTCGAAGCAATCAAAAGGAAATAGCAAAAATTTCTCTTTCATCTCAAGCAGAATACAGTTGTTTTACTTTTCTTATTGAGATGAAATTCACATAACATAAAATTAACCATTTTAAAGTGTACAGTTCAGTAGCATTTAGTACATTCACAATGTTGGGCATCACCTGTATTAGATTCCAAAACATTTTCATCGACAGTTGCTTTACTTTAATGCCTGAGTATCATGAAACCACTTAGAGGTTTTTTTACTTTATTTTACGGGCCTCTCACTGTTGTGGCCTCTCCCGTTGCGGAGCACAGGCTCCGGACGTGCAGGCTCAGCGGCCATGGCTCACGGGCCCAGCCGCTCCGCGGCATGTGGGATCCTCCCGGACCGGGGCACGAACCCGTGTCCCCTGCATCGGCAGGCGGACTCTCAACCACTGCGCCACCAGGGAAGCCCTTTTTTATTTTATTTTAAAAAGAAGATTGAAACCTAGTCAGTGTTTTCTAACAGCCTCTGGAGACTAAATGCCATCTTCTTCATAGTCTGTCTTTTAAATTTCTCATTTCCCTCCCCATGAATCATTGGGTAAAACTTACCTTTTTAGGCTGGCATTTCCTCTTTGGTAGTTTGTTTTTTGGTGATTTCTTTTTCTCCTGGCCTCCTGGTATAATTCTTACTTTTTGTAGTGTGAATACAGCGAAGCCTCCTGGTCATGGATTTCTTTTTCTAGTGCTAAACATATTGGAAATTCAATCAGCTCCAGAAAGCTTATCACTTCTCTACATGGAGCATGAGATTTGAGATTCCACTTACACCAGGACAGCATTCTATAGGAGATGTAAGTCAGGTGCTTCTTATCTTCTGTGGATCCTTGCCACAGGATAAAAAGGGCAGACTCTGATTTTCTCTAAGACACATGGACAAATAATTATAAACGTATTCTTCAAAAGGACCTTATAATCAGGGATGAGGAAACTGTGATTACTCTAGATTTACTAAAGGAAGGAATAAACACCTTACAAATTTCAAACATTGTTGCAGCTTACAGAAAAAGATATTTTAGCATTATTGTTTAGAGGAGTGAAAATGGTCCAATTAGAAACAGGTTAGAGAGCTTGAGAGCTCCCTTAAAAATATCGAAACATTCCCTACTGATAAGACCTTTGAATTACAGAAAGAACATGTCATGACTGATCATTCCTTTTAAGAAATGTGAACAGCAGATTTATAAGTTTCGTATGTGTATGATGTCAAAATTTCCATATTCTGCTGTAAAGAATGAAATCTGCAGTGGGATCAGCTGTAGAATTGCAAAGGGCAGCAAATTCCATTTGTTAGCAGAATACCGTCTTGCATTCTTGGTCTTCCTGAAATCATACTTAAGCCATTTCTACAAATCTTTGACAAAGCAATTTTTAAAAAATGTTTATAGCTGACAGTTTGTGAAAACAGGTTTGCTCTTATGGGCTAAATAATTACTTTTCTCTAAAGACAGGTGTGTCATGCTCAAATCAGTTGTGTCCACATCTTCAAAGCTCCAGATGCTATTTTTCAAAAGATTTGCTTACACAATACAGTATTTTGTAGATAAGTCTCATTAGTGGAGGCAGTGCCCAGAGCTCAGGGGACTTAGTCTGTTGCTGTTTTATTATTCCCAAGCCAACTTTCCTGTTTCAGCTTTTCAAGGAGCCATGATTCATACTCCCTGCTCAATACGAAGGGAGAAGAGAATTGGGGTGGGGTCGAGGCTGGGAGTGGGTGGGAGTATGGATTTCCCTCCCTCTGTGGGAACTAGGCGAGGCTTGTGTGTGGCGCAAACTTCCAGTCTTCAGGTCACGAAGAACAGTTCCTCATTTTTGTTATACAGGTTTCATCAAGAATTCATTCTGAGTATTTGCTTTACATTTTTTTCTGAAAATTTCCACATTATTGTTTTCTCTGGCTTGCATCCACTATACCTTGATCATGGTAGAGGAGGAAATATGCCATACTGGGAATCAGGATGTTTTTGGTTTTACTCTCAGCTTTGTGAATAATTAGGCATGTGACTCGAAGCTAATCACTTAGCCTGTCTGAGCTTAGCCTCCTCCAATCAAACGGGAATAATAGCAAGGCACAGTAGGCAGAGCACAGATGTCAGATCCACTTGCTTTTGAACAGGCCACTCCCTCTGCCAGGAAGGTGATTGATTCCCTACCATTCAGAACCACTAACTCCTGCTCACCTGGTGTCTGAATGACTGTCGCTCGTTGGAGCTCCTGCACCTCATAATATCTTAGATATAGTGGATGCCAAAAACATTTCTTTTAATTATCATGATGACTTAGCTCTGAGAGTACTTCTGGGGTTCCTCATAGTTTATTTAAGCAACACCTATCACCCATACACACGCATTCGAAAGCTTGGCTGTCCTTCTACTGTCCCGCCCTATACAGCAGCCTTCTCTCTTCTGTCTCTTTTCATACTTTGACCTTTCTTTCTCTTTCTTCCTCTTTCTCACTCACACCTCTGCCCTCCCATTGGGATTCATGTTGATGGCCCTGGGGTTTGGCCCATTATCTTCCACTTTTCTCCAGCCGCCTTGATCAACTTCAGCTGCAGAAATTCTTATTCCCTTAGGTCTCTTAGGAGATAGGACTTTTTTTTTTTTTTGGCTGTGCTGTGCAGCATGTGGGATCTTAGTTCCCTGACCAGGGATCGAGCCCGTGCCCTCTGCATTGGGAGCATGGAGTCCTAACCACTGGACCACCAGGGAAGTCCCGGATAGAACTAAATTTTAAGGTTGCATAAGTCTCCCAGTTTTTTGTCCCTGAATTCGCACGCTCACCTTTGTTTTAAGGACTCTCTTACTACTGACTATAGGAAACAGATGGGTTTTGACAAAAGTTGTAAGCATTATCAGAGTTAGATGTGTAAGAGCTTATGCATTACTGATAGACTTTATTCAAATAAAATGGCTAAGGTCTTTCTCAATGCCTTTTCTTTGTCTACTTCAGTGAGCCCTTTTAAAAATATTTAAGACTAGGCCTCCTGCGTTCTCTTTTTTTATCAGCTAATTCTGAAGCAAATTGATGATCTTGGATCACATGTAGATACAAACATGTCTTGTCTGATTCACATAGCTGGTCGGCATTGGTACCACATGGTTGTTTCAGGTATTTCATGTTGCACAAAAATCCATATTTCTGGCTCTTTTGAAAAATTGGAAGGGCAGGTGACTGCAGGGCAGGTATCACCTAGAGCTGAGTAGTGACTGCTCTGTCTGGGGTACATGCTCTCTTACCTCTGGTTGTTTCATTTATATAGGTTCCCTGAGTGGATTATGTTTGTGTTCAGCTCTCATGCCTTTCCCAGCAACAAAGATGGGCGATAGCAGTGCAAAAGGGTGGTTTGTAGGCCTCATACACATGGGGGGCTAAATGCAGGCTATATGCACATGAAGGCGGTGGGCTCACTGTGCACAGTAGCAAGACAAACCTGCCACCCCTGAACTCTTACTCGTTAAAGTCCTGGAGCTGCCACTGCTCTTGTGGCAGAACTATTTATTAGATTATTTATATCCTGGTGGATTTCTGTATACAGCAATCAATGCGTGTCTCATATTCCCCCTCCTCTTTTTATTAGAACAGTCATATTAAGTCATTCCCTGGTGGGGAATCCACTTGTACTCTTAGAATCATAAACTTACACAGATAATACCTTAGCAATCATTTAATCCCACATCCTCTTTATAAAGTTTAGATAATAAAGCCAAGAGGGGGTATGCCTTGTCTTGAGTCTTAGAACTAATAGCAAAGCATGGATGAAAAACCCAGTTCTTCTCACTCCCAGCTCCAGGCTCAGCTCTAGACCACATTACAAATGAAACATAGACTTCTTTCCTCTCTAAGAGCAACCAAGTGTGTACTCTCTACATTAAACAAAGGAAATGGGCTTGGGCAGCATGTATAGTAAGGTTCAGAATCTAGGTCTGCCAGTCTAATATTTGGGCAAGCTTAAGTGAGCTATTTGATCTCCATAAACTTCCTTTTCCTCATCTGTAGAACAGAGACCATGAAACCTACTTCATAGTCTTATGTGAATATAACTAGTATGTACACAAGGTGCCTCCATAGTAGGTTCCTAGGTTCTTCTCACCCCTTTATCACCAGGTTCATTATTCTCTTCCAAAAATTGAGAGGCTAACAAGGAGTTAATAAATATTTTTAAACTTAAGCCAAGGAATGTCTGCACAGTGCCCAGTTTGGATGACGTGGTATGTCTAACTTTTCATGTTGATTTTCATGCCACAGTGAGCCCCTTCAGGCATGAAAACAGCCAAGGATTATTTGCTTCTCTGTTCTTTCCTTCTCGGCCCTCTTGTGTTTTCGTCACATACTCCAGCCTTTCTAAAAGCAGTCTCTCAGGTTCTCTCTCCTGCTGGGCCACCATTCAACGACATCCTTCTGAATCTGCCCCCTCTCAAGGAGGAACTTGTGGGCATGGGCCTGATTCTCAGTTACACAATTCATATCCTCAATTTCTGGAAGCTTCTTCTGAGCTGTGTCTTGGACTATCAGTCCATCCAGATCTTTCCCGCCTGTGAACTCCTCAGACTTAACATTTCACTGTCACTGGTCATCTAACTTCCATTCATTTTCTCCTTCCCCAACTTACATTATGAGCACTTTAAGGGCCAAAACCAGTCTTCTGGCTGTATTATCATCCGCCAGGGAGCTTAGCAATGTGTGGGTGCTTAGGGAGGTCTTTGATTAGTAACTGGATTGTAAGGAACTGGACGATACCGTGACAAATATTAGCAGCTCCTCATCCCAGCTGACCCCAGAGTGCTGCACTGTCTTCCTTCTCTGCCAGTTAAATATCTCCTCCTCGGCCACCACCCTCTTTTCCTTCTTAGGTCCCACTCAGAGGTGAATGACATTCAGGGGACCCTTGAACTGCCTCCTGGATCACCTTTATTCCTGTGCCTCTTTCCCCCCCCACTAGCCAGTTATCAAAGAGCATGGGGGGCTTCCCTGGTGGCGCACTGGTTGAGAGTCCTCCTGCCGATGCAGGGGACACGGGTTCGTGCCCCGGTCCGGGAAGATCCCACGTGCTGCGGAGCGGCTGGGCCCGTGAGCCACGGCCGCTGAGCCTGCGCGTCCGGAGCCTGTGCTCTGCAGCTGGAGAGGCCACAACAGTGAGAGGCCCGCGTACAGCAAAAAAAAAAAAAAAAAGAGCATGGGAACTTGGACCTCCCCTCTTCTAAGAGTGCCGTGGCAAGTCTAAAACTGTGCAAAGCTCTCTTCAGATTGAAAAGGATTGGGAAGCATAACTAAGCCTGAGGAACTCGGGTCTTCCTCTGCTGTCATTCCACCAAAATACCCACTTGATTCTTAAGGAAAATGTTATTCGTTGAATTATTTTTTATTTTTTAAGAGGACCTGAAACTATCAATGCAGAATTGCTTTCTGATGCCACTTCTTAGGATCATAAAACCTAGATATCAGAGCAAGATTTTTTTACTGGTTATAATCTGAATCTCTATCCTTTGAAGTCATTTATTCCTGAATTTGTTATTATTTTATAAACTTATTTACAAATAAAAAATTATCTGTAAATAAATTTACAAATAATTGTAATTTATCTATAAATAATTGTAAATAAATAAATTATTTACAGTGGTGTTATTATTTTACATTGAATAACTGCTGTGAGCTGAGACCTGAGCTGGACACCGTGGAAGATAGAGGTGACCATGAGAAATGGGTGGCATTCATGCTCAGAAGAGTATATAATTTAGGAAGCAGGCACTGCCCCAAGTCCAGGATTAGGAAGGAGGGATCATGTGAACTGGGAACTGAACTGACAGCCTCAAGGTTCAAGACAGAAACACCAATGTGATTATTTGGAGGTGTTTTAAATCCCAGGCCCTCTTTTGGTGGTGAGAGCACATTAATGAGCCATTATCCCGTCGTTCACAAACCACACAGTGAAGAATATGGCATAAGGCTTCAGGATGTCTGACAGCATAATTCCAGAAGGCGGGAGCAGCAAATGTACTTCAAAGAACCCAGAACAAATAGCCCTTTAGGTCAGTTTTTAAATCAATAACAGATCGGGCACTACAAGAGGAAGCCTGTTTCCCAGCCAAACAGTGAACAATGCTAAAAGCCCCCCCCCCCCACTCCCCCACTCTCCGGGGAGCACAGGCATCCTCTCTGTCCCTTGCATAAATCAGAAATACTCCTTCAGGAGCTAAAAGCCCCCCCCCCCCACTCCCACAGTCTCTGGGGAGTAATTAGAACTTGTTCAGTAATCAGCCAATTTGGATTTCTGAGAATGATTCTAAACACAAAATGATAAAAGTTGGGTAAAGTAAACTGTTGTTTCATAATCGAGTTTCATAATTTAATTAGAGAATCATAAAGTTAGAAATGCTGGAGGGTTTTTTGTTTTGTTATTTTTAAGGAAAAGTGATTTAAAGGCAATGCTATAAAAATAAAAATAATCCTAAAAATATATGCTGAAGCGTTTTATCTCACTGGGGACCAGAAACAGTAAAATTTCCAAGTTGGAGTCTAGTCCTCATTAGACCAATAAATTAGTTTTGGAACTCTGAAGTCGTTGTTTGATTTCTTTTGTCTACAGAACCAGTGCAGGTTTGGTGGATTGTTTGTTTTAATCGTTGGCAAAACGCTGTAAGCATCCAGGTTCTGGTTGCTGTATTTTTATTATAATGCACAGGAAACTTCTTCCATCAGAAGCAGTAGAGGGTTAAGATAAATTGTAAATTAACAATAGTTTTTGGTCAAGTTCAAATATGGCCTGTTACTTATCCTGCATTGGAAAAATGAGACAATTCTATAATTACAAATGTAGGCAACTAATAACTTTGATGAGAGGGAAAGATTCTCCTGGATTGTTTTTTGTTTTATTTTGTCGTTTAATCAACAGCACAGACCCAGAGGTGGACAATATCTTACCAAATTACACTTTTTTCCTATGGTGTCACTTTTTTTTTTTTTTTGCTGTACGCGGGCCTCTCACTGTTGTGTGGCCTCTCCCGTTGCGGAGCACAGGCTCCGGACGCGCAGGCTCAGCGGCCATGGCTCACGGGCCCAGCCACTCCGCGGCATGTGGGATCCTCCCAGACCGGGGCACGAATCCGTGTCCCCTGCATCGGCAGGCGGACTCTCAACCACTGCGCCACCAGGGGAGCCCCTATGATGTCACTTTTGATCTTTAAGGTTCCTTCCAGCTTTGAGTCTTTGATTCACTGATTTTAATTTGATATACTAGGAAATTCCACCAAAGCAGGGCTGCCTGGAGCAGGCCCTGCTGGCCCTGGAGTATAGATGTTCTCAAGGGAAAACCCAGTGTATGATGATGTAGTGTGTGACTAACCTGCAGAGGATTGCCTGATTAGAGGTACCTCAGAACTTGCCCTAACGCTGTCAGCATAGCCTTGGTGACCGCCAAATCTGGCATTTGTATTTTTTTAGTAACAAATGTGGAGAACTCATTATTACTTATTGAGCAGCAAAATCTTACTGGGCTCTACTATAATAACTTGGTAGCTTTCTCTAATAAGACAATACAACTGGAAAATAGTTGATATAAGTTTAATTCCAACTATACTTCTCACCAAGTTGGATGGTATAGTATTTCCCTAAACTAGAGATTTTGGATTACCATGACATTCACCAAAAGATCCAAACCATGTTTACATGGAAGTTCATAAGATGAAATAATAATTAAAATTCACTTTTTAAAAAACTTTTTATTTTATATTGGAGTATAGCCGATTAACAATGTTGTGATAGTTTCAGGTGCACAGCAAAGGGACTCAGCCGTAAATATACATGTATCCATTCTCCCCCAAACTTTTTATCACTTTTACTCATTAGAAGTGAAGACTAAAACGATCAAATTTAGTTTTTGAATTTCAATAATAAGGAATAATAAAGAATCTTAATCCTGTTTTATATGGAAGTAATTGGTATCTTTAGGTTTCTAGGCTTATTTATTTATTTATTTTTTGTGGTACGCGGGCCTCTCACAGCTGTGGCCTCTCCCATTGCGGAGCGCAGGCTCCGGACGCGCAGGCTCAGCGGCCATGGCTCACGGGCCCGGCCGCTCCGCGGCATGTGGGAACCTCCCGGACCGGGGCACGAACCCGTGTGCCCTGCGTCGGCAGGCAGACTCTCCACCACTGTGCCACCAGGGAAGCCCTAGGCTATTTTAGATGCACCCCCATTCCTCATTCTTTTCATTTTTTTGAATTTTTGAATTTTATTTTATTATTTTTTTATACACCTGATTCTTTTCTGAGTTGGCTTTCTGATCATAGTGTGGCCCTCTGGCCACACAGTATTCTAAGTATATGATAAGAACAATTCCTCTGACTTTATTCAATTTCTTTGTTTATATAATGAAGCACGTTGCTTGTTTCTGTTTCTGCTAGGCCCTGTTGGAATTTTCTCTTCCAAATTTGTAGAACTTTTCACTAAATATGGAATGATATGGTGATATTTTTTTCCCTTCCAGTCAGTAAGAACTTTCTTTTCTTTGTAGAACTTAGGAATGGCAAAAAGAACTAACTCATTCTTGTGGTATTTTCTAAATCCATAATACACAAATGAGTAGTCACATGGCTGATAGAAATATCAGTATACTGTAGCTTGTTGTTTCTTTCTCTCACTTTTTTTTTTAAGTAGATTTTATTTTTTAGAGCAGTTTTAGGTTTACAGCAAAATTCAGCAGAAGGTGCAGAGATTTCCCATTTACCCTCTGCCCCCACAGATGCACAACCTCCCCCGTCATCACCGTCCCTCACCAGAGTGGTACATTTGTTACAATTAATGAACCTACATCGACACCTCATTATCACCCAAAGTCCTGATATTTATATTATTGTTCACTCTTGGTGTTACACATTATATATTTTACAAATATATAATGACATGTATCTGCCATTATATTATCATGCAGAGTAGTTTCAGTGCCTTAAACATACTCTGTGCTTTGCTTATTCATCCCTCACTGCCCCAACTCCTGACAATCACTGAATTTTTTTTTTTACTACCTTTATAGTTTTGCTTTTTCCAGAATGTCATATAGTTGCAGTCATACAGTATGTAGCCTTTTCAGATTGACTTCTTTCAGGTGGTAATATGCAGTTAAGGTTCTTCCATGTCTTTCCATGGCTTGATAACTCATTTCTTTTTAGTGCTGAATAATATTCCATTGTCTGCTTGTACCACAGTTTAGTTATCCATTCACCTGCTGAAGGATATCTTGGTTGCTTTCAAGTTTTGGCAGTTGTTAATAAAGCTGCTGTAAACATCTGTGCACAGGTTTTTGTGTATACATAAGTTTTTAATCCCTTGGGTAAATTCCAAGAAGCACAATTACTGGGTCATATGGTAAGAGTATGTTTAATTATCTGAGAAACTGTCAAACTGCCTTCCAAAGCAGCTGTACCATTTTGCATTCCCACCAACAATGAATGAGAGTCCCCGTTGCTCCACATCTTCATCAGCATTTGATGTTGTCAGCGTTCTGGATTTTGGCCATTCTTATGAGTTGGTACTGGTCTCTCGTTTTAATGCATTTCTCTAATGACATATGATGTGGAGCATCTTTTCACATGCTTATTTGCTATCTGTATGTCTTCTTTGATGAAGTTTCTGTAAAGATCTTTGGCCCGTTTCTTAGTCGGTTTATTCATATTCTCATTGTTGAGTTTTAAAAGTTCTTTGTATATTTAGGATAACAGTCCTTTATCAGATATATCTTTTGCAAATATTTTTTCCCAGTCTGTGGCTTGTCTTCATTTTCTTGATAATGTCTTTTAAAGAACAGAAGTTTTTTATTTTAATGAAGTCCAACTTTTCAGTTGTTTCTTTCATGGATTGTGCCTTTGGTATTATATCTAAAAAGTCATTGCCAAACCAAAGGTCATATAGATTTTCTGTGATATGTTCTAGGAATTTCATGGTTTTGTGTTTTATGTTTAGGTCTATGATCCATTTTGAGTTAGTTTTTGTGAAGGGTGTAAGATCTGTGTCTAGACTCTCTCCTTTTTTTTTTTTTTTTTTGCATGTAGAAGTCCAGTTGTTCCAGCATCATTTGTTGAAAAGACTATCATTGTTCCATTGTGTTGCCTTCACTCTTGTCAAATATCAGTATTTATGTGGCTTTATTTCTGGCTCTCTATTCTGTTCTTTTGACATACTTCTCTCGTCTTTCACCAATACCACACTGTCTTGATACTGTAGCTTTATCGTAAGTACAAAGTCAGTACGTACTTACTGAAGTCAGGTAGTGTCAGTCCACTAACTTTGTTCTTCTTCAATATCATGTTGTCTGTTCTGTGCCTTTTGCCTCTCCATATAAACTTTAAAATTAATTTATTGATATCCACAAAATACTGATAATTTGTTGGGAATTTGACTAAGATTGTATTGAACCTATAGATCAAATTGGGAAGAACTGACATCTTGGTAATACTGAGTCTTCCTATCCATGAACATGGACTATATATTTCATTCTTCTTTGATTCTTTTTTTCAGAGTTTTATAGTTTTCCTCATAGAGATCTTATACATATTTTGTTAGATTTATATCTAAGTATTTCATTGTTTGGGGTGCTGTTGTAAATGGTTATGTGTTTTTAATTTAAAATTCCAATTGTCCAATAGAAAAGTGATTGGCTTTTGTTTATCAACCTTATATCCTATAACCTTGCTATAATCACTTATTAGTTCTAGGAATTTTTTTGTCATTTCTTTCAGATCATGCCATCTGCCAACAAAGACAGTTTTATTTCTTCCTTCCCAATTAGTACACCTTTTATTTCCTTTTCTTATCCCGTTACATTAGCTAGGAGTTTATAGTATAATGTTGAAAAGGAGTGATGAAAGGGGATATCCCTGCCTTGTTCCTGATCTTAGTGGAAAAGCTCCTAGCTTCTCACCATTAAGTATAATGTTAGCTGTAGGTGTTTTGTAGATATTTTTTATCAAATTGAGGAAGTTCCCCCTCTATTCCTAGTTTACTAAGAGTTCTTTTTTAATCATGAATGGATTTGGATTTTATCAAATGCTTCTTTTCTCCATCCATTAATATGATCATGTGATTTTTCTTCTTTAGCCTGTTGTTGTGATAGATTACATGAACTGATTTTCAGATGTCGAACCAGACTTGCATACATGGAATAAATCCCACTTGATTGTGGTGTATAATTATTTTCAAACACTGTTGGATTCAATTTGCTAATATTTTGTTGAGAATTTTTGCATCTGTGTTCGTGAGAAATATTGGTCTATAGTTTTCTTGTAAAGTCTTTGCCTGGTTTTGGAACTAGGGAAATTCTGGCCTTGTGGAATGAGTTAGGGAGTATTCCCTCCAGTTCTATCCTCTGAAAGAGATTGTAGAGAAATGGTGTAATTTCTTTAAAATATGGAATACTTTTTATTTTGCAATCATTTTAAACTTACACAAAAGTTGCAAAAATAGTGGAGAATTCCTGTATATCATTCATCCAGCTTTCACTGTAATTAATACCTTACATAACTATAGTACAGTTATCAAGACCAAGATATTAACACTGGTATAATAACTATTAACTAAATTACAGCCTTTATTTGAATTTCGCGAGTTTTTCTGTCATCATACTTTTTCTGTTCAAGATCCAATCCGAGATTCCAATCCTGGTTACTTACCAGATCTCCATCGTCTCTTCTAATCTCTGACATTTCTCCAGTCTTTCCTAGTCTTTCATAACCTTTACACTTTAGAAGCAAACTGATCAATTATTTTGCATACAGAGACTACAGTTGTACGATTACATAGTGGGATTCATTCTTTCTTATTTCTGAATGAAAGTTTGAGCTTTCTAAAGAAGACTATATTTCGTGTTTGTGAAAATCCTGGTGTTTACATTGTAGCAAGTTGCAATTATTGTCACATTTTACCTTCTTGGGGATCTATAGTTATTTGGAAACTCCTCCTTCACTACAAGGAAATGATGTATCCTCTGTTTTATTTACTACAGCAGTCTTTCTGTCTCCAGTAATGATATGTGAAGTATCAGGTAAGGAATATAGTTCCTAAATTAATAATTTTCTTTTATTTTATGTTATCTTTAAAATCCTTATGTAGGTTCCTCAGAAAGGTAAACATAGAATTACCATATGATCCACCAATTTCACTCCTAGGTTTACCCAAAATGATTGATATAAGGGACTCAAACAGATACTTGTACACCAGTGCTCATAGCACACTAGCCAAAAGGGGAAAACAACCCTAGTGTCCATCAACAGATGAATAGATAACACAATGTGGTATATACATACAATGGAATATTATTCAGCCATAAAAAGGAATGAAATTCTGATACATGCTACAACATCTATACTTGAAAACATTATGCTAAATGAAATAAGCCAGACCAAAAAAAAAGACAAATATTGTCTAATTCCAGTTATACGATGTACCTAGAATAGGCAAATTCATAAAGAGTAGAATAGAGATTACCAGGGCCTGGGAGGAGGGGATAGTGGGGAGTTAGTATTTATTGGATACAGAGTTTCTGTTTGGTATGATGAAAAGGTTCTAGAGATGGTTAGTTGCGATGGTTGCACACATTATAAATGTTCTTAATGATGCTGAATTGTACACTTAAAAATGGTTAAAAGGGTAAATTTTGTTGTGTGTATTTTACCACAATTTTTAAAAAGCCTTATCCAACTATTGCTCTCCTTCCCACCCCCCACTTATTGGATCATTTTAATCCAATATATATTTTTTCCATATTTCACAGATTAATTTTTTTCTGAGAAACCTTAAATAGCATTATCATGGTAAAGCTGACATTATAAAAACTGTATTTCATCCGTCATTAGAAGTTTGAAAAAGTTTCATCTCAAATTTATTTGAATGTGAATAAGATAAATTATGACAGTAGTATTTGATTAGTTATGAAGATCAATAGTATTAGAAGCATAAGCTTAGACATTCATTTTATCCTATTGTCTTGGGTTTTGTGATTGACATTCACATAAAGTTTAGCCTCTGAATGATCTAACTGCAAAATGTACCACTCACATTCATCAAACCTGACATTTTGCCTCGGATTCTCCAGAAGTAAGAAGGAGTGCAGATACCTGCTTGAATTGTAGGGAATCTAGGGGCTAGGGACATGCAGACTAATAAGCTCCAGACTCGTAACACCATTTGCTAGCTTGTTCAGTCTCATGATTGGCAGCACGATCAAGAAGCAGTTCTCAAAAGAAGAGAATACTGGGCAAAACAAAGATTGATATCTGCCATACCAGGTCATTTCATTAATTCATTCAACAAATATCTGTCGAGCAGCTGTTATATGCTAAACACCGTTCCGAGGGCTTGGGGTACATTAACTAACAAAACAGACAAATAACCCAGCTCTCACATAGTTTACCTTTGAGCTGGTCTTTTCAGCAGCAAAAGTGTATTGCTGGGCAGCCAGCAGATGTGACATAAAGTGCTTAAACTTCTGAGGCTAACCTGTCCCCTATTTGTTGGTCAGTTAGTTGAAGTCTTTGCATTCAGGGTGGATAGCAAGCTGGCATTTATGTCAGAGTGATGTTCTTATGCAGAGTTCTGCTGTAGCTTCCAAAGATTCAAACCAGTGGATGTTGTCACTGTGGTTCAAGAGTCCTTAGCATCTAGAATGAAGAGATGAGCTGGTACTGTTTCAGTCCGAGGGGACAGAATGTTGGTAAGAGCCAGTCAAGTTATTGCAAGGTTTCAGTCTCAGACCAAAATGGGATGAAAAATCAGGAGCCTAGATGGAATTATGCATGATGGGGCTCAAGCTGACGTTCACTAGACACACAGGAATGCAGGGGCTTTCCACACACACCAGGTCCATGCTTAATGCAGAAATACTAATTCCAGTTTACAGGCCAAACCCCTGGAAAGGGTGGCACACTTGCCAGTCTTGGTTAGATTGACGTGGGACGTTGGCAGACAAGAAATGACTATAGGATGGTGGTAAACAGATGCTATTGGCAAATAAAAATAATTGTTAGTGTTTGTTAGCCAAACCCACATTTTCATTGTATCCTCAAAACAAAAACAAACTAGGAAGAAAAAAAAAGCTCTTTGAGATCAGAACTCTATTTGCAACTATTAAAAATTCAGATTTAACTTGTTTAAACAAAAAAGGAAAAATTTTCAATACTGGAAATACAATGATGATTAAGACAGATCTCCCCTGTTCCCTCCCCCATCCTGATCTCACTGTTTGGAGCAGTAACATTTTCCCCTTTTGGGGGGATATTAGGAAACACAGTTATATATTTCAGCGCTGGAAACCACATACAGTTCTAGGCACCACACTTTTAAAGGGCCACTGACAGACTGGAGCATGTTCAGAGGAAAATGGCCCAGATAGTAAGGGAACATGAAACCAAGTTATATGAGAAACAGTTGGAGGAAGCAGGGAGATTTAGCCGAAAGAAGAGAAGATTAACCAGAGAGTATTACAGAGACCACAGTTTTCAAATTCTGGCAGAGATGCTGCGTAGGCTAGGGATTCATCATGTTCTGCCCACTGGAGACTCCCAGAACGAGGGCCACTGTGGGGGAGATACAGGAAGAACATCGAAAAGAACTTGATAAAAATCAACGCCAATGCAGAAGCAATGGACATCACTGGAGGCAGATACCAAGCCCCATATCTCTGGAATTATTCTAACAGAGGATGTCAGTCAGCACCTGCTTACATCATACTTACTCCATGGGCCTTCCCAGACCCTACATGGCCAGTTATATCTCTTCCCCTTGTTCTTCCTTTGTACTTTTAGCTCTCTGAGGTGCTGCCATGGTTTTCCTTGTACTTCAGTTCCGTTTATATATGTCTCTCACTAGTGATTCTCAACCCTTTCAAACTAATGTATTCTTTTTATAACAAATATAACACCCCCTTCCCTATCCTGAAATGAAATTCATAGTTAATATAACCCACCTACGCAGCACATAATTTCAAAAATACAATATAATGCCCTAGTTGCAATTAAAGGTAGAAAGAAAAAGAAAGTAATTTGTAATCAAATTACATGTTTTACAGTATCTCCAGGTATGACCACACCAGGAGACACAGTAAAGTAGATATTTGGAATGTGGTAGTAGCACGATTAGGGCAGCTACAATGCAGACTGGTGTAGGCACATTGCATGGGTAACTTTTCAAAAACTATGAGTAGGTTTGCTGCCCATGATGTAATATTCTTTTTCTTTTTCTCTTTAATTTTTTTCAATTTATAAGTTATTTTATTTTAATATATGTAACATAAAGTATATCATTTTCATCATTTTTAAGTGTACAGTTCTATGGCATTAAGTACATTCACATTGTTGTGTAACTGTCACCACCTTCCATCTCCAGAACTTTTTCATCTCCCCCAACTCCTGATGTAATTTTCTTAAGTAGTGAACACTCTTGGTAAAAGTCCAAACAAAACAAAGTACAACAGTCTTCCTTCAGTTTCCATGGTACTTCTATTCAGAAAAATTCAGTGTATATATTAAACAGGCAAAAAAAATTTGTTTTTCTTTGTCAAACAAAATTAGGTTCTAAGCTCAGATAATTGTAAATGGATTATCACGCATATGGATGACCAGTGAGATACAGGATAGTGCTTTGTTGTATGAAGCAGACTAAATATTTCAGAATATCTGTATCGCTGGCACCTGTCCACTAAGTGCAAGTAGCACCCCTCAGTCACTGTAACAACCAGAAATGATCTTGTTAGTTCCCTAATATGTTACCACCACTGAGAGCCAGACTATACAGTACATGAACTCCGAAAAGGCAAGACCCAGTTTTGTTCTCTTTTAACTTCCTTAGTACTTGGTACAAGAGGCTCTCAGTGTTTATTAAAGTAGAGAGTGTAGTAGAGAGGATGCCCAGATATCCCTCAGGTATCTGTAACTCAGCTTTTCTAAAACTAAACAAGGTATCATCTTCCTCTTCTCTAACCCCGCTCCTCAATCTGTCTTACTTCCTTTATTCTCAGTCTTTACAGTAGTCTTAAAAAGCTAGAAACTATGGGGGCTTCCCTGGTGGCGCAGTGGTTGAGAGTCCACCTGCCGATGCAGGGGACACGGGTTCGTGCCCCGGGCCAGGAGGATCCCACATGCCGC
>NW_006796034.1:1670113-1678957 GCF_000442215.2 Lipotes vexillifer | reverse complement strand
TTGCCCCAAAAAAAAAAAAAAAAAAAAAAAAAAAAAAAGCTAGAAACTATGGATTCATCTCCCTCACTGTGCACATCCAGTGGGTCACAGGCCATCACTTCTGCTGTCCAAACAACGGCATCCTCTGTTTCCCCTGCTCCAACCTTCCTTTATATCTTCATCCAGACTATTGTAATATCCTTGTTTGCTGGCCTCCATGGTCACCCCCCTTCACATATACCGTGAACTCTGAACATTCCATCAACATGCCAAGCCCTCCATGTTTGGGTAGTGTAGCTCCCTATGCCTAGAGTAACTGTTACCTTTTACACCTTGAAAAGCTCCTCCTCATACACCAGACCCAGCTTAAATGTCTCCTCCTTGGGTCCCAGCCCTGAGACAGAATTATTCACCGTGCATCTCTGTTCATATCTTTGTTGTGTCATATTCTTGCATTAACCTTTATTTGTTCACGTGCCTGTGCTTTCTGCCAGACTGAGAGTTCCTTGAACAGAAGTTAATTGCTCAGGCTTTGGAGTCAGTGGCTAGAGTTTGAATCCTACATGACTTGGTGATCCAATGGTCTTGGGCAAAGTCCTTAACCTCTGGAAGCCCCAGTTTTTTTATCTGTAAAATGGGTATGATATACTGCTTATAAAGTGTTTAGAACAAAGCTTGAAATGTTAATCATTTTCATTGGCTTTGTATCTATCCAGCACCTCATAAGAAGCAAAATAGAGAAGGTGCTTACCAGCTCTTTTTTTTTTTTTTTTTTTTTTTTGTGCTGTACGCGGGCCCCTCACTGTTGTGGCCTCTCCCGTTGCGGAGCACAGGCTCCGGACACACAGGCTCAGCGGCCACGGCTCACGGGCCCAGCCGCTCCACGGCATGTGGGATCTTCCCGGACCGGGGCATGGACCCGTGTCCCCTGCATCGGCAGGTGGACGCTCAACCACTGCGCCACCAGGGAAGTCCTACCAGCTCTTTCTAATGAAGGAAGGACGGACGGCTGATATTGTCAGAATTGGAGATTTTATTGTTTAGTCGTGTTCAAACGGATGTTACATTTGGCACTTATAGCCAATTTTATCATGCATAAATTTATCCATGGAAAATATTCTTAAAAGAAAAAGGGGATCTGTTTTCCGCTCTGGCTTTTCATAGGTGCATTAAAAAGCATTCATTCTGAAACAGTAATGTAAAAACGCTTGGGCTTGTAAAGTCCATGCCCAGTGTGGAAAATTATGTGCCTAGAAACTCCTGTTTTCTGGATTTTGACTTGCATTTTCCAAAACATGAAGTGTGGGGATTGTCACTTTTCTCTTATTCATCTGAACAGGTGAAGATCAGCGAGCACCTCTGGCATTGTTGAGCCAAACTCTGTGACTGTCCTACCCTTGTCTCATCTTCAATACAAAATATATATTCTTATTCAGCTTATGACTCAGTTGTTTGCTTTAAAAACTTTTAAGTGCTGTTTGCAGTGTAAAACCAAATCCTAAATTTTAAAAACTTCCATAGCTAATACTCTGCTAAATGTTTTCAAGCCTGACATTTAATCTCCATGAACTGGAGCTCTCTGATTTCACTGTTTGCAGCTAGTAAATGTCACTCTAAACATTGTTGCTTTCACTCACACTTAAGCACTTTCATCTGCAGTGGGTGCAGTGTGTCAGAGAATTCTTTGTGTGCTGCTCTAGTGAGGGGAAAAAAAGACGAAGTCCGGCCTTTAAGCAGACTGAAAAAAACTGCTTGGAAGGCAGCGATGACCCTGTTTTTTTTTATGGTGTTTGTGAACACACAATCCTGAGTTCTACCAGATTCTCTTAAAAAGCAACTATATTAGCTCAGTCAGAACAGGGTCCCCGCTGAGGTCATACGTGGTTGCCCGCCAAGCAGCTCCTCCCTGTTTTGTGACTGGAGGGGGATCGGTGGGGAAAAGGGGTAGAAGATGCGGTCATTCCTTTAATTTCACTTTTGCCTGCAGGAGGAATCTTGTCATCCTCTGGCTCCCCAAACTATTTTCAACCTGGGTGTTTTATTTCTTAGTTCCTGAAGGCTGCTGGCACACAGGACAGCCCTCACTTTTCATCATCTCGACATGAAATGGAAAATCAGTCTGTGGCTGTTTTCATAGCTAGTGATTTACTCTTGTTCTTTTATCTGCCTCCACTTTATGCTCTTCGTTTGGACATACTTTTATTTCCTGTCTCTATGGCCTTTTGTTCTCCTGGGATTTTTCTGTTCATTCTTCCTTCCCCTGCCTCCTTCCCATCCTCCATTCCCTAAATCCCTCTGGGCCTCATTCTCCCCTTGGTCCCCAGGCCCTTGCCCTGCCCCTTTTGTGCACATCCTGCTTCATGCTTGGCTGCCTGCCTTTCTCCTCCCTGGTCTGTTACATGCACTGCTGGTGCCACCTGCACTGCTTCTGTCATCCTCCAGTTCCCTCTTCATGTACCTGAGGGCTCAGTCAGTACAGCAGACAACAGGCAGACAGGCTGAACTCGTCCCTAGTCACTGCTGTAGACAAAACAGATTGTCAGCTAAGTTCTTAGGCAGACGTGTGTTTTTAAGGTAGTTAATGCCTACTCCAGCCTTTGTTTCCAGTTTCCTGGCAGCCATGCTGAAGCATGAATTGAAGCCTGGAAATAGAACACTACAAGAAGCACGGAAGTGGGAGTTTTAGAAAACCATGGGCTCTTCTGTCAGACATAGATTCAAGTCTCTGTGGTTTATTAGCTTTGTGGCCTTGGACAAATTCATTCATTCATTTAACAGGTATTTATAGAGTGCCTCTTATGTGCCTGTATTTGGCTTTTAGGGAGCCAATTCATAGCCCTCTGTCTTCCCCTCTTATGTTCTCAACCAATTGAGAAATAAGACAGTAGAAATCAAAATATTAACTTTATCAACTGATGAAAGCCAGATTGGAGGATGTGGCTAATATATGCAGCCACCATGGCTTTCCGTCTCTGCTAAATTAGGCCACAGGTCCACCTCTCTACTTAGCACACAAGCCAGGTATAGAGGATAGATGTTGAAGACAGACAAGCTGAAAAGAAGAGAGTGAAAAAGCCCAGGGGGCCTGGCTGAGCTGTGCATCCTCAGCTGTTCTCCTAACCTAGTCACTGATGGGTAGGCCACTCCTCCCCCGCAGGGAAGGGCTGAGTGAGAAGACTGAGCAGAAACTTCACTCCTCCTTCCTGGGACCTGGAAACTCCCTTCCTTCCAGGGAAACAGGAAGGTTGAGTATTTGCCCTTAAAACTCTAAGTGGTATAGTTAACCAGCGATTACCATAGGAGACAAAATAAATATTGCCGGTCTATTTCCTCACCCATAAAATATGAATAATCTTACCCATCTCTTATTGTGGCTGTGGAGACTAAAATGAAATGAGATACTGTTCACAAAGAATATGAGTACCTGTTAGCTGTCATCCTTTGACCAGGACCAGCCTAAAGTAGAATGTCATTCAGTGGCTTGATATGTCTTTGTTGCCCTCTATCTTCTCTTTCTGAACCCCAGTTTGGTCGTTTTTCTCCTCCTCGCTACTGCTTAAAAAAAAAAATTGGGAAGGAATACTGGTCCTAAAGCTTTTGATTTCCAGTAAGCACACTGGCCAGATCTTTCCTAACCTGGCATATGTGTTACACAACTCATTAATTTGGACAAAGCAAGCATTTTGGATAATTAAGTCTTCTTTAGAACTACAAAACTAGTTGTTCCTGAAGGGTCACCAAAGTACAATACATGGCTACAAGCAGGTATATTATTACATGAGAAATGTATGTCTTGATTCCTCACATATTAATTTAAACGATATTCATGAGTTTCTCTATTACCATAGAAAATACTTCAGGTGAGCCTTGAAACCACAATGATGAAGGAAAATAGTACAGATAGTGAGTTTTAGGGAAGAACTTATTTATTTATTTTTTTTTGTGGTACGCGGGCCTCTCACTGTTGTGGCCTCTCCCGTTGCGGAGCCCAGGCTCCGGACGCGCAGGCTCAGCGGCCATGGCTCACGGGCGCAGCCGCTCCGCGGCACGTGGGGTCTTCCCGGACCGGGGCACGAACCCCGTGTCCCCCGCATTGGCAGGCGGACCCCCCCAACCACTGCGCCACCAGGGAAGCCCCGGGAAGAACTTTTAATTCAGGGTATTTGGACTTTATTTTGAGGGCAGCAGGAAGCCACTGGTGATAAATGCTAACGGGGTCAGATTTGTATTTTAGGAGAAAGCCATGTAGCAGCACTACAGCGTGAAACGGAGGAGAGGGCGGGGCATGCAAAGCAGGGAGGAGGTGAACCAGGCGAGAGGGGAGTTGGCCCACACCAAGTAGTGGAGATCAACAGCAGCGCCCAGATTTAAGAGGCTTTAGGAGTGGAATTGGCAGGGTTTGGGTGAGAATGGGGAAAGAGAGAAATGTATCTGGTAAGAGGGCTGTTTTCTAAAGTTAAAATAATAAGAATTCAAATGGCAGTGCTGCCAGAGGCCCTTCCCCAGCAGGATTAGAGGGTTAACATGGGGAATCCAGCCTGAGAGAGTCAGAGCCAAAAGAGAGACTAACTTGGCCAGTAAGAGGGGCTGGACCAGTCCCCCAGGAGAGAGCAGAGAAGGAGCCCTCTGGCAGGTTAAAGCTGCAGGGTGTGGCATAACAGATTTGCCTTCCACTAACGGGAAAGAGAGAGGGAAAAAGGAACGCAGAAAAAGAAATAAGCCAATGTGTTGGGGGCTTTGGGGGGCCACTGTCAAGAGTGCCATGATATTGAAGATTCTCCTGCCTCGTGCATAGTTATGTCAACCATTCACATAATAAGGCACATGAAGCCTTATTTCAGTTTTTTCCAAAAAACAGGTCTAACAAAAGTACTTAGGTGGATACTAAGCTAGATGTTTTTTGTATTGTGAACTATATTTTCTTTGGGTTTTTTTCATTCCATTCTTTTATTGTGTGGGATGGAGGGAATTCAATCCCTGGGTCAGGCTCTCTCCTTGTAGTATGTTTTTATAGGATGTTATAGAACTTTTCAGTTTTAAAACAAGGGTCTGAAAACAGTAAACAAGAAAAGATCAGTGAATACTTTTGCAAGGTGGAAGGGGAAGGAAAGGAGGACGACTTTATGGCTTTAGAACAGTCCATGATGTTCTTCTCTCACCCTTTTATATCCATAGATTGTATTAATTGGACATAGCACTCTGTGCCCCTCATAACAGAGCAGTATTGGGCATATCCATGGTGAACATATATTTTAGTTTTGTAAGTGATTACATAAATAACAGTGGAAAACTATTTTCTCTATCTGTTTAAAGACTAAAGTTTTTCCCGCCATTTCCTAGTTTTTAAAGACTCAGTATTGGAGCGGGGAATTTTAACTAATGACATACTCTAAAAGAGTTTTGTTCAATATTTGTAGAGGCAGTGTTTAAAACCATTGTTTTTTCTGAGGTATTTTGTTATGTTAAACTGACCACAACTAGAGAGACCCAGCAGTGAATCAGCAATTTCTGCCAGCTCCCCTAAGACTTTTGTTTTGCACCGGTTTTGTGCAAAGTGCTTGACAGGCTGAATGCAGTGCCACATTTCTAGATTGTGGGCTCCCTGATTGCTTACTCAGCTTCCCAGGCCCAAGTGCTGAGAAAAATGCCAGGCAGCATTATAATACCTGTTGACCGTAAACAGATAGACTGCCAGTTACTTCTCCAGCAAAAATGAGTTTACTTGGGATCAGCAAAGAATTGCAATCTGAAGGTCTGCAACCATGGTCAACTATGCGCGGATCCCTGCTGCCAGGCCACAAGGAGAAGGGCACTCTTTGAAAGACGGGAAAAGGAAGCTGGAAGGGCGATAGTAAACAGAGTCCATCGGAGGAGTTGGAAGAATAGTGGCTTTTCATTGGCTGAGTTGTGAGCTTATTTATTTATTTACTTATTTACTTATTTATTGCAGTGCGTGGGCTTCTCATTGCAGAGGCTTGTCTTTGTTGCAGAGCATGGGCTCTAGGCATGCGGGCTTCAGTAGTTGTGGCTCATGGGCTCTAGAGCACAGGCTCAGTAGTTGTGGCGCCCGGGCTTAGTTGCTCCACGGCATGTGGGATCTTCCCGGACCAGGCTCAAACCTGTGTCTCCTGCACTGGCAGGCCGGATTCCCAACCACTGCGCCACCAGGGAAGTCCCGGGACGTAACTATTGAATTCATGAATAAATTTCCTAATAGGGTCATACAGATGAGACCACGCAGAATGATGGGTTAGTGGTAGTTATTAGAATTACAACATGGATTTTAAACATACTTGATTATAATTAACACCAAATTTAAAGTTAGCATCTATAACATGTGCGAGTAACCTGGCTCCAGTTCCCCTCCAGAATTCCCATTGCCAGCATTTCCCCGGACCAGAGGGAGCCTAGTCTTGTTTCCGCACCCAGCTCTCTGTTTCAAAGACTCAAACCGCAGTGGGTCAGGCGGGGGAGGCTGAATGGGGTTAGACAGCCAGTGGGGGTAGGAGTCATGAGCAACAATGAACGAGTGGCATTAAGGGCTGCACGGCGCTTACTCTCCGTGGAAACTCTCTGTCACAGTCAGGAAGTGTGATTTAATCCTGGTGAAGATAATTCCATTTTATACCCTGAATGGACTGTCCCTCTAACAGAATTTTATTTTCAAGTCTTGCCTGGGAAGCCCTACCAGTAATAATTCGGTGTACATTATTTGTACAAAATAGGGGGTTGATTCATCTGCCATCCCACCTCCTTTTCCCTTAAAAGGCTCTTAAAAGAGGACCTGAGAACCTGCTGCCCCAACAGAAGATGCTTGGACTGTGGCCCAGCAGTGCCCTCGGCAGGATTTGTGGGAGGAGAGAAGACTGCAGTTCAGTCAAAAGAGCCACTGTTGATCTTGAAAGAACATCAGCCATACAGATGTCACAAGGATTCTGTTCCCCCTTCAACTGTAAGACCCGTCTTTTGGTCTTTGTCGTGAAGCAGCCTTAGGCAGAGAGACTAAGAAAAATAATAGCAGAAAATACGCATAAGGGACTTGCTGAGTTCTAAGTGCTTGTCAAGCTCTGTTTCACTTAATCCTCACTATAATGCTATGTGGAAAGCACCACTTGAATCCTTATTTTACAGATGAGGGAACTGAGGCACAGAGAGGTGAAATAACTAGCCCAAGGTCACACAGGTAGGAAGCAGTGGAGCCCGGATTCACTCCCCGGTGGTTTGGCTCCAGGGTCCATCCTCTCATCACTGCCCTTTCCCTGGACTGTCAATGACTCAGATACCCCATCTTGTTTACCATAAGACAGAAGCTTGTTTCAAGAAACGGTGCAGGGGTGGGGGTGGGGGTGCTCCACATTTGAATTAGAAAACCTGCAGGTTTGGTATTCTCTCCATAGTGGTTAAGATTCTCTTCTTAACAAAACTTGACTTTTGGTCAAGCAAGATGTTTCCCAGATCACCTGCTGGATTAAAACCTGTTGCCCTGCCCTTAAGATGACTCTGGTAGAGGACTCACTCTGGTGCTACTGACAGACTGAGCCCCACCACTGAGGCCCTGCTTGTCTAGCCCTCCCCTCCCCAAAGACCCAGACTGTGATGCAGAGAAGCGTGAGCAAACCATTCTCCACGTCTGCAGAGATGCTCCTTTAGCACCAGTGGGATGGGGCACCTTGACAGCTAGGGTGACTTTGAGTGGCAGAGGATATGCCGCCTTGCCACCTCCCTACTAATGTCCCTTTCTGCCATCCTTCAGGTGCCTTCCTTCCCTGTAACCTGTCCTTATTCTCGCAATGTTGTCAACTAATCATTTTTAAAGAATTAACAGATAATTAAGGAGCTAACTTCTAGTCTTTAAGATAGGACTCTTCCCAGGGATGCTGGCTCTCTAAGAGGTGGTCTCTAAATCTAGACAACAGAGGGAAGGAGGGGCGTCATGTTGGAGCTCCTCAATTCCTGGCAGTTCTCACTGCTATTAGGAACCTCAGGCTCACTGAAAAGCTCTTCCAGATGAGTTCAGCTGGGCTGCTTGTCCCCAGAGTGGTTTTGAGCAGGATGAGAGAGAGAATGGCCTTTGATGGCTTACCAGTCCCCACGTTTCCTCCGCCACTGCTTTCTCCCTCAGCACACACAGACCCCTTTGCAGGAATGTAGACAAGGAGCCACTTATGAAGAGTGCCAGCCCCCTTCCTGTAGTGGTGGGCAGAGGTTTCCAAGTGCTAATTTGTACCGAAACACCTGGCGGTTTGTTTAAAATGCATATTCTTGGGCCCCAGACCCAGAGATTCTGATTTGGAGAGAATCTGCATTTTTATTTATTTATTTTTAATTGAAGTATAGTTGATTCACAGTGTTGTGCCCATCTCTGCTCTACGACAAAGTGACTTAGTTTTACACATATATACCTTCCTTTTTAAAATATTCTTTTCCATTATGGTTTATTCCAGGAGATTGGATATAGTTCCCTATGCTATACAGTAGGACCTTGTTGTTTATCCATTCTAAATGTAATAGTTTGCAACTACCAATCCCAGATTCCCAGTCCATCCCCTTCCCTCCCCCAAGAATGTGCATTTTTGACAAGTATCCCTGGGTGAATGGGATGTGAAGGCCTGCAAAATACTAACATGGAGTCACTTCTCTACCTGCTGGTTTAAAGCGGTCCCCTCTGAATAGAACTGGAACAAAACTACCACTTCTCTCAGTTCCTGTCAATGCTTCTGTCTTCTAAGAGTATAATAGAGAATCGTTAGTACAGCCAGACACACCTAGCAAAACTCAGCTAAGCTTGAAGGCAATAAAAACCTCCGACACCCTGACTGATTTTTTTTTTTTTTTTTTTTTTTTTTTTTACTCGCGGGCCTCTCT
>NW_006796034.1:1664705-1670094 GCF_000442215.2 Lipotes vexillifer | reverse complement strand
TTTTTTCGATACGCGGGCCTCTCACTGTTGTGGCCTCTCCCGTTGCGGAGCACAGGCTCCAGATGCGCAGGCTCAGTGGCCATGGCTCACGGGCCCAGCCGCTCCGCGGCATGTGGGACACCCAGATTTTGACAAGAAGTGTCATTCTCCTTCTGCAAGTTACCAATGGAGTCAGGTGCACCAATGCTAAGATCTTGATAAATGCGTGGTGGACGATGAAAGGGAAACACCTTTTGAATGCCTGAATGCACAGAGTAAAGCACATGTTCTATGGAGAACCCTGCCCGTTCATCCTAGGTGTGGAATCCAAGCTCGGCTCCAGAGCACCATGTTCTTTAACCACAACGAGGTACAGCTCCTTAATGCATCTCACTCTGTTGAATTTATCTTCTTACCTCCATTTCATTGTCTTTGAGCATCTATGTCTACCTCTCTTTTCTACACACACAACCAGAAACTCACAAACAAGTGTTTTTATGTATCCTTTTGGTTTAGAATTAAGGAATTAGATACTCCTCTATAAAAAAAATTTGTAAGCCTTTTTTAATACTGCAAACATAATCTGTACATAAAGAAATTATCTAAGGAAAACTGCTGACTAGTTTTCAGTTCAGCAAGATAGCAATTTTATTCATAGGTAGACGTAAAAAAAAAAATTAGGGAAGGATCACGAATAAAATATCACTTATCTGCCTAAGAGAGGGCCTTGACAGAAGTCAGGAGTTACATAATTGCTTTGAATCCGAGCCAGTTCTTCCTGTTTAGAAAGGATACTCCCTTTTCTTTTGAAAATGTTAACCATTTGCACCCATTTTATCTGCTGACAAGCTTTCATAATCCATCTTAGTCCAATGGCATGTTATAGTCTGCTGCTAATTTCTTTATTAAAGCTATAAAATATTAATGACAATTGCCAGAATTTTGCCTTCAATTAAACTCCCTGTGTCACATCTGCCCTGGAGCCTACCTTGCCTTCAGCCCACTTCCAACTAATGCTTGTCCTGACTGGCAGGTGCAGGACCAGGATGGGGGACAGGAGAGCCCCAGGCTTGTTTTCTAAAGCTGGTTTGAGTCTCAGCTGTGTGATCTTTCATACGTCACTTAATTGCTCTGGTCTTGAGTCTCCTTGTCTAAAAAATGAGGATAACGACATCCACCTCAAAGGGCTGTTGTAAGGTTTAAGAAAAGGCTAATTACGCAGAATGCCACACTTACGCTCTGGGCCTGGCAAGTAGTACGTGCCCTGTGAATGTCAAGGTCTCTCCCTTCCTTCTCAAGCTAAAGGGCAAGGATTGAACTAAGTGACTCCTGAGACTGCATCTAGCGTTAGCAATCAGGGCTTCTGCGAGAGCTGCTGAGTATACGGTGTGGGGAAAACAAAAGGAAAAAATACTGGATTACTAGGATTCAAAGACCTCCGTGAAAACATTTCAGAGTGTTGAAAATACAGTGAAAACACAAAAAGACCAAGAAGTCAGGAAGTCGTCACCTTGACCATTTGGCCCAGAGAACAGGAAAACTAAAAGATTCAGTTTCCTCAACTGAAAGTAGAATCGGCCAGGAAGGTTACGAAAACAATGTTTGGCTGGCCTCACGTTGATCTTTAATGATGATGCAAAGTAGGTACAGCTTAACCATTCAGAGAAAAAAAAATTTTTTAAGTTTTAATTTTATCTATATATCTTTTATGATGGATCGTCAGGGCAAGAAAATCAAATGTCACCCCAGTGTGGGCACCGACAACCTCTGAGCTCTTTTGCCTACTCTGCACTTACAGTTGGAGGAGCCATAAACATACATGGAGTGGCCAAACTGTGGAGCCCTGGGTCTTGTAGGATCTTGCTAACATGCATTCAGACTACAGGTGGGCATCCCAGAGTTGGTGGAGGGGACACTGGAGTCTGCTGTCTGTGTGTCTCCACCTACGTAACTTCCACCCCTGTAACTCAGCCCAAACGCAACAAATCAGGGTGGTCGCAGAAGGTTGGTAAGTCTAGTTTCCCCATACAAGGGCAAAATCGCCGACCCTTGTTTTGAAATGAACAAGATCAGGCTTACTCACCAGGCTTGTTTACCGTGTTATGGCCACGGACTTTCATGGCCATTTGGCTGAGAAGGACACTACAGTGGCTCCCCAGATCCAGAGCAGGGGAGCTCAAGAGTCCTTCAGTCATTCACCATGTGTGGAAAAAGAGAAAACACCGCTCCGGGTAATCAGGCTCCTTCCGTCATTTTTTTACATAAGCATCACGTGGAGTGTATCAGGCACAGCAAAAAATATGACTTGAAGATAAAGAGGCTAAAATGGATGGTTGGGTTAGTCTTATAAGGTACCCTCTGAAGGGTAGGATAGATCATGCCGGGTCAGTGCCATATCTGTGACAGAGTGAGGGACAAGCCTTCTGCCACATAGTACTCTTAAGAATTTGAAAAATGCCACAAGCATTCTACTTGACTTTTGGATGGATTATAATAATAGCTGGGACTTCCCTGATGGCACAGTGGTTAAGAATCCACCTGCCAATGCAGGGGACACGGGTTCGATCCCTGGTCTGGGAAGATCCCACATGCTGCGGAGCAGCTAGGCCTGCGAGCCACAACTACTGAGCCCACGTGCTAAAACTACTGAAACCCACGTGCCTAGAGCCTGTGCCCTAGCAACAAGAGAAGCCACCGCAATGAGAAGCCCACGCACTGCAACGAAGACCCAACGCAGCCAAAAATAAAGAAATAATTTAAAATACATATATACGTAATAATAGAAATAATAATAATAATAGCTACCATTTATTGAATTTTTACCATGGGCAAAGCACTATGTTAAATGCTTTACATGTGTTATCTTATTTGATCTCCACAGCAATACTACAAAGTAGATATACTGTCTTCCCTGTGTTTATATTTGTTCCTGGTTGGATTACCATTCCCCACCCCTGACATTCTCTACCTTACCGTTGCTAATTCCCAAGAAGGAGGATACATTAGAACTTACTGCCCACCTCCCCTGAAGGACCATCAGGACCAGTCTCATCTTGCCCTTATATATATGTCTCTGTTGACCTTATTCACCACAAGAAGTTCAAGCCCCTGAGAGAGAGTGTTACCTGGACCTAACAGCTCTGTTAAATTATAATCTGTCTCAAGCCCACACCCCTCCCCAACCTCCTAAACCCTTTTTGCTGGCCCAGGCTTATGGTCGGTTCACAAAATCTGCATCATCTTCTCTCCTCCGTCTTGCTCTAGTTGCTGTCTGATTTACCCAGAATACCATACCACTTCATCAGTTACTGGCTTACGGGTCACCTCCTCCCAGATCTTCTTTGACTTCCATATCTCCCTGTTCCCTTATCCTGCTTTACATTATATAAACGTATACCTATTATTTTTTGTCTTCCCACTGGAATGTAAACTTTGTGAGGGCAGGAACCTTTGTTCACTAGTAGATCCCTAATACCCAGAAAGTACCTGGCGTATTATCCTTGCTCAGTACCTGTTTCTTGAACAAATGAATCCATAAGTGAGAAAACTGAGACATAGAACGGACTGCTCACATGGCTGTTGAGCAGACAGCCCAGATCTGTGTGACTGCAAAGCCCGGCCCATAAGCACCATGTTGCTCGGCTCCTTGATGGACTATGTGAATGCAGCAGGAGCAAGAATATTTTGGCTGACTGGGAGTAATCAGTGCTGGGGTGTTGGTACAAGGAACTTACCAATTGGGCAAGATCCTACAGGGCCAAAGTTTACTGTTCTTTATTTGATTACATTATATGATTATGTGATTTAAAAGAAAAATATATGTTTGGTTATTCAGATGACCAAAATATATTTTTTGTATATATTTGGTCTTCATCCACAGTTCCTGACTCACAGCTCCTAAAACCCTTGGAATTTCCTAAGTGATGAGAACAATAAAGGTGCCTGTTAAGTTAATGAGGTGACTTTGGGAAAGGACCCAAGAATGGGGACTGGTTGCCAGTGGAGCCAACTGTGTCATTAAAGGGTTGGAACTTCAGTCCCACCCCCAGCCTCTACCTCTGGGGAGGGGAGAGGGCCTGGAGGTTGAATCAGTCACCAATGGCCAATAGTTTAACCAATCATGACTATGTAATGAAGCCACCATAAAAACCCAAGAGGACGGTGTTGGGAGAGCTTCTAGGTTGGTGAGCATGTGGAGACTTAGGGAGAATGGCACACTCTGAGAGGGCATGGAAACTCCACCCCCTTGCCCCATACCTTACTCTATGTATCTCTTTATCTGGCTGTTTGTTTGTATTTTTTAATATCCTTGGTAATAAATCAGTAAGCTAGTGAGTAAATGGGCCTTCCTGAGTTCTGTGAGCCATTCTAGCATATTAATTGATCTCAAGGAGTGGGTCGTGGGAACCTCTGACTTATAGCCAGAAGTACAGATAGCAGCCAGGGCTTGTGACAGGCATCTGAAGGGGGAGGGCAGTCTTTGGGACTGAGCCAGTAACCTGTGGAATCTGATTCTATATCCAGGTAGGTAGTGTCAGAATTGAGTTAAATTGTAGGACAACCAGCTGGTGTCCAGAGCATTGTTTGTTGTGAGGCAGCCTACGCGTGTGCACGCGTACACACATTAGAATTGAGTCCAGTTGTTATCAAATGAAATGCAAGTAATTGATATTCGAGGAGCCAGCAATAAATTCAGCGTCTTTACAACATAAGCCATTAGCCTAGATAAAAACAATTTATAGCTTTACTTACCTTTTTGATATGATTGAAAAGAAGATGAAAGCTATGCCTGGGTAAAGAGAAGTAGGGAAGGGGCTAGGTGGACGGTGACATGTTCAAGCAGTGAAGCAACTGAGGCCTGTGTAGCAACATGGAAGGAAGGAGTGGTATACTTGGAAAAGTAGACCTCAAAATGCTATACACACAGTGATGACAACTCTGAAAATTCTGTGTGTCAGCAATAGAATTGTAAGAGACCTTGAAGTTCATAAATAATAGGTGATTCCAGTGTTTAGGGCTTTATTTGGTTATTTCACGTTGGTCTTGCTATTTAGATGTTCCTGTTTAACTGTTACTACTCAGATGGTTAAATACACATAAAAAAGAAGAAATACAGTGTACCATAATGTGAGCCAAGCGAACACGTCATCCCATCTGCTCTGCGTCCTGTTCCTTCCTGCTGTCCACCTCCACTGAGAGCTGACATTCAGTGCTGCCTTTCCTCAGGCTGCACCCCCAGCCTTCCGGTCCTCTGACGATATCCTCTACATGTTATAGACCACCTGCCCTCCAACTGCATTTTCTTCCTCACTCTCTTGATTACTCACAGATGCTTCTGTATCCAGTTTTCTACGGCTTTTATCCCACAGCTCTTGCCCTCCTCCTCTCTTGGATGAGGACTTTTGAGTAT
>NW_006796034.1:1664472-1664695 GCF_000442215.2 Lipotes vexillifer | reverse complement strand
CCCTACACCAAAACACTCACCCTGGGTGCTTTCTGCTGCTTGGTCCTCATCCTTGTTTCACTCTGCCTCTTCCTGTGCTCACCATGCAGCACTCTGAGCCCTGCTTGAGGAAATCCTGTGACTGTTCTGACGTGACCTGTTCCTTCTCTAACTCTTCATCTGTTGCTCTCAAAGCCTTTGTTTTTTTCCATACCAGTCAGGTTCTTGGTAACGACCATAAAAA
>NW_006796034.1:1625334-1664450 GCF_000442215.2 Lipotes vexillifer | reverse complement strand
AAAGATTATTGAGAGCTCTCGGAGTTACTGGGAAAGCTAATGAAATAGGATTAGTAAACATGGAGGGACAAGGTGGGAGCTGAACAGCTAGAATCACAGCCCAAATTCCATGGCCTCAGAGCTGCTTTGGGGGAACACTGCTGCCACCACTGCTGGATAGTGAACAGTGTAGCTGGCCCCACTGGTACTGGATGCCAGACTCTGCCAGTGGCACCTTTGCCACCAGAACAGATTCTCCTCTGGCCTTGCTTCTCTGCACCACCAGCTCCTGATCAGACCTAGGCAGAAACATCTGGCCAAGTCATGGCCCATCCACTAGCTGCAGAGGGAACACAGAAAGGAGTATCTCACTTGTGAGATGGGCTTTGCCTGCTATCACAACTCATACAGTGGGAAATCACTCAGTTTCCACACAGGAACAAAAACAAAACAAAAGGGCTTCCCTGGTGGCGCAGTGGTTGAGAATCTGCCTGCCAGTGCAGACGACACGGGTTCGAGCCCTGGTCTGGGAGGATCCCGCGTGCCATGGAGCGGCTGGGCCCGTGAGCCACAATTACTGAGCCTGCGCGTCTGGAGCCTGTGCTCCGCAACAACAGAGGCCGCGATAGTGAGAGGCCTGCGCACCGCGATGAAGAGTGACCCCCGCTTGCCACAACTAGAGAAAGCCCATGCACAGAAATGAAGACCCAGCACAGCCATAAATAAATAAATAAATAAAACAAAACAAAACAAAACAAAACAAAACAAAAGGCCACATGGCCCATCCCCAATTCAGGACAGTTGTTTTATTAAACTTTCTCCAACTTCCTTAAGTCCTTGAAGCTGTTTCTTCTGATTTCTCACTCAGCAAAACTCTGGAACACAGTTCAATGCAAAATTAAAACCTTAGGAGTCACAGATTTATATACAAAAATGTTCATAACAGCATGATTTAGAATAGCAATAAAAGGAGTCAGCCCGAATTTCCAACAATAAAGGAATAGTTAGATGAATTATGAGATATCCATAGGATTAAATATATGCAGTCATTAAAAATCATGAATTTTCCACAACACACCAAAATATAACAACACTTCAAAAAAACACTTTACAATATTTATATATAAGCTCTCAGATTATATATGTGCATACGTGAACATATTTTATAGTGAAATATAAATGTGTATATGAAGATAATATAACAACATGTTAACAGATTGATGAAATTAGAAGGGTTATTATCTTCTTTTTGCTTTTCCGCACTTTTCACATTGAGCTGGAAAGTTATAAATATTGAAAGAAAAATCTGTTGAGGGCAAACTTCCTGTGCCACCGTTTTTATCCTTTGTCATGTTCTCAGAAGGTACATTTTTTCCCAAACCAATCTCAAACTAAATACTCTGAATTCTTACTCTTTTCTCCTGGTGTTGAAAGAACTCGCTTTTTTTCTATATCATCAGTTCCTCCCTCACCACCAGTTTGTTCCCGCGGTCTTTATGTTCACGTATAGGTCATTCGTTCCATTCTGTAAGCCTTTCCCAGCCCTGCTTAGCTCACCCAGCTCCTATCTGAGCTTTCCCTCCCTCATGCTCATCTTCCCCTCTCCGTATTTTAGCTCAGTGATTCACAGAAGTAGGCATCTCTGGGATTTCCATTACCCTTCTCTTACCCAAGTCTGAAGATTTTGTCTCTGTCGGCTAAGACAAATGACTTTGTGGTTTTCTTATTTTCTAAAATAAGAAGGATGCATTTTTGGGCTTCCCTGGTGGCGCAGTGGTCAAGAATCTGCCTGCCAAAACAGGGGACATGGGTTCGAACCCTGGTCCAGGAAGATCCCACATGCTGCAGAGCAGCTAAGCCCATGCGCCACAACTACTGAGCCTGAGCTCTAGAGCCCATGAGCCACAACCACTGAGCCCGCGTGCCACAGTGACTGAAGCCCGCACACCTAGAACCTGTGCTCTGCAACAAGAGAAGCTACCACAATGAGAAGCCCACGCACTGCAACGAAGCATAGCCCCTGCTCGCCACAACTAGAGAAAGCCCACACGCAGCAACAAAGACCCAACACAGCCTAAATAAATAAATAAATAAAAATTTTAAAAAGAAGAGGGAGGACCTTCAAAATAGCTGAGGAATAAGATGAGGAGATCACCTTCCTCCCCATAAATACATCAAAAATACATCTAAATGTGGAACAAATCCTACAGAACACCTAGTGAATGCTGGCAGAAGACCTCAGACTTCCCAAAAGGCAAGAAAATCCCCACGTACCTGGGTAGGGCTAAAGAAGAAAGACAAAATAGAGACAAAAGAATAGGGATGGGACCTGCACCAGTGGGAGGGAGCTGTGAAGGAGGAAAGGTCTCCACACACTAGGAAGCCCCTTCGCGGGCAGAGACTGCGGGAGGCGGAGCGGGGAGCTTCGGAGCCGCGGAGGACAGCACAGCAACAGGGGTGCGGAGGGCAGAGCGGAGAGATTCCCGCACAGAGGATCGGCGCCGACCGGCACTCACCAGCCCGAGAGGCTTGTGTGCTCGCCCACTGGGATGGGTGAGGGCTGGGAGCTGAGGCTCGGGCTTCAGAGGTCGGATCCCAGGGAGAGAACTGGGGTTGGCTGCGTGAACACAGCCTGAAGGGGGCTAGTACGCCACGGCTAGCTGGGAGGGAGTCCGGGAAAAAGTCTGGAGCTGCCTAAGAGGCAAGAGACCATGTTTCAGGGTGCGAGAGGAGAGGGGATTCAGAGCACCGCCTAAACAAGCTCCAAAGATGGGTGTGAGCCGTGGCTCTCAGCACAGACACCAGAGATGGGCATGAGATGCTAAGGCTGCTGCTGCAGCCACCAGGAATCCTGAGTGCAAGCACAGGTCACTATCCACAACCCCCTGCCCCCCACCCCCGCCAGGAGCCTGTGCAGCCTGCCACTGCCAGGGTCCCATGATTCAGGGGCAACTTCCCCGGGAGGACACATGGCATGCCTCAGGCTGTTGCAACGTCATGCTGACCTCTGCCACCGCAGGCTTGCCCCGCATTCCAATTATAACAACCATACCCCTCCTTCCCCCTGGTGTGAGTGAGCCAGAGCCCCCTAATCAGCTGCTCCTTTAACCCCGTCCTGTTTGGATGGCAACAGATGTCTGAGGGCAACCTACATGCAGAGGTGGGGCCAAAACCAAAGCTGAACCCCAGAAGCTGTGCAAACAAAGAAGAGAAAGGGGAATCTGTCCGTGCAGCCTCAGGAGCAGTGGATTAAATCCCCACAATCAACTTGAGGTACGCTGCATCTGTGGAATACCTGAAGAGACAACAAATCATCCCAAATTGAGGAGGTGGACTTTGGGAGCAACTGTCGACTTGGAGTTTGTTGTCTGCGACTGACTTGTTTCTGACTTTTATGTTTATCTTAGTATAGTTTTTAGTGCTTGTTATCATTGGTTGATTTGTTTATGGGTTTGGTTTCTCTCTTCTTTTTTTTAAAATGTTTTTTACCTTTTTTAATAATTTTTTATCTTTTTATTTTAATTATTTTATTAAAAAAATTTTTTTTCTTTCCTTTCTTCTCCCTTTTCTTCTGAGCCGTGCGGCTGAGAGGGTCTTGGTGCTCCAGCCTGCTGTCAGGCCTGAGCCTCTGAGGTGGGAGAGCTGAGTTCAGGACATTGGACCACCAGAGACTTCCCGGCCCCATGTAATATCAATTGGCAAGAGCTCTCCTAGAGATCTCTGTCTCAACGCTCAGACCCGGCCGCACTCAACGACCAGCAAGCTCCAGTGCTGGACACCCCATGCCAAACAACTAGCAAGACAGGAACACAACCCCACCCATCAGCAGAGAGGCTGCCTAAAATCATACTAAGTTCACAGACACCCCAAAACACATCACCGGACACAGCCCTGCCCACCAGAAAGACAAGATCTAGCCCCACCCAACAGAACACAGACACCAGTCCCCTCCACCCGGAAGCCTACACAAGCCACTGAACCAACCGTATCCATTTGGGGCAGACACCGAAAACAATGGAAACTACAGACCTGCAGCCTGCGAAAAGCAGACCCCAAACACAGTAAGTTAGGCAAAATGGGAAGACAGAGAAATATGTAGAAGATGAAGGAGCAAGGTAAAAACCCACCAGACCAAACAAATGAAGAGGGAATAGGCACTCTACCTGAAAAAGAACTCAGAGTAATGATAGTAAACATATCCAAAATCTTGGAAACAGAATGGAGAAAATACAAGAAATGTTTAACAAGGACCTAGAAGAACTAAAGAGTAAACAATGATGAGCAACACAATAAATGAAATTTAAAAATTCTCTAGAAGGAATCAATAGCAGAATAACTGAAGCAGAAGGACGGATAAGTGACTGGAAGAGAAAATAGTGTAAATAACTACTGCAGAGCAGAATAAAAGAAAAAGGAATGAAAAGAATTGAGGACAGTCTCAGAGACCTCTGAGACAACATTAAACACATCAACATTCGCATTATGGGGGTCCCAGAAGGAGAAGAGAGAGAGAAAGGACCCGAAAAAATATTTGAAGAGATTATAGTCGAAAAGTTCCCTAACATAGGAAAGGAAATAGCCACCCAAGTCCAGGAAGCACAGAGAGTACCATACAGGATACACCCAAGGAGAAACACACCGAGACACATAGTAATCAAATTGGCAAAAATGAAAGGCAAAGAAAAATTATTGAAACAGCAAGAGAAAAGTGACAAATAACATACAAGGGAACTCCCATAAGGTTAACAGCTGATTTCTCTGCAGAAACTCTACAAGCCAGAAGGGAGTGGCATGACATATTTAAAGTGATGAAAGAGAAGAACCTACAACCAAGATTACTCTACCCAGCAAGGATCTCATTCAGATTTGATGGAGAAATCAAAAGCTTTACAGACAAGCAAAAGCTAAGAGAACTCAGCACCACCAAAACAGCTCTACAACAAAGGCTGAAGGAACTTCTCTAAGTGGGAAACATAAGAGAAGAAAAGGACCTACAAAAACAAACCCAAAACAATTAAGAAAATGGTCATAGGAACATACATACTGATAATTACCTTAAACGTGAATGGATTAAATGCTCCAACCAAAAGACACAGGCTCCCTGAAAGGATACAAAAACAAGACCCATATATATGCTGTCTACAAGAGACCTACTTCAGACCTAGGGACACATACAGACTGAAAGTGAGGGGATGGAAAAAGATATTCCATGCAAATGGAAATCAAAGAAAGCTGGAGTAGCAATACTCATATCAGATAAAATAGACTTTAAAATAAAGAATGTTACAAGAGACAAAGGACACTACATAATGATCAAGGGATCAATCCAAGAAGAAGATATAACAATTGTAAATATTTATGCACCCAACATACGAGCACCTCAATACATAAGGCAAATGCTAACAGCCATAAAAGGGGAAATCGACCGTAACACAATCATAGTATGGGACTTTAACACCCCACTTTCACCAATGGACAGATCACCCAAAATGAAAATAAGTAAGGAATACGAGCTTTAAATGACACATTAAACAAGTTATACTTAATTGATATTTATAGGACATTCTATCCAAAAACAACCTAATACGCTTTCTTCTCAAGTGCTCCTGAAACATTCTCCAGGATAGATCACAATCAAGCCTTGGTAAATTTAAGAAAATTTAAATCATATCAAGTATCTTTTCCAACCACAATGCTATGAGACTAGATATCAATTACAGGAAAAAAAACTGTAAAAACTACAAACACATGGAGGCTAAACAATACACTACTAAATAACCAAGAGATCACTGAAGAAATCAAAGAAGAAATAAAAAAAAAAATACCTAGAAACAAATGACAATGAAAACACAATGACCCAAAACCTATGGGATGCAGCAAAAGCAGTTTTAAGAGGCAAGTTTATAGCAGTAGAGTCCTACCTCAAGAAACAAGAAAAATCTCAAACAACCTAACCTTACACCTAAAGAAGTTAGAGAAAGAAGAACAAAATAACGCCAAAGTTAGCAGAAGGAAAGAAATCATAAAGATCAGATCAGAAATAAAAGAAAAAGAAATGAAGGAAACAATAGCAAAGATCAATAAAACTAAAAGCTGGTTCTTTGAGAAGATAAACAAAATTGATAAACCACTAGCCAGACTCGTCAAGAAAAAAGGGAGAAGACTCAAATCAACAGAATTAGCAATGAAAAAGGAGAAGTAACAGCTGACCCTGCAGAAATACAGCGAATCATGACGGAGTACTACAAGCCACTATATGCCAATAAAATGGACACCCTGGAAGAAATGGACAAATCCTTAGAAAAGCACAACTTTCGAAGCCTGAACCAGGGAGAAATAGAAAATATAAAGAGACCAATCACAAGCACTGAAATTGAAACTGAGATTAAAAATCTTCCAGCAAACAAAAGCCCAGGACCAGATGGCTTCACAGGTGAATTCTGTGAAACATTTAGAGAAGAGCTAACACCTATCCTTCTCAAACGCTTCAAAAATATAGCAGAGGGAGGAACACTCCCAAACTCATTCTATGAGACCACCATCTCCCTGATACCAAAACCAAAGATGTCACAAAGAAAGAAAACTACAGGCCAATATCACTGATGAACATAGATGCAAAAATCCTCAACAAAATACTAGCAAACAGAATCCAACAGCACATTAAAAGGATCATACACCATGATCAAGTGGGGTTTATCCCAGGAATGCAGGGATTCTTCAATATACGCAAATCAATCAATGTGATACACCATATTAACAAATTGAAGGATAAAAACCATATAATCATCTCAATAGATGCAGAAAGAGCTTTCAATAAAATTCAACACCCATTTATGATAAAAACTCTCCAGAAAGTAGGCATAGAGGGAACTTACCCCAACATAATAAAGGCTATATATGACAAATCCACAGCCAATATCGTTCTCAATGGTGAAAAACTGAAACCATTTCATCTAAGATCAGCAACAAGACACAGTTGCCCACTCTCACAGCTGTTATCCAACATAGTTTTGGAAGTTTTAGCCACAGCAGCTAGAGAAGAATCCTAAAGATGCTACCAGAAGACTACTAGGGCTAATCAATGAATTTGGTACAGTTGCAGGATACAAAACTAATGCACAGAAATCTCTTGCATTCCTATACACTATTGATGAAGAATCTGAAAGAGAAATTAAGGAAACACTCTCATTTACCACTGCAACAAAAAGAATAAAATACCTAGGAATAAACCTACCTAAGGAGACAGAAGACCTGTATGCAGAAAATTATAAGACACTGATGAAAGAAATTAAAGATGATACAAACAGATGGAGAGATACACCATGTTCTTGGATTGGAAGAATCAACATTGTGAAAATGACTCTACTACCCAAAGCAATCTACAGATTCAGTGCAATCCCTATCAAACTACCAATGGCATTTTTCACAGAACTAGAACAAAAAATTTCACAATTTGTATGGAAACACAAAAGGCCCCAAATAGCCAAAGCAATCTTGAGAAAGAAAAATGGGGCTGGAGGAATCAGGCTTCCTGACTTCAGATTGTACTACAGTAATCAAGACAGTATGGTACTGGCACAAAAACAGAAATATAGATTAATGGAGCAGGATAGAAAGCCCAGAGGTAAATGCACGCACATACGGTCACCTTATTTTTGATAAAGGAGGCAAGAATATACACTGGAGACAAGACAACATCTTCAATAAGTGGTGCTGGGAAAACTGGACAGCTACATGTAAAGGAATGAAATTAGAACCCTCCTTAACACCATACACAGAAATAAACTCAAAATGGATTAAAGACCTAAATGTAAGGCCAGGCACTATCAAACTCTTAGAGGAAAACATAGGAAGAACACTCTTTGTCATAAATCACAGCAAGATCCTTTTTGACTCATCTCATAGAGAAATGGAAATAAAAACAAAAATAAACAAATAGGACCTAATGAAACTTAAAAGCTTTTGCAGAGCAAAGGAAACCATAAACAAGATGAAAAGACAAGCCCCAGAATGGGGGAAAATATTTGCAAATGAAGCAACTGACAAAGGATTAATCTCCAAAATTTATAAGCAGCTCCTGCAGCTCAATAACAAAAAACCAAACAACCCAATCCAAAAATGGGCAGAAGACCTAAATAGACATTTCTCCAAAGGAGATATACAGACTGCCAACAAACACATGAAAGAATGCTCAACATCACTAATCATTAGAGAAATGCAAATCAAAACTACAATGAGATATCATCTCACACTGGTCAGAATGGCCATCATCAAAAAATCTACAAACAATAAATGCTGGAGAGGGTGTGGAGAAAAGGGAATCCTCTTGCACGGCTGGTGGGAATGTGAATTGTTACAGCCACTATGGAGAACAGTATGGAGGTTCCTTAAAAAACTAAAAATAGAACTACCATATGACCCAGCAATCCCACTACTGGGCATATACTCTGAGAAAAGCATGTTTCAAAAAGAGTCATATACCACAGTGTTTATTGCAGCACTATTTACAATAGCCAGGACATGGAAGCAACCTAGGTGTCCATCATCGGATGAATGGATAAAGAAGATGTGGCACATATATACAATGGAATATTACTCAGCCATAAAGGGAAACAAAATTGAGTTATTTGTAGTGAGGTGGATGGACCTAGAGTCTGTCATACAGAGTGAAGTCAGAAAGAGAAAAACAAATACCGTATGCTAACACATACGCATGGAATCTTAAAAAAAAAAAAAAAAGGTTCTGATGAACCTAGGGACAGGACAGGAATAAAGATGCAGACGTTGAGAATGGACTTGAGGACACGGGATGGGGGAAGGGTAAGCTAGGACGAAGTGAGCGAGCAGCATTGACATATATACACTACCAAATGTAAAGTAGATAGCTAGTGGGAAGCAGCTACAGAGCAGAGGGAGATCAGCTCCGTGCTTTGTGACCACCTAAAGGGGTGGGCTAGGGAGGGTGGGAGGGAGATGCAAAAGGGATGGGATATGGGGATATATGTATACGTATAGCTGTTTCACTTTGTTACACAGCAGAAACTAACACAACATTGTAAAGCAATTGCACTCCAATAAAGATGTTAAAAAATAATAAAGGGTATCAGTAAAATACAAAGAAAAAAAGAGAAGGATGTATTATTAAGCATCTTACTTGTAAGACTTCTTTATTTTTATTTCTTTATTTTTATTTCTTTATTTTTTTTTGCGGTACGCGGGCTTCTCACTGTTGTGGGCTCTCCCGTTGCGGAGCACAGGCTCCGGACGCGCAGGCTCAGCGGCCATGGCTCACGGGCCCAGCTGCTCCGCGGCATGTGGGATCTTCCCGGACCGGGGCACGAACCCGTGTCCCCTGCATCGGCAGGCGGAGTCTCAACCACTCCACCACCAGGGAAGCCCCTGGAAGGCTTCTTTATAAGCCTTACAGCCGAGCTCTTCTTCCTGTGATTCCTGACTAGTTCTACATCTCAGTGGTTACTGCCTTCCTCATCTCCCCTTTTACCTGTCTACATAATGGAACCAGTATCCTATATATGGAAGTGTTGGTTTTGACAGAACCTGTGACCTCCATAGAGACTGTCTTCCCAAGCCAGCTCAACTTTGACAGTGGGCTCTAGTTCTCCAGCTTCTTGCATGGCCCTGGAAGCTCAGTAAAACCTTGCCTGCAGCTGGGTTCCTCAGTTTGTTAGCTCTCTCCAGCCTCCTCCTCCACCAGCCAGAGGCTGGTGTCCAAAAGTCTGGTTTTCAGGCCAGTGTCTCAGAGTTGGACTTTGCTTTTCTGTCCAGTCTCTTTAGATTACAGACTAGTTGGACTCTCCATCTGGCTTTCAATCTCACCTTCATATGCTTGGATCACCCTCAACTTTATGGTCTCTGACTTTCAGACCAACCCAGGACCTCAAAGGTCTTGGCCCGTATTCTGTGGATGGGGTTCCTACTAGGCTAAGAATTAAGTTCAGACTACCCTAGTTAAATTTGTCTTTTCGTGCATGCCGATGTCATGTCTCAGCCAACAGGACTTGACCTGTGGTGACCCAAGTCTACAGAACAACAATCCTCTTGTAACTCTCCTTGATCCTTGATCTGGCTCATCTATCCTCATGACTTCATGTTTATTTTAGCCCTGACCTCTTGCAGTTTTCTAGACCCATAATTTATATTATCTTTAGTACATCTTGGATTTCCTGCTCTCAGAGAAGTTTACTGATTTGTTAATTCATCCAACAGGCACGTATGAACACCTACCGGTTGGCACTGCAGACAGTCGGAGCTTAGTCAGGGAGTTAGACAAAATAAAGGGCTGTGTCAGGATGCTTTTTATTGCTAATGACAGAAGTCCTGATTCAAACTGGCTTAAGCAAAAATGGAATATATTCCCTCACATACCGGGCAAGTCTAGGGGTAGATCTGGTTTCCTTCAGGCACAGCTGGATTCATGGATCTTAAATGCTATCTTTGGGACCTGGCCTGTCTTCATCTCTCAGCTCTGCTCTCTTCTGCTTTGTGATGGCTTCATTCTCAAGCCCTCCATATGGTGGCAAGATAGATGTTACCATTGCCAGGTCCACATTCTCCTAGGTGCCAGTACAACAGAAAAGGTACGGCTCTCTCAGTAGCCCCAACAAATGTCCCACTACGTCTTGTGGTTTCTCACTGGGTTATATGCTCTTCCCTGAACGGATGACTTTGTCCAGGGAAATTCAATGATCTAACTGGTCAGACTGGAGTCATATGTCCTCTCCTTATAGTTGAGCGTGGAGTCAACTCTATTCAAACATTTAAGTTGAGAGCAAGGGATACAGTGGTTCCCCTGAGGAAAAGGCGATGGATCTGAGATAGTAAAAAAGTTTGAAGTTGTCAGTCACAGCCATTATGTTCATGATAAATGTGTATGATAGAGCTACAAACAGGGTCAAGTCTGGCAAAGTGAACGTTTGACTTCATATATGATAGGCAAAGGATTCCTTCCTCCCTTATCCTTCAATCCTTTTCCTTCCTTCCTTTCAGCAGAATTTAGTGAGTGCTTATTTTGTTCCAGGTTCAAAACATAGATTGTCCTAGAAATTGACCCTGCTTATAAGGAGCTTACAAAGTAGTGAGGTAGAGAGTTAGTAAGAGCAGTGCACCCACGTTTACTGAGAACTTGTGTTTTAAGAAATAGAAATATGTGTTTTTTATAAAATTAAAAAGACAACTTCAACCATTATATTGTTAAAAGTCTTTACCCAGGCTATCTCAGTAAATTCTAGTTTGTTTAGTGCTTGGAATAAGTCTCTTTGGTATGCTCCATGAAATAATAGAAACCCCATAATCCCCAATTTTTAAATTTTTGCCCAGGCTACTGTAAAACTCAGAGTTAAAACCTGTGGTTAATTAAAAGAAGCTTTCCTTTGCCTAAGTTTTCCTTAAGATTTTTTTTTTTATGTATACTTGGTTTAGGGTTTTATGATTTTATTGTTTCTGGGACTTTTGTAGTAAGGTACCTCAAAATAGAGATACAACAGAGATAAACAAAATACCTTTAATTTCCACTTTTACCTTTTGCCTCTGATCTATGACAGGTTATTAAAGCTTCTCCCACCAGTGCCCAGTCACTTCCCCTCCTGTATCCAGACATCTCTATTAATGTATTCACAACTTGTGTATAGCGGGCCGACCAGACACTGAAAGGAACACATGTGGATATGTACATTTTTTTTAAAGGCAACAAACATGAAAATATTTTTGTGGCATTCAATATCCAACGTGCAACCTTTATATTATCTTTTAGCTGTAGGTTTTATTTTGTTCTGTACTATGGGGAAAAAAATTGAGAAAAGCAACACAGATAATCCAAGGATTAGGGAATACATGAACACAGTGGTTCTCACCTGGATAGTTGGCAATGCCTGGAGATGTTCTTGATCTTATTGGCTACTGGAATCTTGTGGGTAGAGGCCAGGGATGCTGCTAAACATTCTACGATGCACAGGACTGGCCCCACAATGAAAAATAATCCGGTCCAAAATGTCAATAGTGCCGTTATTAGAGAAACCTTGCATTAATAGGATTTTTAGAATTCTAAATCCTGAAAGGATTCAGAACAATCTTGTAACTTTGGCTTCAGACAAAACTAGAAACAAATGAGACTCAAAGAATTATCAAATCCTGGAGCTAACAGGAAAGGTCATCTAGTCTGGACTAGATGTGTGATCAGTCAGCTGGCCCAATCTCTCTGTGCCTCAGATTCCTATTCTGCAAAAAGGGATATGAAAGCTTGCCTCAAATGATTGCTGTGAGGATTAACTAAAAGAATAGATGTGAAATGTTCAGTACAGTACCTGACCATGATGTGTTGTTAATAAATAGTGGTAGTGAGAGCTGAGGTGGTAATTACGATTACCGTCGTCCAAGGTCACAGAGCTAGTACACAGGTTGTTTAACCCCGTTCTCCTGACTCCCTGTCCCATTTTGTTTCTTTTATGCTCCATTGAGGGTCTATGAAGAAAGGTTATAGGGGCAACTCAGTGGGGATTAAAGAGCGCTGGCCTGGAGAACAGCTTAGTAGCTGGTACTTCTGGAGAAAGTCTGAACAAAAGTTCTTCATAAAAGACAGGCAGGGGATTTAACTCGTAGGTGGGAGCTAAGGGAGACTAAAAAGGATTGGTTCCTACATGAAACAGGCTACTCTCTCGGATTCCAAAGCTCTGTGAATGGTGTTCCAGGTGGTCCTGCCTCCAGGAAGGGCGGGGCTTAGTTCATATGACCTTTACCAAACCGTTATATCCCTCACCTTGTCTCACAGCCCCAACAGACATCTGTTGGGGAAGGTCCCTGCAATGCTGGGATGGTTAGACAATATTTCTGGGGACCCTTTCATCTCTAAGATTCTCTGATGTCTGATAAGTTTTGTGGGCCTTGTACTGGAGCGATCATGTGACATTGTAGGTAATACCCAGTAGGCGTGTGTAGACAACCACAGATCTCCTGTTTTAAGATTTGTGGAGTAAAAAATGCTTTATTAGATTGTACTAATTCAGTCACCACGAGCATATGATTGAGATGTTGTGCCAAATGCTTTTTCTCCTCTGAAAATAATAGTAAATTATCTTACCAACAATTCTGTGTAATAGCTTTCCTCTCATTTTCTTAAAAAACTTATAAAAATTCTTTGCAGTTACTCTATGAGTTAAATTTTTATTTCTCTTATTAGGTTCACCAACTAAATTGTTTTTAATCAGTGGCTTTCTATAAAAATTAGCAGAAGTCAAAAGCATTAAAACTCTCGGGATCACAAGTGTGGATTAAATTCTCTTGAGGGAAAATCTCATTTGTTTAGTATCCTTCTCTCGAATATCCCATGTGTTGGATTGAACTTCTACAGTGATTCTACCTCCAACCAAAATATTCTACATAATTAGTCATTTAAAGACATTTTTCTCCTATATCTTAGCATGTCAGTCCTCCAACTATTAATTAGATTACTTTAAAAAATCAACACGAACAAGTCAGTATATGAGAAAACAGTGAATCACAACTGATTTTATCTGTTTTCCATATGTTTGTGTGACATTCAAGATCCACAAAGCAGTCGGACAAGAGCAACACGCACCCATACCATGGGTGCTGGCTGAGCACCAGGCACTGTGTGCACACGTCCTGTAGCACAGGGCAGGCCACCCAGGTGCAGAGAAGTGGACTGATTTGTCCCAACTCACACAGTTGGTAAGCAGGAGAGCCGACAACACAGCCCCACCTGGCTTCTAACTGCACGAGTTTGCTACAGACCGGATCTTAACAAGGAATCGCTCAAGACTTAGCATAATAAAAAAATCCTCTCTAATATTGGACTGTTTTTCATTTAAAATTAGAGCAGTATTCTGTGTTTTTATTTGACCTTCAACTTTTTTTTTTTTTCAAGGTGTTATGTAACGGACCAGGAACATGTGTTCCTATCTGTATATCTGCCCTTCTCCTTGGGATACTAGGAATAAAGAAAGTGATCATTGTCTACGTTGAAAGCATCTGCCGAGTGGAACATTTATCCCTGTCCGGAAAGATTCTGTTTCACCTCTCCGATTACTTCATTGTTCAGTGGCCGACTCTTAAGGAGAAATATCCCAAATCTGTCTACCTCGGGCGAATTGTTTGATGAATGACAACTTACTTCTTTAGAATTTTGCAGTCAACAATATTTACTATAAATGGGGAACAAAAAACTACATGTTTATTGTAAAAGCTTTGAGGATCCTGAGAATTATTGGTGGTCAAGAGTAAAGAAATGTGTAAGTAACCCAGTGAGGAAACTGAGGTTGCTTTTATAAAACAAACATTAATAAACCATTAAGTGTTTATGCCTCTGTGCTCCAAATTTCCGTTCTATATAAAGGTGTTTATCACTACCTGCAAGTAATCTTCTGACTTGTTTTACTAATATTTTACTAATATTTTCTAGAACTAAATATAGAATTTGTATGATTAGCCACATTTCCTGTTCTATAGCTTTTTTTTTTTTTTTTTTTTACAGTATTCTGCATTATAGAAAGAAAAAGAAAAATATATCTTAGTTTTTGTTCAGACACAACAGGCTTTATTTCCTGTATGGAAACAGAGAGGTCCCTAGTGAATCCTTTCAGCATAAAGGAAGCAGTTATATTAAATTGGCTTCATGACAATTTGCACTCCACAGGCTTCCAGAACTGAGCGCATAAACCAGTATCTGTTTTTATTCTTTGGTTTTGCTTTGTGAGTAGCTGGCCTCACTCCAGGATATCTTTTAAAATCTTTTGTTTGTTAAAATAAATGAAAAGGTGACTACTGTCATACGAGTAAAAACATGGTTCTGTTTATCAGGGCTGAACTCTCAAAACATTTTTTTTAATGTTACAGTAAATTCACGATTTTGTGGCTATAGCTATCTCTGGAATTTTAAGATGTGTAGGCTCAGGAGAGTATATATTTACTTAACATTTACTTAAGTGCTTGTTGTATGCCAGGTGTTCTTCTAAGCACTTTTCAAATATTAACTCATTTAACTCTAATAACAACTCAATGAGGTAGGGACTGTAATTACCCCCATTTTACAGATGACTTTCCAAGCTCATATGACTAGTAAGTGCCAAATCGAGAATTCGAGCCCAAGCTTAAGAGCAGAGCCAGTATCATGGGCGTGTGGCCTCTGCGACCACATAGGGACCCATAGTTAGGAGGGCCCGGCACTTGGTTTAATACTCTGCTGTCTCTCTCTTGAATTCCTTAGCATATTTTGAACAAGAGGCTCACATTGTATTTTGCACTGGACCTTGCCGATTATTTAGCTGGCCCCGCTTGAGAATCTGCTCCTAAAGAGCCATGTCAACTACAGCAGAAGTACAACACCTAATGCAGGGCCTGGCCCAGCAGCTCTGCAATAAACAGGAATTCCATTCCCCTCCCTGCTATTTTAACAAGGCAACAAACAATGAGAAGACCTCTTGTGATGTTTAAGTTGTTTTTTTTTTTTCCTCTTAAATCTGTCTTATAAGTATGATATAAATCTAATAAAGAAATGGTAAGAAATGAACAAAGAAATTGACTTTTGGTGAAAAGAGGCTTGATCACCTAAGATGACATAAAATTAAAATGCTGAGGCTACCCTAGCCTTTCTTGTTCTTTTAGAAATTCTCTTTCTCTGAATAAAGTAAAGTAGGCTCATCTGTCAGGACATTTTCCCAGGTTTTTGGCTGGAGAAACGCATGGCAGAAGACTCTCAGAATAGTGAAAGCACTTTGCCGTCTGGATTCGGTGGCCAGCAGGGCAGCCAGGCGCTAGTTCACTGTGCTTTGACTTTAAATCTCAGATCTCAGGCACTGGCTCTGTGTCACCTGACATAAAGGTCTGAAATATCAGGTACCATATTTGTGTGGTTCCACCAGGAGCAGAGATGAAGTAAGCCTCTACTTTTTTAGGGAGAAAGTGATTTTTTTTTTTTTTTTTTTAGAGACAGAAGCATGTACATTTTATGCATCTTTGAAAAGTTTTTCTCTGTCACTGTTCCTGAGTGGCACTAGATGAATAGTTGATGAGTGGACTGTGTTCAGTGCAGTTAATGCCTGTCTGTGCTCCAGGGCAGCTGTCCCAGGGCCCCCGCATTTTTTGGGGGGAAATGTTTTTTTTTTTTTTTTTTTTTTTAGAGACAGAAGCATGTACATTTTATGCATCTTTGAAAAGTTTTTCTCTGTCACTGTTCCTGAGTGGCACTAGATGAATAGTTGATGAGTGGACTGTGTTCAGTGCAGTTAATGCCTGTCTGTGCTCCAGGGCAGCTGTCCCAGGGCCCCCGCAACTAAGCCTGCTGCATTGGCTCCTGTCGGGACAGAGCTTACAATGCTTAGGCCATGGAGAATTGTAGAAAAGAAGCCATGATTTTTTCCAGAAACGTATGTCCCAGATGTTTTGCAGAGCCTTAACTTAGACAGTGGTTAGCCTGGAATGTCAGAGAAAGAATCCGTGTGTGTTATATCACTAAAAGTTCAGAAATATCTTCCTGGGTTCGGGCTGCTATGCACACGTTCCAGAGCCCAGCTGAGGCACATGTGATCATGCCTTCTTTCTCAGTTCCAGATTATTTGGTAAACAAATGCCTATTCCCCTGTGTCTTATTGTTATGGCTAATTCAAGTCCTCAGGGTCACACTGGCAAAGGGAGCTGGTTTGAGATTGCAGTAGGGGCTGTATCTCTGCTGTGCATTTCTGCGGCATGAAGAAAGCTAGTGCTCTAGTCTCAACTGAAACTGAAGAAATCAGTAGCTAACTTGTCCTTTCCAATTTCTCTTGAGGCACTCTGGAATGCAGCTCTTACTGGAAGAGACTATTCATGAAAAATTAGTTGCATCAGTCTTTAAATGAGAGGCAGGGAAACCACACATCCTGCCCACACCTACTTCCCTGGAAGATTTTATCTACAGTTCAGCTGTCCTAATGGGTCTCAGCAGCTTGCCAGGTCAAAGCCTAAATGTTTCAGAAGGGACATCCAAAAGTCATCACAGGAAACTTTTGCCTGGAACGAAGAGTGCTATGAAACTATGTCAACAAGAGGAATGTTGTACACTTTTAAACTGAATAGCAAGAGGTCCTTGCTAGAAGGGAGATGACCCAAGCTTCCCTGTATAAAAGCAACTGGAAACACACTTTAATTGCCTTTACCAAGATAGGTTAGCTTTGGGAAATATACCACCTCTTACTGTGCGGCTCCCTGCATTGAATCTGTGCTTCATATCTCCTAAAAAGCCCCACCTCACCAAAAAGAGTTTGATAGCAATGTATGAAGCTTCTTTTATCCACAGTAATGCCATCGTGAATATTAAAGAAGATCGTCCTCCATACAGCTCGGTGTTGGGGACCTTGTGTAGTTTCTTCCCCATGATTTCAGCTTTGGCAGATGATGAGCAGACATCCAGATTTCGTCATCTGCCATGAGCTTGCTTCTGTAAGCCCCAGCACCCCAGGACTCTCAAATCAAGTGTTCTGTGTTCTTGTTCCCACTCACTTTAAACGTGGATTTGACATGCCTCCTCCTTTTCCCTTCAAAGTAGTCACCTGATGCCAGGCTCTGCCATCTCGCTCAAACAACAAACTTTGGAATAATTTTTGATTTTTTGCTCTTTCTTTAATCCACATATAATTGGTTGCCTTTTTTTTTTTTTAATATCCCCAGAACTTTCCCTTATCTTTTCTTCCTCTTCTCTCCTTGTCATCTGATTTCACCCATTGATTCTGCATTTGAACTAGTTTATATCCAGCCTTCCTTTTTAGTCCCATGGTCACAACTAAGCTAACTCTTTAACATAAATTCCTTGCTCTGTTAGCACATTTTTTGAGGCACTGAGGCATGAAGAGATTAAGTAACTTATCTAAGATTTTACAACTAGAAAGTAGCAGAGCTGGCATTTGAACCAAGGTACTGTAGCTCCAGCCAGACTTATTTGAACAGCTATGTTAGGTTTACAATTTTAAAAGTGCTAGAAAGGAAATCAGCAGGCTGCTGTGAAGGGAATACAGTGCTGACTGCTCTAGAGAGGGATATCAGGAAAGGCCTCTCTAAGAAAGAGACATTTCTGCTGAGATTTGAGGCAGAGTGCCTGAAATATTTGTCCTCTTCCCACTTCCCCTCCCAACTTACATTTCACCTCTCCCGTAAAATATCCCCTGTTCCCCCATAGCCTGGTTTCAGCGACTTCTTCTCTACACACTTCTGTGTCCTAGCCGCCCACACCTAAGGTTAGCACGGATTATGTACCATCATATTGCAGTACCTTGTACTTACAGAAACACCTGTGAAGGGAAGACCCGGATGCTTTTGCTAATTAATTCTTTATGTTTGCCTTACTTCAGGGACTCTGCTTCATGCTTTCGTGCCCTTGCTCCACTCTTGGTCACACCTGCCACAGCTCAGGACAGAATGTAGCCCTTAAGTAAGTATATAAATTCTTATACTTTCAGACTTTGTCTAGGCCTACTTAGTTCCATTTCATCTGGACCAGTGGTTCTCAAGCTTTTTGGTCTCAAGACCTCATTAAAAATTACTGAAAGACCCCAATGAACTTTTGTTTATGGGGGCTGTATTTGTCAATATTTACCACATTAGAAATTAAACCAGAAACTTTTTAAACATGGGAATAGACGGGGACACTATTAACCATCAGAGCAATGACATCATCACACATCCTGTAGCATCTAGAAAACTATAAAAGAATGAGAAGGAAAAAGACAGATAACACCTCAGTATGCCTTAATCACATGACAATAGTTTTGACCTCATGGAGCCCTGAAAAGACCTTGAGGCCCCCCAGGGGTCCCTGGGCCACATTTTGAGAAGTGCTGTTCTTTATGTATAATGACACACCAATGAGTTCATCTCCTCTAGCAGCCTTTAGTCAGTCTGTGCTCTGTGTACTAGTTTTCTATTGCTGTGTAACAAAGTGCGGCAAACTTAGTGGCTTAAAATAACAGTCATTATCTCACAGCTCCGTAGGTTGGAAACCCATTCAGGGTCTCACAGGCTGTAATCAAGGTGACAGCCAGGACTGAGTTCTGATCTGGAACTCTAGATCTTCCAAACTTGTTCAGGGTGTTGCTGGCTGAATTCAGTTCCTTGCAGTTGTAGGGCTCATGGTGACCTGTTTCTTAATGGCCAGCAGGAAAGTCTCTACTGCAGCTTGTCTCTCTTAAGGACTCACGTAACTGGGATCAGGCACACCTACGGTAATCTCTCTCCCTTTTAATTAAATCAGTGTCAACTGACTAGGAACCATAACATCCTCAAAATCCCTTTTGCCATATTAATATAACATAGTCAGGAGATCAATAGCCCATGATATTCATAGGTCCCATTTCTACTTCAGGATAGGGGATCATACGGGGTGTGGGCATCATGGTTAGAATACTGGAGGCCAGCTTCGAATTTGGCCAGCTACAATGTACCCGGCGTTTTTTGTTTTGTTTTGAAAAAAAAATTTTTTTTAACTTTTACTTAGACCACCAGACTCCTTCATTAGTATCCAAGTTCTCTAGCTTATTTTTAGTACGGGAAATTCATGTCTTCCAAACCTCGTCCCTTTTCTAGCAAGTTATTCTGTGCCTCACTTTGTTTACTTGCCAAATAGGCATAATAATGGTACCTAGTTCTAGAGTTGTGAACCCCAAACTAGATGATACGTGTACTGCCTTTAGCACAGAGCCTAACACATAGTAAGCCCTCAGTTACCTCATGTCTCCAGGCAACCAAGGTGGCTTCCTTGCTATGTAGTGGCCTAAAGGAAGGCTGTCCTTAGACTAAGCCCAGCAACCACCCCCACCCTCTAGGATGGCCTTTATCAAACAAAGCAGAAAATAACATATGTTGCCAAGAATGTGGAGAAATTGAAACCCTTATACGTTGCTGGTGGGAATGTAGAATGGGTCAGCAGCTGTGGAAAACAGTTCGGCAGTTCCTCAAAGAATTAAAGTTACCATGCGACACGGCAATTCCACTCCTAGGTGTATACCCCAGAGAATTGAAAACATGTTCACACATATCCTGTACCCAAACATTCATTCCAGCATTATTCATAATAGTCAAAAGGTGGGAACAACCCGGATGTCTACCAAACTAATGGATGGATTAACAAAAGTGATATATCTGTACAATGAAATATTATTCAGTCACAGAAAGGATGTGACTAATTCATGACATGCTACAGCATAGATGAATGAACCTTGAAAACATGCTAAGGGAAATAAGCCAATCATAAAAACCCACATATTGTATGATTCCATTTATATGAACTGTCCAGAATAGGCAAATCCATTGAGAGAAAGTAGATTCATTGTTGCCAGGTACTGTGGGAGAGGGCAATGAGGGTGACTTTAAATGGATGTGGGGTTTTCTCTTAAGTGAGATGTTCTAGAATTCGATAGTGGTGATGGTTGTACGACTATGAATATACTAAAACCCACTGAGTTGTACGCTATAAAAGGGTGTACCTTATGGCATGTGAATTATTTCTCAATGAAAAAAACTATCATCAGTAGTCAGGGAATCTGTCCTTAGATATTTGTGGGTGTGTATACAGATGAAGAAAGACAAACCCAAAACTAAGCACAGCAGCCAAGAAGCTGCTACAGGGAGTGTTTTTGTTTATTGTGATTCCATCTCTGCCCATGACCAGAGACTGAACAAAGACAGAAGGTCTGGGGACAAAGCGTGGCCACTGGGGAAGAGCTGAGTAAGAACTGGGTGAAAAGAGCCAGTGGGGGGCCTGGAGGGAGAAGATGGCCTTGGCACGCAGTAACTCCCTCCCCCACCTCCTCCCTAAAGGGCCTCAACCCAGACCACGGAGGTGAATTGTATTTTCCAAAGTTGGCCAGCCACACGCTCTGCAGTATGACCTGGCTGCTTCCTCACGCAGAAGTGGAGTTTGGTTGCTCTCCCTTGGAATTTAAACCGGCCACCAGAATGCAGCGAGAGTGGGAAGTGACATTCTAACTCAGACATTCCCCGGGGGATGCCGTCACAGAAGGCAGCCACCAGGCTGTGAGAAGCGCAAGCCCCGTGGAGGGGCCAGGTGTAGGTGTTCAGGGTCACGGTCACAGCTGAGCACAGGCTTTGAGTCATCGCAATCCAGGTGCTAGACGTGTGAGGGGAGAAGCCTCCAGATGATTCCAGCCCCGCCATTTGAGTCACTCCCAGCCTTTCCAGTCCTCCCAGCTGAGGCTCAAACACCATGGAGCAGAGAAAAGCCCTCCCTTCTGTGCCCAGTGAATTTCTGACCCACAGCGTCCATGAGCAGAATTAAATGGTTGATGTTTTCTGCCACTAAGTTTTCGGGGAGTTCATTTCAAAGCAATAGGTAATTAGAACAATAACCTTTCAGAAGGAGCCAGTCCCTCTAAAGTTTGGTTACTTTGGCTTAATATTAGGAGAGGAGATGATTTCTCCCTCCAAGGCAAAAGGAAGAAAATGTATTTCTACACCATGGATAGGAAAAGGCTTTTTTTTTTTTTTTTTTTTTTCTCTCCTTGCTCCTTGGCCTGCATGTAGCAGTGAAATAGAAACCAATGGATTCTTTTAAATCTTTTAACCATATGCAGATGAATAAGCAAATGCTTGGACTTGATTCCTAATCTCTTTTCCTTCCCCGTATAACTGATTTTTTTTCCACTCTAGTAAACTTTAGCATTTAAACAGAAGTCATGTGTCACACGTATGATGATTAGCGGCAAGAATGTAGAAAAAGAGATAGCTGCGGAGCACGAAGCCTTAATTAATAGCCAAGCCATTCAACTGAAAACAAGAACAGTGTTTCTGGCAGGGAAATGTGAACTTGGCGTCCTTTTTCTTCCCTCAGTCTTTTTAGGAAAATTATTTAAAATGCAATGATTATAAAGAGAACTTTTCAGAGTTTTCAGTTGAGCTCCAGTGATTGAAGTATAGTAATCTTTCAATGACATTGAGTAGGGCCACCCTCCCCATCCCTGGGTCCTCCTGTGAACTGCCAAACCCCAGAATTTGCAAACTGAGACTAGTGCAGAAATCAAACAGAAGAAAAGGCGACAGCAGCAGGAGGGATGGAATCTGGAATGACAGTCTTCTCTTTTGAAAAAGGGGAAAGAAGTTTCATTCTTCAAAGAAAAGAGAAAGAAAACAAGACTTTTATGGAAATACCATATACAGAGTTGGCAGAAATTCAGCAAGGAATAAAAAGTATCCAAAATGTTGCCTTGTTCAGTTCCGGCCTGGCAGCCAAATGATAGAGGCTCCATTTTTTTTTTTTTTTTTTTTTCTGCTGTACGCAGGCCTCTCACTGTTGTGGCCTCTCCTGTTGCAGAGCACAGGCTCCGGACGCACAGGCTCAGCGGCCATGGCTCACGGGCCCAGCCGCTCCGTGGCATGTGGGATCTTCCCGGACCGGGGCACGAACCCGTGTCCCCTGCATTGGCAGGCGGACTCTCAACCACTCTGCGCCACCAGGGAAGCCCTAGAGGCTCCAGTTTCAAGCTGATGTGCTCTGAACTTTCTGGACCTATGACCGTGCAAGGCCTCTAGAAGGGCCTAAGCTTTGGTCCGTTGATTCCCCAGCTGAACAAACTAAAGTCTAAAGCAGCCAGATGGAGAAAGAGCTTAAAATTCATCAAAATCTTATAGAAAACAAAGTGTTTATGGATGAAATGATAAAAGGCCTGAGATTTGATTCAAACTTTATTGCCAGGGTGGGGAAGGAAGGCAGGTTTACAGATGAAACAGGATTAGCCATAGGTGATCTCCCTGGAATTGGGGCGGGGGGTGGGTGGTGGGGACAGTGGGTACACTGGGCATCATTATACCCATACTTCATCATATTATATTATTCCCTTTACTTTTGTATGTATTTGAGCATTTCCATAATTAAAAGTTTCAAAAATATAAATCATGATAGCAATATTCAACTGCGAAAAAGTCAAAGCATGTATTGATTACAGGTAAAATGAAACAGACTAGGTTTTAAAATGAGGACAAGGAAGGAAATTTACAAATTACTTTTGTTCATATTTAACTCATGAGAAGAAATTCAGTCAGTCTGCAAATCCGATTTCTGCACCAGAATACGTTCTTCTGACTTAGAATACTCAGTCCTGGGGCTTTCACGACACTGTTCTCGAGTACAGAATGTCACCTTCTTCTTTATCCACGTAAGGGCTGTGTTTCTCATTGTTCAGTAAATATTTGAGGTGTTCCCACCTCAACCTGATGAGACCTTCACAGGAGGCTCCCGGCACTGACTCCCACTGAAGGTGTCCCCTTTCTCCAAGGACACGCTCCCTGTTCCTATCCAGAAGACGGCCATAGCACAAGTCACCTCTGTGGACTGGGAATATTAAAGTCAGTGCTGACCCTAAAGTCTTCGTGCTGCTGAGGAGATTGCATTATGGAGCAGAGGAAAGGCAGCTGCATGGTAAGAGCCCTGGGTCAGGTCGTGGCTTTGCCACTATGCATGTGTGTATTTTTATTTATTTATTTTTTTAAAAATGAGTATGTTGAAGTCCTAACTCTTAATTAATTTATTTATTTTTGCTGTGTTGTGTCTTTGTTTCTGTGCGGGGGCTTTCTCTAGTTGCGGTGAGCGGGGGCCACTCTTCATCGCGGTGCGCAGGCCCTCTCACTGTCGCGGCCTCTCTTGTTGCGGAGCACAGGCTCCAGACGCGTAGGCTCAGTAGTTGTGGCTCATGGGCTCAGTTGCTCCGTGGCATGTGGGATCCTCCCAGACCAGGGCTCGAACCCGTGTCCCCTGCATTAGCAGGCAGACTCTCAACCACTGCGCCTCCAGGGAAGCCCTATGCGTGTGTTTAATCACGGTTAATTGTAATATATCTGTGCTTCCTCACCACGTATGTAACATGAAGGATTTGGACGAGATCATCTTTGAGATCCCTTCCAACAGCACTGCCACCACAGCAATAGTAACAGTAGCTTGCATGATTTATCACATGCTAGCAACAATGCCAGGTACTGCACTAAGCACAGTGCATGCAGTGACTTATTTAATCCTCAGACCCAGGAAATGGAGTTCCCACACTTTATAGAGACCCCTCCACTTGCCACTCCTTCCTTATGGGACCAGAAGGGTGCGACCACCCGAGCCCACACTCCCTTTCTGGACCAAGCTCTGGCTGCCAAGGACCCCAGAATCCCCTGCCTCAGTGGCCCAGGCCTGCTTCTGGGACTTGCGGCGTCCTCTTCCTCAGGTGTGCCCTCCCAGGTTGGTTTACAGTGGGGATGAGTAAGGAAGGCTTTTAGGCCCTGCAGGCTGGGGGCAGGACACAAGGCACAAAACTCCTCGGTGGAACGAGGTAGAATGAAAAGGACAGTGTGGGGGGCGGGGGGGGGGGAGTTATTTAAGCTCTTGGCTGGGGTCCTGTAAATGTTAGGGGTGGGAATAATGAGATTAGTATTATTATTACCATCGATTTTTACAGAGGATGAAACTGAGAGGCAAAAAGCTTGAGTGATTGCCTGAGGTCGCACAGCTGGTTAGTGGTGGAGCCAGGGCTCAGAGTGTTGTCCTTGTGATTCCAGGCTCTCTTGCCTTTCATGCTGCCACCCAGCAAAATCTGCAGACCCCGCAGATCCCCGAGGGCCTCATGAGATGCAGGGAAGGTCCTGAAAAGCTATCTTCTACCAGTTAAGCTGCTTTTCTTCCCCCAACTACATTATTGGTGCCAACTGAGAATGTGGCAGACAGTAGTGGTGGCCAAGCCTCATCCAGAAAAAATTACCATGGGAAGTTGATTCAACAGAAAAATATTTGATGTAAGAGTATGACAGTTAATCCTACTATTTCACTTTTTCTTCTGAACTTCTGACCCACAGCTGCTAGACCAACCACGGAATATCAAGAAGGTACCTTAACTAGATTTTAACCCTGTTAAACAGGTGTTTGGCCAATCAAATAAGTAGGCCTTTGTTGATTTCCTTTAAACTCTAAAACCAGGAAATGACTTCTAATAGGTTAAGACCCCCACCTTCCCTCCAAGGACATCCTGAGGCACAGAAATAAAATCTAACCAAACATGCTTTCAATGACTATTCATCATGAAACATCCAGCAAATTATAGGTAATTTGAAAAAGCAAATTTCTGAACAAAGCTATAAAAATATTCTTGCAGTATTTTTAGAAGGCATAATTTGATGTACTTAGTACCAAGTACTCAATTTAGCTATGTGTTAGATATTAAGCACAAATATCTAAAGTTAGTCTTAATAATAGTAACTAATGGTATTGAGTGCTTGTTATGTGCCAGGCACAATCCTTCATCTTTTGCATGAATTCACTCACTCGATCCTCACACAGCCACATGTAGTAGTTAATATTATTAGTTCTTCACAGATGAGTAAACCGAGATGCAGAAAGAATGGTAAGCTTAGAACTGAGATTATACACAAAGGGGTTTATCAAAGTAGTATTTATAATAGAAGAAAATTGGAAACAATCTAAATTGGAAAACATTTAGTAAATTATGATATGTCCATAGTGAACAGACTTGTGGTTGCCAAGGGGATGTGGGGAGAGAGAAGGATGCACTGGGAGTTTGAGGCTGGTAGATGCAAACTATTACATTTAGAATGGATAAACAATAAGGTCCTACTGTATAGCACAGGGAACTATATTAAATATGCTGTGATAAACCACAATGGAAAAGAATATTTAAAAAGAAAGTATACATGTGTATAACTGAGTCATTTTGCTGTGCAGCAGAGATTGGCACAGCATTGTAAATCAGCTATACTTTGTTAAAAAAATAAGTTAAAAAAATTTATGGTATGTCCAGATAATGGACTATTTGTGCAGTCATTAAAAATCATATTCTTGGGCTTCCCTGGTGGCGCAGTGGTTGAGAGTCCGCCTGCCGATGCAGGGGACACAGGTTCGTGCCCCGGTCTGGGAGGATCCCACGTGCCGCGGAGCGGCTGGGCCCGTGAGCCATGGCTGCTGAGCCTGTGCGTCTGGAGCCTATGCTCCGCAACGGGAGAGGCCACAAAAGGGAGAGGGCCCCGGACCTGCCAAAAAAAAAAAAAAAAAAAAAAAAAATCATATTCTTGAAGAATATTTAATGGTATAAAAAAATGCTTAAAATGCTATATTAAGTAAATTTTTAAAAATGATGCAAATAAGTGTATATTGCTAGCACAGTTTGAAAATCTACGTAAATATATGCAAAGTTTAAAAAGGGATAAAAACATATAAAAGGTTTAAAATGGCTCTCTCTGAGTTAAGAAATTATGTATGAAGTTTGCTCTATAATTTTTAAAAATCTATATTGATTATTACATAATGAAAGAAAACAAGATTTTAAAAAATGACAATTCCTGTGAACCATTAGTTTAGGGAGTAGAAAAAAAGGAAACATAATGTCTTCTAAGAAATATTATACAGCAGTATAACAAATAATAATAGAAATAACTACTTAATAAACATGTGTCTAGGGAATTCCCTAGTGGTCCAGTGGTTAGGACTCCGTACTTTCACTGCCAAGGGCCCGTGTCTAGTCCCTGTTAGGGGAGCTAAGGTCACACAAGACTTGCAGCTTGGCCCTCCCCACCCAGAAAAAAAACCACAGTAAACATGTGTCTAATACCGTCTTACATGCAGCTTTCACAGCATCTCACTTGAACCCTGCAAAGACACTGAGAGGAAAGTAGTCTTGGCTTCCATTTTTCAAATGATGAAAATAAAGCTCAGTGAGGTTATGACTTTTCCAAGGCTGCACAGATGGTACATGGTCAAGCCACGTCTGAAATCTTTGGACGCTCAGTCACAGTGCAGCATCTGTGAACAGAGGCCCGGTTTGTGGGCAGAGCCAGAAATAGGTTGTACTGACCATGTTCTAACTTCTTCACAGTGAGGCTGAATAAGTATGGCAGCAGATGAAGAGAGCCTCACACCAGTTCGTGGGAAGGCCCATGAGGTAGGAATCGGGAGATCTGAGTTCCGGTCTTGCCATTAATTAGGTCTGTGGGCAAATCCTTTGACCTCTCTGGACCCCTATTCATCTAGATCAGCGGTCCCCAACCTTTTAGGCACCAGGGACTGGTTTCCTGGATAATAATTTTTCCACGGACCAGGGTGGGCGGGTGGGGGATGGTTTCGGGATGATTCAAGCGCATTACATTTAATGTGCACTTTATTTCTATTATTATTACATTGTAGTATATAATGAAATCACTATACAGTTTACCATAATGCAGAGTTGGAGCCCTGAGCTTGTTTTCCTGCAACTAGATGGTCCCATGTCGGGGTGATGGGAGACAGTGACACCCGAAGTGTGTTGCTTCTGTCCATTCTACTCTGTAATCTTGTTTTGGTTGCTGTCACTGCAGAAAACCCTGCTTCAGAAAGATAGGATGTTGGAAATGCAAGCAGGCTTTTCAGTGTTTTCGTGGCAGTCTCAGGATATTCCGCCTTGAACATATGGAGATTTGAAGTTGTCTCAAACATACTTTTAAGGCCACCGTCATTTGCGATCTCAAGCAGTCAATCCTCTTCTAGCACGGACAAAGTCGATTCACCTGGCTTATTCACAAATGGATTGCAGGTCCATTCCTTCCCAGTTCGGGGTTCTTTTGTGGTTGGGAAGTAATGCTCAAACTCTTTTGAAAGCTGAGATAGGTGATCATGCACCAGCTGGGAGAAAGAAGGCCCTGGTTCAGTCTCTTTCAAAATCTCTGCTAATGTTTGAAACATGTCAAAAATCCCAGTGTTCACTCATCACCCCCATAATTCCAGTCTGGCTTTGAATGCAGCCACTTTATCCCCCGACTTGAGCACAGTTGTCGTTCTCCTTTGAAGTGACAGATTGAGTTCGTTGAGTAGGCTGAATACGTCACACAAGTAAGCAATTTTGTGACCCACTGTGTGTCACTGAAATGTGCTGCCAGTGGTGACTTTTTCTAAAAGAAATCTCTGCGGCGGCTCTCAAAACTCAAAAACTCTGGCCAGTGATCTACATTTAGAAAGCCATCTCACTTCTGAGTATAAGAGAAGATGTGTGTGCTCTGCGTCCATCTCCTCACAGAGCTGCACGATCAGACGTGAATTAAGGGCATGTGCTTTAATGTGGTTGATAATTTTAATCAGATCCTGTAAAACGTTGTTAAGTTCAGGTGACATTTTTCGGCTAGCCAGCATTTCCCCATGGACGACACAGTGTGTAGACTCCCATTCAGAAGCGACCTCTTTGATCCGAGTAGTGAAACCAGGAAGCAGTCCAGTCATGGCAGCCGCTCTGTCCTGTGCATATACCGACACAAAATGACCAGTTCAGTTTTCCTGATATGTAATCGTTCAAAGACTTGAATAGTTCTTCAGCTGTGGTGTTGGTTGGCAACAAAAATGCACATAACATATCCTCATGCGCATCTTCCTGAAAAATATATCGAACAAAAACAAACATTGTTGCCTTGTTGTCAACATTGGTAGACTTCCTCTCTAACAGTTGTGCCTCAATATCCTCTGCCATTTCATCAGTTCATCTAGTTATGGTGCTAGCCGAAAGAGGAACACATACCACCTTTTGAACTGCAGCCTCTCCTAAAAGTTCACGACAGACGTCCTTAGCAGCAGGCAGGATCCACTCTTCACCAATAGTAAAGGGCTTCTTAGCTTTAGCAATGCAGTTAGCCACTAAGAATGATACTCTCAGTGCAGACACATTTGATGAAGTGGTGGCCTTCAATAATTGCTTCTGTTCTTCGTGTTCACGTTTTTTTCTTTTGAAAAACTCCAAAGGCTTGTCTTTTAATGCAGGGTGCTTGGTCTCAATGTGGCAAAGCAGTTTTGAAGATTTCATGGCTTTGTTGGATAACCAATCATCACATATTATACAAAGCGGGCTTGGAGAATGTGAATCACCTGTTGCAATGAACCCGTAATTTAAGTAGGACTCTTTTTTTTTTTTCTTTTAAATGCAGCTTTCTTTCTGTTGGCAGTCTTAGAGTCTTCTGCTCTCATCATTGGGTCTTTCCCCCTTTTCAAAGAAGCTCTCCAGCAACGTTTGTTTTTTACTCATTTTGGCTAGGGTTAGCCTGTGGCCTTACCAAAACTGTGACTGAGGCAAGTGCGCAGTGCAGGAAAGAGGCGCGGACGGAAGTGGTAAATAAAACAATGGGCGGGCCATGTGCGGACTAAAATAAGTGTCGGATTCTGACTTAAAGCCTGCCACCAGATGCAGCTGTACAACTCACTTGCCACTATAAAGTCTGCCACCAGGTGCACTTAATTGTCACTTGCCACTCACTGATAGGGTTTTGATATGAGTCTGCAAGCAATTGATTTATTATGGTCTCTGTGCAGTCAGACCTCTCTGCTAATGATAATCGGTATTTGCAGCTGCTCCCCAGCATCACCGCCTCAGCTCCACCTCAGATTATCAGGCATTAGATCCTCATAGGGAGCGCACAACCTAGATCCCTCGCGTGCCTGTTCTTCCTCCAGTAGTGGTCCGTAGCCCAGGGGTTGGGGACCCCTGATCTAGATACAACACAAATGTAATAGAACTTCCTGGGCCCAGGGACTGTCTTGGAGGTCAGTGACTGCCTTGTCACCTGCCAAAATACCCTAAGTATGATTCCAAAGGCTTTGAATGACAATGTTGATTTCTGCTGAAGATGAAGGGGAGGAGGGTTGCATCACACATCACCAGCAAAACATCCTTACTGTTTCCTTTAAATACTTTTTTCTGCCAAATTCCCTCTTCCTCTACCAGCCTCCCAAATTCTCTTTTTTCTGTTTCCTTTTCCCTTTAAAACACACACATGCACGCACGCACACACACGCATGCACGCACGCACACACACACGCACGCGCGCGCGCACACACACCCACACACACTCACACACACACACCTTTTTGCCCCTTTCTTAAGCCATACTCTTCAAGATTTCTCCCTGTTCCAAGTGCCTACTAGTTGCCAGGACTATTCTTGGCGCTGGAGGATATGGCAGCAGACTTTATTGATACATTCTATCCCTTTAGGAGATGGAGTAATCTAACTTGGTCTCAGCGTCTTAAATTTGCATCCAGCCAAAGGCAGCTGGTGGGGGACTAGGGAATATTTAATTACTAATAATTTCTTTTAATGTTAACATATAAAATGAGAAGTAAGCACTTGCTCTCAAGGGACTCCGAGCTCAGTTTTTATTTAAAAGAATTCTATGATTCAATGAAATTAAATTCATAATAGTGTCTGATAATTTTAACAAGCATGTTTTAGGTACTCACGGTGCCCCTAGCACTTAGCACTTACACTGAACCCTCACAACCATGAACAATAGGTAGTATTATAATTCCCCTTTCCTTGATGAAGAAACTGAGGGACATTCATTGACTTACCTGAAGTCAATGGGCAGCAGCTTGAGGATTCAGACCCAGACGTGCCTGGCTTGAGATGCTGTGCTTTTCGCCTCTGTGCTTACTGCACCATCTCGCCCCTTCTCATCTCCTCTTACCCAAAGTGTGGCATCGTTGAGAATATTGATGGGCATTAGAATCTATATGCCTGTTCCATTTTTGCCATGTTTTCTGTCCTAGTGCATTCAAGCGGCTATGAAAAAATATCATAGACTGGGTGGCTTATAAACAACATACGCTTATTTCTCACATTCCAGGAGGCTAGGAAGTCCAAAATCAAGGTGCCTGAAGATTTGGTGTCTGGTGTGAGCTATTTCCTGGTTCATAGGCATCCGTGTTCTGGATATAACCTCACGTAGTGGAAGGGACAAGAGAGCTCTCTGGGGTCTCTTTTATTAGGGCACTCATCCCATTCACAGGGCTCCAGCCTCATGACCTAGTCACCTCTCAAAGACCTTTTTTGGATGGAAAAAGGTTATTCAGGATACTGGTTATGGAAGTAATTTGTCTGCTTCTCAACATGCTTCCAAGTCATGGGCTTTAATAAAGCTACTCCAGGCCCCTACAGTGGAGTCTCTTTTGTCTTTCTCTTTGGTTTTCTCTTTATGTACCCGTGTTTCAAATTATTACTACAACTTCCCATATGTTACAATTTTTTTTTGAACGCAGTCTTCTTAGAAGACTGCCTCTCTGGAGATCAGTGAGAACCCCTGGAGGAATTCATAAAGAACCAAGATAGGTTTTTATTTCTGTCCTAAAAACAATGGGGTAACTGGCAACTCGTCTTTGGTGGGCTGCCAACACATACTTCTTATCAACGTAGACTAGAGTGATCTGGTTTGAGCAACAGAAGTCGCTGAATTCTTACAAGCATCAGGGATTTTTGTGGAGGTTCTAACTTGATGTTAATCAAGACAATTCCCATTCAGTGTCAGGGATTTTATGGATTTGTTGCTGTCTAACAATAGTTTAGAGGTGAATGTCCACACAAAGTATCAAAGTGTCACCATGTGAGTCCTGGCTTAAAGAGGATACTGAATGTGTAGATTTAAGGCAACATGTGTTAAAAGGTGTATTCAAGTTTTGAGAAAGAAACAAGTTAGTACAATGGAAGGATTTCCTTACTTTTCCCTCTACTGTTTCAGAGAGAGGGTACAATGGTCTAAAACCCAGATTTGTCTAACCAAACCTGTAAACATTATTTTTTTTTCATAAGCTTACTGGATAATAAATGGGAATTGATCTACACCATACACAAATTACGCATTAAATATTTTGGAAAACTAAGGATTTAGCTTACCACTATTACCTGTGTAATATATCTGATAATCATACATCCAATATTTTTTTAATATTTATTTTATTCATTTTATTTATTTATTAGGTTGCGCCAGGTCTTAGTTGCGGCAGGTGGGCTCCTTAGTTGTGGTATGCAAACTCTTAGTTGCGGCATGCTTATGGGATCTAGTTCCCTGACCAGGGATCAAACCTGAGACCCTTGCATTGGGAGCGCAGAGTACTAACCACTGTGCCACCAGGGAAGTCCCATACATCCAATATTTTTCAATAATTTTTTCTTCAGTGACTAAGCCAGGGATCTTTAAACTGGGGTCCATGGAAACATTTGAACATTGTGAGATTTATCTATGCATTCTCTGGAAAGAGAGGGCATAGCTTTCTTTAGATTTTCTGTAACGCTTCTGTTACCCCCCCCCCCAAAAAAAAGGCAACAAAACTTATGCTTAAGATTTTGAGGCTTTTTAAGGACTTGTTTATTTATTTTAAAATCTCTTCTTCAATTTGAGGCTTGAAAAAACAAACAACCCATCTCCTTTTCCTCTGTGCCTATTCAATCATCCCACTCCTCTGAAAATGAATGGGGTGTGTGTGTGTGTAAAACCTTCTCTGAAGGCAGCAGGATGCAAGAAAGAAGACAGAAAAAAAGAAGAGTAATGGAAGTTTTTTTAAAGAAAATAATTTTTTTCCAGAAATCTGCCTTGAATTTTTAAATTTCTCTCCAGAGTCTTTTGGCTATTGTTATCGTTATTTAGTAGTCACTGTGAATTCTTTTGTGGATGACTGTAAATTACTAGGTTCTATTTTAGCTAAAGGAGCCGACACAGCAAATTTATGTTCTGTTATAAATTAAGTGATGTGATGACATATGCTTAGTGGTTAGGCCGACATGCAAAATAAATCAGATATAATCATTTGAATATAAGTTTGAGATATAAAATAAACCATTTTGGGATCAAAACAAAAGACCATAGGAGTAACAGTTTGCCAGAGCACAAATATGCTAATTCTGCTTGCAGTCAGCAAAAGAAAAATTATTTCAATTGGATATTTTATTTGTCTTCTGTGAGTACCATACAGAGAAGTTAATAGCTCAGATGTGGAAACATGGAATTTAGAGATGGAAGGTTTATAAGTGGACAGCTTCACTTTTTTTTTAAACAGGTCAGGACATAGGACCAAAGACACTCCAAAACACAGAGCCAGCCAGTCACAAAGTTAGTCCTGTGTCCTAACTCCTAGGCCTACTTTCCACTGCATCTCATCCAAGGAACCAAAGTGAGAACAATTGACTTGACTTAGCATACAATGCCATTAAAGAATATGCAGTAAAAACACAATTACATATCTGGAACTCAGATAGGAACTATGGTAGTGAAAGCTAAAAAGACACTCCTGCCTATCACTGAATAACTGATAACAAGAACACAACAAAGGGCTAAGCATGAACTTTGTCATTCTGGTTCTCAGGCCAGAAACCAATGTATAAAACTGACTTCATTAAAATCAGTTTCTTCATTTAAAGTTATACTGTGGAGGAGATAAGATTAGGGAAGTGAAGGACAGTCACTTTTTAGAGTATAGATTTCTGTGTATTTGAATTTTCTCCCTGATCAGGTAATTATATGTTACTTGCATAATTTAAGTGCAAAAAAAAAAAAAAAAGAAAAAAGAATTCTCTACCCTGAGGTTTTGCTTCCCAGTGGTTTTCTACGGCTCACATTGGGATATCCCAGAGGGAAGGCATCATTCGTTTTGTCTAGTGAGTCTCACCTCCCTCACAGGGTGTAAGGGTCTGAGCCAGAGCCTGACTAGTGGTTGCTGTGTGCACGATGTATCAGGCACTCAGCTGGCACCCTGCACACCTCAGCACATTTACTCTTCAGGGCAACCTTGTAAGAGAGCTGCTACTATCCCTCTTTTCTATGCGAGGAAATTGAACTCAAGAGGTTGGGAAACTTGCCTAAAGTCCCGCAGCTCATAGGCAGCAGAACTGAGATTCAAACCTACGTAAGTGTGATTCCAAAACTCACTCGAAACACTCTTGGGTGGGATTACACTTTATTCGCCTTTGTTTTCCCGACAGGTGCTAGCACATTGCTCGACAGATAGTAGGGACTCGATAAATGCTGTCAAAAAGAATGAACAGGGAATACCCTGGTGGTCCAGTGGTTAGGACTCCACGCTTCTATCGCAGGGGACACGGGTTTGATCCCTGGTCGGGGAAATAAGATCCCACAAGATGCGCGGTGTAGCCAAAAAAACAAAACAAACAAAAAACCCGAAAAGAATGAACAAATGATAGATTTAAGCATAAGAACTTTTAAAAATGTTATTGTCTACATTTCAGTTATGTTTTGTTCACGTTTTGGGGGGTAAAAACCACCTAAAACTTAGCAACGCAGTAATCGATCAAGTTTCTTTGTCATCTGACAGGCCCTCTAGCAGAGTGGGGTTGGCTTTTTTTTCCCCTTTGGTCCCGCTAAATCAATCAATCAATCAATTAATTAATTTTTGGCTTGATGGGGTTTTTTTTAATTGAAGTATAGTTGATTTACAATGTTGTGTTAGTTTCACATGTACAGCAAAGCGATTCAGTTATACACACATGCATATATATGTGTATATATTCTTTTTCAGATTCCTTTCCATTCTAGGTTATTACAAGATATTGAATCTAGTTCCCTGTAGCAGAGCGGTTTCATGCTGAGGTCTGGGGCCAGGCTGCCTGCATTTACCTCATGTCTCTGCCTTTTCCCCTCACCCTGGGCAAGTTACAGAGCTTCTCTGTGCCTCATTTGTTTCATTTGTAAGGTGGGGATTATAGTTGTGATTTCTTTAGAGGGTTGTTTTGAAGATGAAATGAGGTAATAGACGTAAAGCACATTGCAGCACAATAAACACTCAATGAAAAGTTTTACTAACTCAAATTCATTTCTTCGTGGCCCTTGCAAAACCCGTGCTACCCTTTTGCAGTCAGGCATTTTCACAAAGTGCTCTGTACCACAGACCCAGGGTTATCTCTGGGTTCTTCCCCCGGAGGTTCCTGAGTGTGGACTGTGTTGACATCCCATTATTAGCATCTCCTGCTGCCTGGGGTGCAGTCAAAGTTTTCCAAGTGGCCTTGGATACCCCCGGGGTTTGCTGCACCTCAGTGCACCTCGGAGCATGATACAGGAACTGAAATGGCAGAAACCGAAAGCAAAATTTTAGAATTCAGCCAAGAAACGGTTGGCTGTTTTTCCCTTTGCTGTGTATGTTTTAAAAAGTGGGGCGGGGGAGTTAAACGGAAAACCTCTAAAACCTGTAAAGTCTTGCATGTTGTATTTCAAGGTTGTTTTGGTCTAATTTTCTAAGTATCAGGACAGAGTTTTCGCTCCTTTCATTCAGCAGACATCTGTTGAGTGCTTACTGTGGTGTGCCCTGATTCCCCATATGCATCTGGTGGCCATCCACCCTGGATTTTCTAGAACAATCCCAATTTTAGATGTCTTTGGCATCTTTTCATGGAAATAAATTAACAAGGCAGGGGGGAAAAAGCCTTTGTCGGACCCGCTGGCCAGAATTTTGTTTTGTATTTACTTTCACCTGGGTTTCTGCTTGCCCCAAGCTTAGGAGCTGTCTAGAAACAAAGTCTCCACAAAGCCTGCAGGACTGCTTGTGCCAGAGGACGAGGTACCAGCCTGTATCCTCTGTTTCCCCTTTGGAGGAAGAGACTTAAATATGAAAGGTTTTCATCTGTAATTCTGGTTGTTTGGGTCTGGCAATACTGGAAACTAACTGTATATTTCATATTCTTGTAATGTTTGCTTTTTTTCTCTTTTACAGTGAGATGTATCACTGTGATAAGTAGAAAAGAAAGTTTTTTTAAACAATTGACTTGTTGCCACAAATAAAATGGACCTTCTCTTTCTAAGCAACCCAGTAGTAAAAAGCGGTGCACTCCAGGAAGCCAAAAGCTATATACTCTGTGGGGACAGGGACCCTCTGCTCTTCCCACCTTTGTATTCCCACAGAGCAACACTCGATAAGTATCTGCAAAAGAATAACAAAGCCCTCTTTAGTGTACCTTGAAACATCTTTACTTTCCCAAATAGGATGACCAAACATTGTAGCTCACCTTAAACATGCCAAAAATTATGTATTATACACGTATGTATATGAAGTCTGGATTTACACACAGACTGTTGTTTACTTGATGAAAGGATTCCCCAGGTCCTATAGATAGCAAATCTCAGTAGGTTTAAAGTGTAATTTGATTTAATTCATTTTTCCTATGAGATAGCGGAGTAGATGAAAAGAACTTTGGTAAAACGGAAGCCCTGACATTTGAATCCTGCTTCTACCTCTGACCTGTTGTATGTCTTGGGCAAGTTTTCGTTTGTTGACTTTACCTCTCTGTGCCTCAGTTACCTCTTCCGTAAAAATGAGAATGCTTGGAGATGTTGAAGGTACCCATTAAAGCAACCTGGTGCCCTGCCAGGAGCATAGTTATAAACGGTAGCTGCTCTTATTGTCGTTGTTTTATTAAAGCTTTTCAGAACGTCCAGTGCATGCATTGAAGTATAATTACAGGGATAACCAGGAGTCCTGAAACAGATCGTGGAGGCTCATGCTTGACTGATTTGAAAAAGTAAAGCCTTTCATGCTTAATCCCAGGTGAGTAATATAAATGCTCAGACTCACAGCATTTCATGCTTGGCGTTGTAAGAGTACAGAAGCTTCCTTCACTTCCTTGTTTATGCGACGAGGCGGAGGCGGAGGCGGGGGCGGGAATCCCACCCTCCTCCAGGCCCTCCCGGCTGCCCTGCCCTTTTGAGGCTCAGCAGGGATGAGGGCGGGGGTGGGCAGGGGGGCAGCACATAAATTCGGGAGCAAGGACTGGTAAGCTGAGATGTTGGAATTGCAGCCTAGCCAGGGGAATTATTAAAGGTTCAATTCAACGAAAATACCTAAACTTCAATATAAACCTTTCAGTTTGATAAATAAACCAAGAGCTGCACCATATGGGGAGGTAGGAAGTCACCTCCCGATGGCCCCCTCCTCTCTGAGGCGTGAAAGACACCGGACGGGCTGACAGGCCTGCACACTGAAGGCCTGGGTATCCCTGCCACGGTGCCAAACAAGGAGGATGTGCTCCAGGTTCGTGGTTCCAAGACCCACTGAGCTTCAAGAAGTAATGACAGGAAAATAAAAGGAAGAAGAGGGGAGGGAGGCAACGGACGGGTGGCTTCTTGCTCCAGCATCTGGTCTCCAGCAGTCAGGTTGTACAGGCACCAACCAAGCTGAGCCTGTGGGGCGGCCCTGCCTGTTGTCTGGGAGTGCAGTAGCTCTGGTTCTTTGCGAACACCCTTTGCAAGTCAGCAAGTGAACAGACTTTCTCCTCATGCCACACCTGCCATGATGTCCTTCTAGAATCGAGGAGGGGCCACTGGGAAGTGGATAAGGGGCCACGGGGCTGCTGGGCACTCCCACCCCGACCCCACAAAAGAATGGGTCTCCATGTCCCCTCTTGTCCATGTCGTGAGTGTGTAATTTCATTACAGTTCAAAGATCAGAGAGATAGAATGGCCTTCAAGGGAGGAGACCCAGAAAACAGGCCCCTTTTTCCAGAACACACGGTTAGAATAGAATAGCCTTATCCTTCACATGTATACACACACACACGAAGTTACCGTACATGGAGATTATATAGTAAGAGTTTACTGAAATGTGTGAGACTACAACTTGTACTTCTTTGAATCCTTTATAATTCCTGATACAGTGCTATAGCCATAGTAGATGCTCAATCAATATTTGTTAAATAAATGAATACATGCCTGTTGAAATAAGGAGCTCTGGGTTGATTAGGGTGGGTTTCAGGGAGAAGGTAGTACGTTACCTAGATCATTATGCGGCATTGACCAGAATGTTGGGTATAGTAAACTTTTCAATGTTATTATCAGAGCTACACAACCTGTAGTGTTGTGTAAACATTAAGAAACAATACCAATTCCCTTCCAGCTCTTTCTTATAAGATGTATGGGGGGCAGTGAGACACTTAGCTTTTGAGTGATCTTTTATTGCTGTTGAAGGCAAGGAAGTTATTTCCTGAGATATGGATGTACAGCAATCCTCTTTTCAGTCCTGTTTTTCTCCTCTGCTTACAAGCTTCCTAATAAGAACCATGTCATGAAATCCGCAGTGGTGAACAACAGGGGTCGGGTGATCTCACTTGAAAGACCGCTCATCACAAGAATAACACATCACTTAGTTCTGTTGAAGATGGACATGTAGGGCAGGCTCCTTGGTAATAATTTTCACTGTGCCTGATTCTAGGAAGAGAGACAAATTGTTTATTAAAACTCAGGTGACTGTATCTTTTCTGATGCAGACATGATGGATTACGGTGTAATGATTATAAGTGTATTCTCCAGTGCTTTGGCAAATAATTTATTATGCCTTTGTAGAAAGTTTGATGTTTTCAGCATATTTTGAAAATAACGCGTCTTCCTCTACCAGAGCAGGAACAGCCTCTGAGTGAAGGCAGGGGCATGAGAAATATGCCATTTCTGCATGGGTGGCTCGCTATTCTCAGCACACCTTGGTGTAAATTAAGGCAATACTGGCTGCTTGTGATGGTTAATTCTATGTGTCAACTTCGCTGGGCCACGGTGTCCAGATACGGGGTCAAATATTCTGGATGTTTCTGCGAGGGCATTTTTGGATGAGATTAACATTTAAATTGGTTGTTTCCGTGTAAAGCAGATTGCCCTCTGTGATATGGACGAGCCTCATCTAATCCGTTGAAGCCCTGGCTAGAACAAAGATCTGACCTTCCCCAAGCAAGAGTGAAGCCCTGAGCAGATGGTCTTTGGACTTGAACTGCAGCGCTGGCTCTTCCTAGGTCTCAGCCTGCTGATTTTGAACTTGCCATCTACCACAATCACATGAGCCAGCTCCTTAAAATAAATCTCTCTGTAGATAGATAGATACACACATCCTACTGATTCTGGTTTTCTGGAGAACCCTGACAAATACAGTGCTATAACAAACAATCCTGCACATTTCAGTGGCTGCACACAGTAGAATTGATGTCTTGCTCAGGGAGCTGCCCAATACCAGGGCTCCTTGTCAGGGGCTGGTTTTCCATTATGTGGTGATTCAGAGACCCAGGCTTCTTTCATCCTGTGATCCACTTTCCTCCAGGCTTGAGTCCTCTTATGTCCAGCCAGCAGAACGGAAAGTGAGAGTAGAGAAGGCACATCTTGTTAACCACCTTGGCCAGATGAGACATACATCATTTCCACTCATTTTCCGCTGCTGGACATTAGTCACATGACTCCATCAAGAAGGATGATGGGGTTGAGAAATGTGGTCCTTGACCGGGAATCTACTTACTGACAACAACTCTCTACTATAGAAAAGGAAGCAAGAATTTGGTAGCTACCACAGTCATCTTCGTGAACACTCATTTTCTTAT
>NW_006796034.1:1590850-1625324 GCF_000442215.2 Lipotes vexillifer | reverse complement strand
TTTTACGGTACGCGGGCCTCTCACTGTCGTGGCCTCTCCCGTTGCGGAGCACAGGCTCCGGACGCGCAGGCTCAGCTGCCATGGCTCACGGGCCCAGCCGCTCCGCGGCACGTGGGATCTTTCCGGAACGGGGCACTATCCCGTGTCCCCTGCATCGGCAGGCGGACTCTCAACCACTGCGCCACCAGGGAAGCCCTTATATGTATTTTTAAGAAGATTTACTACACCTCAACTCTAATTCCTTTTGTGTTTTCTTTGGTGAATTTGTTTCCTTCTGAGATGACACAGAGCTTCTTGTGTCAATTTCCTGAGTGATTGACCTCACATCATTAGACTTTTCACAGATTTAAAATCTCACAAGGAAAGCAAGGTTAAATAACAACAGAAAGCAGAACATATTACATGTGCAATGAGCAGGATGGAAGGTAAATACAGTGGGTGTTCAGAGGAAGGAAAGACTCTTGGCCTGTTATGTTCAGAGAGAGCATTTATGGAAGATGTGTACTTGAACTGAGACATTAAGTATGAGTGGTATTTCGTTTTTTGTTTTTGGCTGCGATGGGTCTTCGTTGCTGCGCACGGGCTTTGTCTAGTTGCAGCGAGTGGGGGCTACTCTTTGTTGCGGTGCGTGGGCTTCTCATTGCGGTGGCTTCTCTTGTTGCGGAGCACGGGCTCGAGGGGCACGGGCTTCGGTAGTTGTGGCTTGGGGGATCTAACTGAGGCACACGAGCTCAGTAGTTGTGGCGCATGGGCTTAGTTGCTCCGCAGCATGTGGGAATCTTCCCAGACCAGGGATTGAACCCATGTCCCCTGCATTGGCAGGCAGATTCTTAACCACTGCACCACCAGGGAAGTCCCAAATGGGCAGAGGGAATGGGGAGGACATTCCAAAGAGGATGAATAGGAGGCTTGAGTAAGAAAACAGAGACAGAAATGAGAAAGTAATTTTTTGAGGAATAGTCAGAAAAACAATTTGACTAGAGAGAATACCAGGGAGAATATTGACTTTTTTAAAAAAGCAAATTAAATCTGGGGTGTGTTTGAATTGAATCAAAGTAGTATATAAATAATGGAGATCCTCAGAATATTTTTGCATACAAAAAATAATATTTTAGAAGAACAATGTAGTGGAAGTGTGCAGGATGGTATGGAGAGGAGTGCACAGAAGTAACAGACCAGAATCTTCATGACCCCTGATTGTACAATCTGTGGTTGTTTTTTATTAGTCAGAACATTTTTAGTTGCATGCGAAAGAAGTGCAACTTAAACTGGCTTAAGCAAAAAGAGGATTTCTTGGTTTGTGTAAAAGAGAAATCTTGGCTACATCTGTTTTAAACATGGCTGGAATCCAGGAGCAAAAAGTGTACCATTAGAGTTCAGTCTTTCCATCCCTCATGAGCAACATGGCATTGGCAGCTCCAGCCTCATGTCCTCATGGCTTGGCGAGCCCAGCAGAAAGAGACAATCTTCCTAGACAGTGCCTGTGGACCATCCCGGGGCAGATGCTTCTCGTCCAGGTTTGGGACATATGTGCATCCCTGAACCAGTACTATGGCCAGAGTGGGGGACTGCTCTGGCCAATGCTGGACCTTGTGCCCCCAGAGTGGGAAGATATGTATATTTGGGGGAGGATGTAGACAGGCCAACCAGTCCCATCTGAAACATGCAAAGGGGTCTACCAGGAGAAAGCTTCTATTATCAAAAGGAGAAAAGAGGGGTACACTTCACTACCACCTCTAATTTTTTGCATTAGGTTTCTCCTTTCCCTAAATATGTTTTAAGTTCCAACTTACACAAACATTTAGGTGCTTCTACGTTGGCTGGATTCTGTTTTACTAGTATCTTCCATCTCATCTCTCTATATCACCTATGCTAGTACTGAGCATATAGTAAATACTCAACTCTCTCTGAATTCTACTCCAGAAATTCTACACTCATCCTTCTATTTACACTCCCCATCCTTACCCCATGACCAATGCCCTCACATTTCTTCCCTGGCCTACTGCAACAAACTCCCTACTGGGCTTTCTACCTCTAATCTCTGGCCTTTCTAATTCATTATGTACAATCTACCAGAGTTATCTTCCTAACATGCAGGTCAGATTGTGATAGATCTCGACATAGGACAAGTTCCATGATCCTTAGTGTGGTCATGTGGTCGCTTGTTTAATGCCCACAGATTCCTCCCATCTCAGTATGTATCTCCTTTGCAATGTGACTTTGCTGCTTCTGCTGAGAAGTGGAGGCCATTTTTCCGCCTCCTTGAATCTGGGTTGGCCTTGGGATTTGGGTTGACAAATAAAATGCAGCAGATGTGACATGAGAGTTCTGAAATTTAGGCCTAACCTGCATGGTAGCTGCTGCTTGTTTGGAGCGTTGCCCTGAGACTGCTATGAGGGAGCCAGTCTAGCCTGATGGAGAACGAGAAGCCAGGTGGGGAAAAGCCGAGGCTCTCTAGCCAGCAACCAGCCCCCCCACACCAACTGCCAGACTTGTGAGTGAGGCCACTTGCACCTCCCAGCCGGCTCATTCTCTAGCTCTCTGCAGGCAGCGTAATAAGCCCAGGAGAAACAAAAGAGGATTTCCCAGCCAAACCATGGAATTATGAGAAATAGGAAATCGTTGTCGTTTTAGGCCAGTAAGTTTGTGGGCATTGTGGTATGCAGCAGTGGATAACTGAAATAGGCAGAATCACTAGAATTTGTTGGAAGGTGAGGAATAAAATGACTAGAATGACTCCCATTAATTGAGGTTTAAAGAAATAGATGAAGAATGTAGATGAGGGTGTAATGAGCATTGGAAGCCTTTGGGATATTCCAGTGTGTCCAGATGTCCAGCTGGTGGGTGAATACATGGGTCTGGGGCTGCCTGGATTGAATCATCCTTTTCAGTACTTGAGATTGGATTAAGTCACCAAGGAGCATCCAGTGAGTGAGGGGAGGCAGAAGCCAAAGTTCAGAAGAGACAACCTTGGGGAACACGAACTTTTAAGGTTGGGCAGAGGAAAGAAAGCCAGAAGAGGAGATGGAATTTTTTAACACAGTTAAAAAGGGGCAGAATATGTTTATGTACTTTGCTTTTGTTCTTCCTTTTTTTCTGGCTGATCAATGAGGAAAGAAAGAAAAGCAGTAGAAGAAATCAAGACTCTACCTGGGATGGTAATGGAAGGGTATCCCAAGGACCTAATCGGTCATTCTCAGGATGCAAACTACCCCTAGAAACACAGCAGGTCAGTGGTGAGACGTTCGCCATCGCATTCCAGGTCACGGGGGGTGGGGGGGAGATGCTCAGCAAAGTGGCATGGCAAACCCTGAGAAAAAACTATTAAACAACCTTGCTGCCTGTGCTTCTCTTTCACCCAAACAGAGATCTGAGGAAAACCCAAACAAATGCAGAGAAATATGGACAAACTAGCCACTTGTCAACATCAGGAGAGGCAGAGATGTGTGCAGAGGCAGCCACAGGTGGACAGAAAGCAAAATCTATAGAACATAGACAACACAGTGAGAAGAGACAAAGATACGTGAACATAGCAAGGGGGCATGTTTCTTGAACTGTGAGACCTCTTCCTCAAGTTCCTGTCTCTCTCAGATACAACATCAGTGTCGCTTTATGGATAACGTCCTGTGGGAAACTCAATTATTCCCTTTATGTTTCGGGATATGTAGGTATACAATTACATATTTATGCCAGAGTCACAAACTCCCCATCCAAAACCCACCATAACAGTTTAAATTAACCGAGCTGCTGATACTCTAATTTACAATATGCAGGGTATGTGTGGATGTGTGTGTTTAGTAATCACATCACATCCCTCAAACAAACTCAGCTATCTTGGATTTAGTCCCCTCGTTTTACAGTTTTTTTGACATTTTTGATATTAAGACTGCAGCACTGTTTGCAACTCTCTACCTCTTAGCCAAAGATTCGATTTAACAAGCACATGCTGAGCATCCACTCTCTGAGGTTCTGCAGGGCCCACACAGATGTAGGTAGTAGTGCCCTGGTAAGCCAGCACTCCAGAAAAGATGCCCTGATTTATAACATTTGCCAATTTTTGTAGTTGAAACACTCCCACTGTGGCTGATTTCAAGCCACCAAAGGTTTTACAACTAGCTCACAAAAATCCTGACTATTTAGCTGTCCTGGGACAAACATTTTAAAATGAGTTGCAGGACTTCCCTGGCAGTCCAGTGGTTAAGACTCCACACTTGCTTCCACTGCAGAGGGCACGGGTTCAATCCCTGGTCAGGGAACTAAGATCCCACATGCCACGTGGTACAGCTAAAAAAAAAAAATAGCAAAAAGAATGAGTTGCCACATGGAGGAAATCCGAGGTACCCCAGATGACAACAAGTACCAACCATGAGCTATGTGTGTGAAACCTTGTTGGTCCTTCCAGCCCAGCTGAGTCTCCAGCCAAAGTGTGCCCAGGTGAGACCAGCACAAGAACCTCCCAGCCAAACCAAAGAAGCATGAGAAATTATGCGTTATTATTTTAAGGCACTAAGTTTTGAGAAGCTTTGTTATACATCAATTGCTACCTAATACACGTAAAGTACAGATTGCATGGGAAGGGTCAGTCTATAGAGAAGCAGGAGCCTTTTTTTAGCCTTCCCATCCCTTTTTTTTCATCCTCAGCCCTATTCACAAGTTACCTGGGAAGTTTCGATCTCTTTCTTTGCTACACCAATACTTCCTGGACACCTAGTGCTGAACATAAGCATTGGCAGCTCCAGTGCTCTAGCCCCTTTGAATATGCCGCCAGTCCAAATTTTAATCAGACTAGGGGCTGCACAAAGCAAAGATTTGTATTTACAAACAGTGGTCTTAGGAAAATGTGTTTTACTGAAAATCAGGACTGATAATTCCATGAAGTGAGGGGAATTGGAAACCCCATGAGCAAGGCCACCCAAAGGCAGACAGAGCATTTAATAACACCCTCCTCCTCTGTTTTATTGTCTCCTCTGGATACTGACATTTCTTATCTGTCCCACCATCAGTAACGGACTTTGACCAACTGTAACTGATGTGTTAAATATTGACTTGGTACAGTAGCGAGGATCCAGGATCCATTTCTTCCAGGACATTCCATTCCCATAGTGAGTATTTTGGAGGACCGGGTGCCGCTGTTTCTGCACACTTTTGCATAGCGGGCTCCTCTAAGGGATCTTCTACTAAAGATTTCCAAGGACAAGGTCTGTCACTTTGGCCTGTGTTCTATCATCATGTGTGAAACACTGGTGACTCCAAAGTGTCAGGAACCAGGATGATGAAAAAGCATCACCTCAAAAATTCAATTTCTAAAGAAAAGCAAGAAAATGACGATCACAAAAGTCAAGATAGGGTTTCCTCCCAGGAGAAGGGAACGGGTTAATGATCAGGGAGGGACACAGAGAGAAGGCTTCAGGTAATGCTCCATTTCTTACCTGAGTGCTGGGGTCACATGGCATTTGCTTCATAGCAATTTTTTAAAGTATTCACGTAATTTTTTTATTGAAGTATAATTGATTTACAATATTGTGTTAACTTCAGGTGGATAGCAAAGTGATTCAGTTTATATATATATGTATACTTTTTCAGATTCTTCTCCATTGTAGGTTATTACAAGATATTGAATATAATTCCCTGTGCTATAGAGTAGGATCTTGTTTGTTTTATATATAGTAGTGTGTATCTGTTAATCCCGAACTCCTAATTTATCCCTCCCCATCTTCCCCTTTGGTTGGTTTTCTTTTTTTTTGAATTTTTAAAATTTTATTTATTTTTTATACAGCAGATTCTTATTAGTTATCTGTTTTATACATATTACTGTATATATGTCAATCCCAATCTCCCAATTCATCCCATCACCACCCCCGCCCCACTTTCCCCCCTTGGTGCCCGTATGTTTGTTCTCTACATCTGTGTCTCTATTTCTGCCTTGCAAACCGGTTCTTCTGTACCATTTTTCTAGATTCCACATATATGCGTTAATATACAATTTTGTTTTTCCCCCTTTGGTTGGTTTTCTTTTTTTTTGAATTTTTAAAATTTTATTTATTTTTTATACAGCAGATTCTTATTAGTTATCTGTTTTATACATATTACTGTATATATGTCAATCCCAATCTCCCAATTCATCCCATCACCACCCCCGCCCCACTTTCCCCCCTTGGTGCCCGTATGTTTGTTCTCTACATCTGTGTCTCTATTTCTGCCTTGCAAACCGGTTCTTCTGTACCATTTTTCTAGATTCCACATATATGCGTTAATATACAATATTTGTTTTTCTCTTTCTGACTTACTTCACTCTGTATGACAGTCTCTAGGTCCATCCACGTCTCTACAAATGACCCAATTTCATTCCTTTTTATGGCTGAGTAATATTCCATTGTATATATATACTATATCTTCTTTATCCATTCGTCTGTCAATGGGCATTTAGGTTGCTTCCATGACCTGGCTATTGTAAATAGTGCTACAATGAACACTGGGGTGCATGTGTCTTTTTGAATTATGGTTTTCTCTGGGTATATGCCCAGTAGTGGGATTGCTGGGTCATATGGTATTTCTATTTTTAGTTTTTTTTTTTTTTTAACATCCTTATTGGAGTATAATTGCTTTACAGTGTTGTGTTAGTTTCTGCTGTATAACAAAGTGAATCAGCTATATGCATACGTATATCCCTGTATCCCCTCCCTCTTGTGCATCCCTCCCATCCTCCTTATCTCATCCCTCTAAGCGGTCACAAAGCACTGAGCTGATCTCCATGTGCCATGCAGCCGCTTCCACTAGCTATCTGTTTTACATTTGGTAGTGTATATATGTCAATGCTACTCGCTCACTTTGTCCCAGCTTACCCTTTCCCCGCCCCAGGTCCTCAAGTCCATTCTCTACATCTGTGTCTTTATTCCTGTCCTGTCCCTAGGTTCATTAGAACCTTTTTTTGTTTGTTTTTTTAGATTCCATATATATGTGTTGGCATATGGTATTTGTTTTTCTCTTTCTGACTTACTTCACTCTGTATGACAGACTCTAGGTCCATCCACCTCACTACAGATAACTCAACTTCGTTTCTATTTATGGCTGAGTAATATTTCATTGTATATACGTGCCACACTTTCTTTATCCATTCATCTGTCGATGGACACCTAGGTTGCTTCCATGTCCTGGATATTGCAAATAGGGCTGCAATGAACATTGTGGTACATGACTCTTTTTGAATTATGGTTTTCTCAGGCTATATGCCCAGTAGTGGGATTGCTGGGTCATATGGTAGTTCTATTTTTAGTTTTTTAAGGAGCCTCCACACTGTTCTCCATAGTGGCTGTATCAATTTACATTCCCACCAACAGTGCAGGAGGGTTCCATTTTCACCACTAACCCTTTCCAGCATTTATTGTTTGTAGATTTTTTTTTCTTTTTCCTTTTTTCTTTTTTTTTTTTTTTGCATTACGCGGACCTCTCACTGTTGTGGCCTCTCCCGTTGCGGAGCACAGGCTCCGGACACACAGGCTCAGCGGCCGTGGCTCACGGGCCCAGCCGCTCCGCAGCACGTGGGATCCTCCTGGACCGGGGCACGAACACGTGTCCCCTGCATCGGCAGGCGGACTCTCAACCACTGCGCCACCAGGGAAGCCCTGTTTGTAGATTTTTTGATGATGGCCATTCTGACCGGTATGAGGTGATATCTCATTGTAGTTTTGATTTACATTTCTCTAATGATTAGTGATGTTGAGCATCCTTTCATGTGTTTGTTGGCAATCTGTATATCTTCTTTGGAGAAAAGTCTATTTAGGATTCTGCCCATTGTTGGATTGGGTTGTCTTTTTGATATCGAGCTGCATGAGCTGCTTGTATATTTTAGAAATTAATCCTTTGTCAGTTGCTTCATTTGCAAATATTTTCTCCCATTCTGAGGGTTGCCTTTTTGTCTTATTTATGGTTTCCTTTGCTGTGCAAAAGCTTTTAAGTTTCATTAGGTCCTATTTGTTTATGTTTGTTTTTATTTCCATTTCTCCAGGAGGTGGGTCAAAAAGTATCTTGCTGTGATTTATGTTACAGAGTGTTCTGCCTGTGTTTTCCTCTAAGAGTTCTATAGTGTCTGGCCTTCCATTTAGGTCTTTAATCCATTTTGAGTTTATTTTTGTGTATTGTGTTAGGGAGTGTTCTAATTTCATTCTTTTACATGTAGCTGTCCAGTTTTCCCAGCACCACTTATTGAAGAGGCTGCCTTTTCTCCAGTGTTTATTCTTGCCTCCTTTATCAAAGATAAGGTGACCATATGTGTGTGGGTTTATCTCTGGGATTTCTATCCTTTTCCATGGATATATATTTCTGTTTTTGTGCCAGTACCATACTGTCTTGATCACTGTAGTATTTTTAGTTAAGGAACCTCCACACTATTCTCCATAGTGGCTGTATCAATTTACATTTCCACCAACAGTGCAAGAGAGTTTCCTTTTCTCCACACCTTCTCCAGCATTTGTTGTTTGTAGATTTTCTGATGATGTTCATTCTAACCAGTGTGAGGTGATACCTCATTGTAGTTTTGATTTGCATTTCTCTAATAATTAGTGATGTTGAGCAGCTTTTCATGTGCTTCTTGGCCATCTGTATGTCTTCTTTGGCGAGATGTCTATTTAGGTCTTCTGCCCATTTTTTGATTGGGTTGTTTGTTCTTTTAATATTGAGCTGCATGAGCTGCTTATATATTTGGAAGATTAACCCTTTGTCCCTTGATTCATTTGCAAATATTTTCTCCCATTCTGAGCTTGTCTTTTCATCTTGTTTATGGTTTCCTTTGCTGTGCAAAACTTTGAAGTTTCATTAGGTCCCATTTCTTTGTTTTTGTTTTTATTTCCATTACTCTAGGAGGTGGGTCAAAAAAGATCTTGCTGTGACTTATGTCAAAGAGTGTTCTTCCTATGTTTTCCTCTAAGAGTTTTATAGTATCTGGCCTTACATTTAGGTCTTTAATCCATTTTGAGTTTATTTTTGTGTATGGTGTTAGGGAGTGTTCTAATTTCATTCTTTTACATGTAGCTGTCCAGTTTTCCCAGCACCACTTATTGAAGAGACTGCCTTTTCTCCATTGTATATCCTTGCCTCCTTTGTCACAGATTAGTTGACCATAGGTGTGTGGGCTTATCTCTGGGCTTTCTATCTTGGTCCATTGATCTGTTTCTGTTTTTGTGCCAGTACCATATTGTCTTGATTCCTGTAGCTCTGTAGTATAGTCTGAAGTCAAGCTTTCTGATTCCTCCAGCTCCATTTTTTTCCCTCAAACTGCTTTGGATATTTGGGGTATTTTGTGTCTCCATACAAATTGTAAGATTTGTTGTTCTACTTCCATAAAAAATGCCATTGGTAATTTTTTTTTTTTTTCGGTACGTGGGCCTCTCACCGCTGCAGCCTCCCCTGTCACGGAGCACAGGCTCTGGACGCGCAGGCCCAGCAGCCATGGCCCACGGGCCAAGCCGCTCCGTGGCATGTGGGATCCCCCTGGACCGGGTCACGAACCCACGTCCCCTGCATCGGCAGGTGGACTCTCAACCACTGTGCCACCAGGGAAGCCAGCCATTGGTAATTTGATAGGGATTGCATTGAATCTGTAGATTGCTTTGGGTAGTGTAGTCATTTTCACATTATTGATTCTTCCAATCGAAGAACATGCTTTATCTCTCCATCTGTTTGTGTCACCTTTGATTACTTTCATCAGGGTCTTATAGTTTTCTGAGTACAAGGTATTCCTGAGTACAAGGTACAAAGTATTCCTAGGTATTTTATTCTTTTTGTTGCAGTGGTGAATGCGATTGTTTCCTTAATTTCTCTTTCTGATCTTCCATTGTTAGTGTATAGGAATGCAAGAGATTTCTGTACATTAATTTTGTATCCTGCAACTTTACCAAATTCATTGATTAGCTCTAGTAGTTTTCTGGTAGCATCTTTAGGATTCTCTATGTATAGTATCATGTCATCTGCAAAGAGTGACAGTTTTACTTCTTCTTTTCCAATTTGGATTCCTTTTATTTCTTTTCCTTTTCTGATTGCCGTGGCTAAAACTTCCAAAACTATGTTGAATAACAGTGGTGAGAGTGAACATCATTGTCTTCTTCCTGACCTTAGAGGAAATGCTTTCAGTTTTTCACCATTGAGAATGATGTTTGCTGTGGGTTTGTCGTGTATGTGGCCTTTGTTTTTATTTTTTTGTTTTGTTTTATTTTTGCGGTATGCGGGCCTCACTGTTGTGGCCTCTCCCATTGCGGAGCACAGGCTCCGGACGCGCAGGATCAGTGGCCATGGCTCACGGGCCCAGCCGCTCCGCAGCATGCGGGATCCTCCCGGACCGGGGCACGAACCTGCGTCCCCTCCATTGTCAGGCGGACTCTCAACCACTGCGCCACCAGGGAAGCCCCAATGTGGCCTTTATTATGTTGAGGTAGGTTCCCTCTATGCCCACTTTCTAGAGATTTTTTGTCATAAATGGGTGTTGAATTTTGTCAAAAGCTTTTTCTGCATCTACTGAGATGATCATATGGTTTTTATTCTTCAGTTTGTTAATATGGTGTATCACATTGGTCAATTTGCATATATTGAAGAATCCTTGCATCCCTGGGGTAAATCCCACTTGATCCTGGTGTATGATCCTTTTAATGTATTGTTGGATTCTGTTTGCTAGTATTTTGTTGAGGACTTTTGCATCTATATTCATCAGTGATATTGGTCTGTAATTTTCTTTTTTTGTAGTATCTCTGTCTGGTTTTGGTATCAGGGTGATGGTGGCCTCGTAGAATGAGTTTGGGAGTGTTCCATGCTCTACAATTTTTTGGAAGAGTTTGAGAAGGATAGGTGTTAGCTCTTCTTTAAATGTTTGATAGAATACACCTGTGAAACCATCTGGTCCTGGACTTTTGTTTGTTGGAAGATTTTTAATCACAGTTTCAATTTCATTACTTGTGATTGGTCTGTTCATATTTTCTATTTCTTCGTGATTCAGTCTTGGAAGGTTATACCTTCCTAAGGATTTGTCCATTTCTTCCAGGTTGTCCATTTTATTGGTGTAGAGTTGCTTGTAGTAGTCTCTCGTGATGCTTTTTATTTCTGTGGTGTCCATTGTAACTTCTCCATTTTCATTTCTAATTTTATTGATTTGAGTCCTCTCCTGCTTTATCTTGATGAGTCTGGCTAAAGGTTTATCAATTTTGTTTATCTTCTCAAAGAACCAGGTTTTAGTTTTATTGATCTTTGCTGTTGATTTCTTTGTTTCTATTTCATTTATTTCTGCTCAGATCTTTATGATTTCTTTCCTTCTACTACCTTTGGGTTTTGTTTGTTCTTATTCCTTTGTCTAGTTCCTTTAGGTGTAAGGTTAGTTTGTTTATTTGAGATTTTTCTTGTTTCTTGAGGTAGGATTGTGCTGCTCTAAACTTCCCTCTTAGAACTGCTTTTGCTGCATCCCATAGGTTTTCAATCGTCGTGTTTTCATTGTCTTTTGTCTCTATGTAGTTTTTGATTTCCTCTTTGATTTCTTCAGTGATCTCTTGGTTATTTAGTAATGTATTGTTTAGACTCCATGTCTTTGTGGTTTTTACTTTTTTTTCCCTGGTGATTTCTAATCTCATAGCATTGTGGTTGGAAAAGATGCTTTATATGACTTCAATTTTCTTAAATTTACCGAGGCTTGATTTGTGACCCAAAATTGTAATCTGTTTTTTTTTGGACGGAATGTCCTATAAATATCAGTTAAATTTTTCTGGTCTATTGTGTCATTTAAAGCTTGTGTTTCCTTATTAATTTTCTGTCTGAATGATCTGTCCATTGTTGTAAGTAAGGTGTTAAAGTCCCCCACTATTATTGTGTTACTGTCAATTTCCTCTTATAGCTGTTAGCAGTTGCCTTATGTATTGAGGTGCTCCTATGTTGGGTGCATATATATTCATAATTGTTATATCTTCTTCTTGGATTGATCCCTTGATCATTATGTAGTGTCCTTCCTTGTCTCTTGTAACATTCTTTATTTTAAAGTCTATTTTATCTGATAGAGTATTGCTGCTCCAGCTTCCTTTTGATTTCCATTTGCATGGAATATCTCTTTCCATCCCCTCACTTTCAGTCTGTATGTATCTCTAGGTCTGAAATGGATCTCTTATAGACAGCATATTTATGGATCTTGTTTTTGTATCAATTCAGCAAGCCTGTGTCTTTTGGTTGGAGCATTTAATCCATTCACGTTTAGGATAATTATCGATATGTATGTTCCTATTACCATTTTCTTAATTGTTATGGGTTTGTCTTTGTAGGTCCTTTTCTTCTGTTGTGTTTCCCACTTAGAGAAGCTCCTTTAGCATTTGTTGTAGAGCTGGTTTGGTAGTGCTAAACTGTCTTAGCTTTTGCTTGTCTGTAAAGCTTTTGATTTGTCCATCGAATCTGAATGAGATCCTTGCCAGGAAGAGTAATCTTGGTTGTAGTTTCTTCCTTTTCATCACTTTAAATATATTGTGCTACTCCCTTCTGGCTTGTAGAGTTTCTGATGAGAAATCAGCTGTTAACCTTATGGGAGTTGCCTTATATGTTATTTGTCATTTTCCCTTGTTGCTTTCAATAATTTTTCTTTGTCTTTAATTTTTGTCAGTTTGATTACTATGTGTCTCAGCTTGTTTCTCCTTGGGTTTATCCTTCATGGGACTCTCTGCGCTTCCTGGACTTGGGTGGCTATTTCCCATGTTAGGGAAGTTTTAGACTATAATCTCTTCAAATATTTTCTCGGGTCCTTTCTCTCTTTCTTCTCCTTCTGGGACCCCTGTAATGTGAATGTTGTTGCATTTAATGTTTTCCCAGAGGTCTCATAAGCTGTCTTCATTTCTTTTCATTCTGTTTTCTTTATTTTGTTCCACAGCAGTGAATTCCACCATTCTGTCTTCCAGGTTACTTATCCATTCTTCTGGGTCAGTCATTCTGCTATTCGTTCCTTCTAGTGTATTTTTTATTTCAGTTATTGTATTGTTCATCCCTGTTTGTTTGTTCTTTAATTCTTCTAGGTGTTTGTCCTTTAATTCTTCTAGGTCTTTGTTAAACATTTCTTGCATCTTCTCGATCTTTGCCTCCATCCTTTTTCCGAGGTCCTGGATCATCTTCACTGTCATTATTCTGAATTCTTTTTCTGGAAGGTTGCCCATCTCCACTTCATTTAGTTGTTTTTCTGGGGTTTTATCTTGTTCCTTCATCTGGTACAGAGTCCTCTGCCTTTTCATTTTGTCTATCTTTCTGTGAATGTGGTTTTCGTTCCACAGGCTGCAGAATTGTAGTTCTTCTTGCTTCTGCTGTCTGCCCTCTGGTCTTGTTTGTTTTCTATGTCTGTGAGTCTGTTTCTGTTTTGTAAGTAAGTACATTTGTATCATTTTTTAAAATTCCACATATAAATGATATCATATGGTATTTGTCTTTCTCTGTCTGAATTACTTCACTTAGTATGATCATCTCTAGGTCCATCCATGTTGCTGCAAATGGCATTATTTTATTCTTTTTTATGGCTGAGTAATATTTCATTTTATATATATATATATATGTACATGTATATATATATACACCACATTTTCTTTATTCATTCATCTGTCAGTGGACACTTAGGTTGCTTCCATGTCTTAGGTGTTACAAATAGTGCTGCTCTGAACATTGGGGTACATGTATCTTTTCAAATTAGAGTTTTCATCTTTTCCACATATATGCCCAAGAGTGGGATTGCTGGGTCATATGGCAATTCTATTTTTAGTTTTTTAAGGAACCTCCATACTGTTCTCCATAGTGGCTGCACTAATTCACATTCCCACCAACAGTGTAGGAGGGTTCCCTTTTCTCCACACCCTCTCCAGCATTTATTATTTGTAGATGTTTGGTGGTGGCCATTTTGACTGGTATGCAACGTTGAGCATTTTTTCATCAGCCTGTTGGCCATCTGTATGTCTTCTTTGGAGAAACATCTATTTAGGTGTTCTGCCCATTTTTTTTTTTTTTTTTTTGCGGTACGCAGGCCTCTCACTGCTGTGGCCTCTCCTGTTGCGGAGCACAGGCTCCGGCCGTGCAGGCTCAGTGGCCATGGCTCACGGGCCCAGCCGCTCCGTGTGTTCTGCCCATTTTTTGACTGTGTTGTTTGTTGTTTTGATATTGTTTTGATATGAGCTGTTTGTATATTTTGGAAATTAATCCCTTGTCAGTTGCATTGTTTGCAGATATTTTCTCCCATTCTGCACGTAATTTGTATACTTTTGTGAATGTAGGTTTTGTTTCACCATAAAAAAATAATTTAAAAGTAGTGCCTTCTGCATTCTGATTTCTTGTCATGTCACCTGGAAGCTTGTTAGAAATGAAGAATCTGGACCCCACCTCAGACCTACTAGACCTACTGAGCCCCAGTGGTTTGTCTGCCACGTTAAAGATTGAGAAGCACTGTCCAAGCATAAAAGACCATAAATCACTAGTCCCAAGGTATTGGGAAAGTCACCTTATCCTTGAGTCTTAGTTTCTCATCAGCCAAGTGGGCGTAATAATACAGATGTGGCCTCCCTTCCAGGCTGCTGTGAGGAGGATGTGTGATGATGAATGTGAAAGTACTTTGAAAAAACAGTAAAGCACCATCTAAAAATTAGGTATTTTTATCACCTTGGGGTAGAGCCCTGAAAGAATCGATTACAAAGAAGCAAACAATTATCATTTCCTCAGTTTCATACTTTCTGGAATCTTTTCAATTCTAGTTTCCTGGCAGCCTCACGCTCCTTGGTTCTGCTTCTTCAAACTTGCTTTCCTCCCTGCCCTAGGACCCAGATGCTGGGTCCTCCAGGCCCTTTGCACCCTCTCTAGGACAGCTGGCCTCTTTCAAAAGGCACTGGGGTTGCCAACGTGACTTTCTCACAAATCAAACTGTGCTGTATGACAACAGTGTTCTGGCCTCACCTGGGCACAAGCTGAGCTCCAGAGGAATCTGTGAACAGTGGATAGGCAGGCCTCCAATACACTTTCCATTGCTCATGGCTCTTGTTTTTTAGGGAAAAAAAGCAGAAATCCTGTGGTCTACATGGAAAAACTCAAAAAGTGATGAAAAATACATGCATTATTTTGTAAGATATTAAGTCTTCTAAATTTTGAAAAATACACAGCAATTCGCAAAAGGTCCAAATGGACAGGTAAGGAAAGTACTTATGCTTGTGGCTGGCCCAGGTTTCTTGCATTGGGCTCCTTCTGCTGAGTTTCAAGAATCAACATGATGTTATTTTTAAGGATGAATTTCATAAGCACTAGACGTTCAGTTGTTAAGGTTAATCATTTGTTCATTTAAGTATGTCTTTAAAGGCCGGCCCACACCAGGTTCTGTTCTTGGTTGTCCTTGTGATCTACTAGTACAACATGGAGAGATATAGATGTGTGTATGTGTGTGTGTGTGTGTGTGTGTGTGTGTGTGTGTGTGTGTGTTTGTGTGTAGGTTTTTCAACGACCACATTAAAGAAAGAGAAGATATCAAAGGGGTATAGTGAAATTTTTAAGAACTCCCGCCAGAGCACGTGTTCTAGAGTCAGACCTTCCTGGCCAATCCTAGTACTACCAGTTATTAGTTGTAAGACTGGGTAAGTTACTTAACTGCACTGGATATAAATGTTTTCATCTGTACAATGGGGATAAAAACATGACCTGCTTTTTAGGTTTACTGTAAAAATTAAATGACTTAAACCATGTGCCTAATATGTGATAAGGACTCCATAAATGTTAATTACATAATGATCAAAGAGAGGAACTAGACATCAACTTAGGGGAAAAAACTTCAAACTTATTAATGTCATTATCATGCTTATTGATGTTCTTCTGATGATATTTGTGCAGAAAAGAGTTAACATAGCAGGCTCTTTTATTTTCAGACAAATTATGCTCAGAGACTGAGAATGTGTTTGCCAATAATTTATTTAACATAGGTTCACTGTGGGAATTATAATAATTTCACAAGCCAATAGCATACAGGATAAGTCTCTTAATAAGCCAGTAAAAAAATAACATAGTCCAAATCAGTGATAGATTAATTACAGTATTGTTCCAGGTAAGGGGGAGATGAAACGAATAAAGTCCAAATTTAGTTGAGGTGTGCCTTTGCACGAGCTGGTTCAGAATAGTCAGCTTAGCCAACCAAAAGCTGACTTCCAGCTGCTAGAGAAGCTGAAGTCCCTTGTTGCTAGGGATGAAAGCATTGGTGTTGGCGGGCAAGATGCTCCCCTTCATGAGGCTGCTGCACAGTTTTCACCACTGCTGGTAAAGAGTCACCTTGCCGAGGCAGGGGCTAGTGCCCCAAGGTCTTCAGAGAGTTATTAAGATCAGCAAAGGGTAGCCTTGCCCAGACCGAATGGTCTTGGTAAGTCCTCACCAACTCTTGGTGTTTAAGGCTGAAACGTCCCCTAGCCAGAGTGACTCCTCACGTTCTTATCCATAGGCCCCCAGCAGTGCCTGCCGACAGCTGAGCTACTGAGCGCTTAGAGACGACAATAGATGTTTATGACATCAGGACACAGCTTCCTCAATGTAAACAAATTCACTCTTGGATCAAAACAACTTCAGTCTTAGATCAAAAAAAAAAAAAAGCGGGTGTGAAATCATGTGAAACCAATACACAGGCCTAAACTGCTACACAAGGAGAGGTCTGCTTGCAAGGTTGGCCCTTGGCTGGTGTCTGGGAACACAGATTTTAAGAAGGTTCCCACCCTTAACTGATAAGACCGGCTTGCTGTGTCCAAACTGTTTATACAAACAACGTGGTTTATGCTCAACCCCCGCTTTCCTTCTGAGAGTCTGGAATTTGGGCTTGTGCCAGGCAGAGGCTGCCTGCGTGCACAATCAAAACCTTGGGCACTGAGTCTCCAAGGAGATCTGGTTGGCGTCTCTCTCACATGCAGAATTCTTTGCTTAATCAAAGAACCAAGTGTGTCCTTTGGGACTCCATTGGGAGAGGACCCATAGATGCTTGTGCCTGGCTTTCCCCAGACTTCGCCTACCTGCTCTTCCCTTTGCTGACTGTGCTTTGTGTCTTTTCACTGTAATAAATCAGAGCCATGAGTAGGACAGGATGCTGAGTCCTGTGAGTCCCTCTCATGAATCATCAAACTTGGGAGTGGTCTTAGAGACCTCCGGATACAGTGCTAAACTAGTTGCCTCTGAAGGGAAAATGTGTTTTTGGAAAATACTGGTACCAGAGCGTTATCTAACTTAACGTCAATAAATGAACATATCATTTTCATAAAAAGACTCAGAAACATAGGACTTGAAAAAATGTTCTTGAAAGAGTAAAGGATAAAAATGCTGCCAAGCAGCATTCTGTCCTCAATAACCCCTCTGTAAAATTGTAAAGATATTAGAAATCTTTCAGCGCTGTAAAAGTTAACTGCAATGTGTAGAGGAAGGCAGAACATGGCAGTGCTGTAATTGATAATTTTTAAATCATCACACTTTAAAAGTCCTCCTAGGGGCTTCCCTGGTGGCGCAGTGGTTGAGAGTCCGCCTGCCGATGCAGGGGACGCGGGTTCGTGCCCCGGTCCGGGAGGATCCCACATGCCACGGAGCGGCTGGGCCCGTGAGCTATGGCAGCTGAGCCTGCGCGTCCGGAACCTGTGCTCCGCAACGGGAGAGGCCACGACAGTGAGAGGCCCGCGTACCACCAAAAAAAAAAGAAAAAAGTCCTCCTGCTCCCTTCACACAATTTACCCCCTAAGGGACTTTATTTCATTGTCAGTATAAATTAATTTTGATATTCACTCACAAGTCCTGTGTTTCAAGAGATAAATGTAAATGTATCATGTTACAGATATTTCTAGACTAACTGCTTCAGCATCGGTTTTGAAATGTATTCATTCAACAAGAATTGATTGAATACCTTCTATGTGCCAGGCAGACATGTAAAATCTTTAGTTTAACTTCCGTCCTGCTGTTTTCATTATGATACCACGGAATGCAGCTTATTGGCCCTGGTTAGGCAAGCCTCTCAAAACCCCTTGCTTTATTTTCTCTTGAAGATGATCATCAAACCATGTATTTGGGTATGTTGTTGTGCTGGGCTTTGTATCAAATGAATTAGTCAGGAGTATTGTTTTCCATCCTTTTGATGACAGCAGCTTTCCCAGTAAAAAAGCAAATCCTTCATTTAAAAAAACAAAAAAACGGGCTTCCCTGGTGGCGCAGTGGTTGAGAGTCCGCCTGCCGATGCAGGGGACGTGGGTTCGTACCCCGGTCCGGGAAGATCCCACGTGCCGCGGAGCGGCTGGGCCCGTGAGCCATGGCCGCTGAGCCTGCGCGTCCGGAGCCTGTGCTCCGCAGCGGGAGAGGCCACAACAGTGAGAGGTCCGCGTACCGGAAAAAAAAAAAAAAACCATTTAATAGCATGGTACTCTTTCCAGCTGGTTAAATTTAGAACACTGAAAAAAAAGTTTCATAAAAGACTCTTCTCCAAGACTGGGCTGGAGTATTTTCAATTTGAGGGTGAGCTGGATGAGTTTGTATTTAACTCACATATCTACAATCGTTTGTCCCTTCACACGAGGGGCCCAAGCCCTGCTGGTCCTCCCAGTTTGCTAACGGTGGGTGAACACTGCTGTTGCATTATTGCCGCTGATGACGGCACCTCCCTCTGAGTGGTGACAGATTTCAGGGAAAGGCCTGTGCCAAAGCTGTTAGTATTTTCCACTTCAAGCCTCAAATTGAAACATTCCCGATCCCCTCGGAGGCCCACCCTTTCTGTTCTCTGAAGTAATTTGGAAGCCTACAGTCTGTAACTGGCAAAAATGATGGAGACAGACAGTCAATACATCCAGTTGCAAAAGGAAGCAATACATTAAGTCAAATCAATGTTTGTCTACTGAGCACGGGAGCTGTGGAAAGGCTGAGTCAGGAGTAAGAAAGTAAAATGTTGCATTCATGGAGCATATAATCTGGTTGACTGTCTAAGACAAGGCTTTTTGGTGTCAGGGAACAGAAAGCACCCTTGGGCTGTGGCTTATGCAAAACCAAGCGTTTATTATAAGTGAGAGAAAGAAAGTTGCTGGGTCTCACTAAGAGCCTGAAACTGAGGACTGAGTGCCAACAGGAACCAGTGTGGCTCTCCTTGTAGGTCTCAAGTCTCTCGCTGCCTCTTTTTCTCTGAGTTTCTATTTCGTGGTAACTCCATGCTGACCAGCTGTGTGAGCTTGAAACCAGCTGAGACTGCTTGTTGTACCTGCGAGATCATTCCTCCCCTTCCATGGGAATAGCGTTTTAGCTGGACACAAAGCTACCAGCCAAAGGCTATGCTTCCACGCCTCCCTTGCTGCTAATTGCAGCTGCTGACTAGGCTCTGGCCAAATGCGATACAGACAGGAGTGACGTACGTGGACAACTTCCAGGTTATGCTCTTACATAGAAAGGCTTGAGCTCCTCTCCTCGTTTTCCCTCCTCGCTGCCTAGGTGTGGCTGAAGATGGCAGAGCTGAAGCTATGTCTTCGACCTGGAGATGGAAACTGCCAGTAGAAAGTGGCAGAGATACGAGGTAGAAGGAGCCTGGGTGTCCAACTCCGTGGAGTCATCAGGTTAGCCTTGGACAGCCTAGGTTCAGACACTTTTAGGAAAGAGAAACATGCTTCTATCTTGTTTAAGCTGGTGTTATTTTGGTCTTTATGAAAGAAGCTGGAGCCTGGAACCTAACATATAAACCTGCTTTCTCTGCTTTTCTACATATAAAATGGAAAATGACCACCTCATATCTTCTAAATTTATAAGACCTAAGTTGAAATAACCAAGGATCAAACACCCAAGCATGAGAATTGATTGCCCCATCTTGGTTTTCTAGTCAGCTAAGCTGAGAGGGGAGAGTTGAAGGATACAGGCCTAGGGGCTGGGCTCACCCTGTGGGTGGGGCGGATTTCAGGGGTCCTCAGAGACGCCCATCTACTTTATTGACCCAGGCTTCTGTACTGAGACTAATCATTCCTAGAGGCATATATGTACTGTTTTAGAAATAAATAATGTGTAATATGTAAACGTAAAGCATATGCACTAAGTGGATCAGTGAGTGAGAAGGAAAGCTCAGAAATTGGAAAGGGAACCAACATCTCTCTCCCAATTAATAAGTTCTCCTGTGGACCCGTCCTCCCCCGTGGATCTTCCAAAGCTGCTGGTTCTGCCAAGGAGGAGAATGATCCCAAGTAGAGAAGAAAGACTCTTCAGTGAAGGGTATTCCGGGAGCTGTGTTCTCCTGCTAGACTCTCAAACCAGACCGAGTAACTATGAGGTGTGTTTGGTAGGTAGGTGAGAGTTTGGGATGAAAGGAAAGGATGCCAGAGTGGAGAGCAGCACTTTGGGTATATGGGTGTGTCACACCCAGGGACTGAGATAACAGCACGGAAGAATGAGGCCGGGGATTCTTTGTGTTCATCATCTTCTCTCTTCCCCTATTCTCCCTCTCAGCCAGCAGCCAGCAGGCAGCAGCAGGGCATAATAGTTAAGGGAATGGACTCTGGAGGCCCCCTGAGTAAGCTGGCAGGTCGCCCTCTCTGGGCCACAGTTTCTTCACTTTCATCTGTAGAAGGAAGACAGTAGCACCCACCTCACAGCATTATGTGAGGACTAAGGGAGGTAATAATATGGGAAAAGTGCTCAGAACAGTGCCTGGCACAAAGTAAGTGCTATGGATGTTAGCTATCATTATTAAGCCTGTAATCATCATTATTATTCTTTCATTAAGCAAATGCTTATTAAGCCCCTGCTTAGCGCTGAGAACAAGAGACCCAGCTGAGTTAAGTAACTTGCCCAAAGTTTCGCAACTAAGAATTATTGATGCTGGGTTTGGACCAAGTGGGTTTGGACCAAATGGGCTCTGAGGGGAATTCTTATCAGTTTTGCCCCACATGTTCCCTTTCTTCTTTCTTTTTCTCTCTCTCTGTCTCTTTATTTAAAATACTTATTTATTTATTTATTTATTTGGCTGCACCGGGTCTTTAGTTGTGGTATGCGGGATCTTCGTTGCAGTGTGCAGGATCTTTAGTTGCTGCATGCGGGATCTAGTTCCCTGACCAGGGATCGAACCCCGGCCCCCCTGCGTTGGGAGTGTGGAGCCTTAACCACTGGACCACCAGGGAAGTCCCTTTTTTCTCTTTCTTTTAATATGGTCATCAAAGATGTAAAAGAATTAATCTCTGAATTAAAGGAGCACACAGTCTAGTGAAAAGAGAGGCTAGACAATTATAATATGCAATAATTTCTATGACAGAGGTTAAAAACTAAAAGTCATAGGCGCCCAGAGGAGGTACTTAACCGGATTAGGGGGAGCCAGGGAGGCTTCCTGAAGAAAATGACTAAGTGAGCTTAGTGAGATAGAGAGAGCAGGTAAAGCAGAAGATGACATGGAAAAAGGCTTTCTGGACACACATGTTTTTACTAAATAACTAAAAGCAAGTCATTGCCTAGAACAAAGAATGTGAAAATGAAATATACGAGGCTCAGAGAGTGTCCCCCTCCCCACCCCAGTAGTTATCAGTGAGACATTCCACATGAGGAGGGCTTTGTAAACTCAAAGATGTGTGCATTCATCCTGGAAGCACAGGTGAGTCCCACAAGAGTAGGACAAGACTGGGTGTGCTGCTATCTTGGGGCACGTGTGTTTTTGGTTAAATCAAAGATATAAAAACAGACATCTTGACGTTTCATGAATCAGTTCAAATAGTAAAATCCAAGCAGGGAAAGCCATGACTTGGAAGGCATGTACTGTGTCTTGCACACTGCTGTCTCTCTAGAGTCTAAAACAGAACCTGGCACACAGTAACCACCCAACAGATATTTGTTGAGTGAATAAATGAACTGGATGAAAAGATGTGTGCATTTTAAGAGCACTGTTTGCCAACCTTCAGTTATCCTTTGTGGATTGATGCTGATTAGAACAGTATTTTTGGCTTACATCTGAAGGAGCTGATAAGTTATATATTAATCACTCTTTTGGATGGTTATATAAGTAACTCAGTAGTCTTCAGGAGGTAACACTGCATTTTTAAACTGAGGTGTATGCAGTATAATTGACTATACTGCAATTTGAACTCATAAATAAGAAGTGGGCACCTGCTTTGCACTCAGAACTCAACTAGGGATAAAACATGACCCCATCCCATGGATGTAAGATGTAATAGAAAGATGGGGATAACATGTAAAGAGGATCAGAATATGCCGCCCCCACCAAATATGTTGCTTTGGCATGAGGATTATTTTGAAGTGAAGGCAATTAAGAAACAACAGACACAGGAGGAACCTGCTGCCTTCCCGTTTTCTGACTAAAATCAGGGCATAAGTTTCCCTTTGTGAAGGTGTCACCCCCACTTCCCTCTCCTGTACTAAGAAGAGACCCTTAATCACAAGAGATTCTTATCACTGGAGTTTGCATAGCAAACCTTACTAAAATAACCCTTATCTGCATTCATTTCCCCCATATACTTACCTTCCCCCAATTTTATGCCACTAGAAGCCAGAACCTCTTTACTTTTGTCATGTCACTCTTCCATATTCATGGCCCTATGTTAAAATGATATATAAGCGGTCTTCCCTGGTGGCGCAGTGGTTAAGAGTCCGCCTGCCGATGCAGGGGACACGGGTTCGTGCCCCGGTCCGCGAAGGTCCCACATGCCGCGGAGCAGCTGGGCCCATGAGCCATGGCCGCTGAGCCTGCGTGTCCGGAGCCTGTGCTCGGCAATGGGAGAGGCCACAACAGTGAGAGGCCCGCATACCACAAAAAAAAAAAAAAAAAAAAAAAAAAATGGTATATGAGCTTTCAAGCCTAACCACTTCTTTGGGTTTTCATTTCTTTTCTGTGAAGCTCCCATGTGTGTGCATAGTAAATCTTTTCTCCTGTTAATGTCTTTTGCCAGTTTAATTTGCAGTCATCAGTTGTCAAACCTAAGAGGGTAGCGGAAAAGTTTTTTCCTCCCCTACACTTGCATTAAAGAAGGGTGATCGAAAGAATGCTCACCATCACTAATCACTAGAGAAATGCAAATCAAAACTACAGTGAGGTATCACCTCACACCAGTCAGAATGGCCATCATCAAAAAATCTACAAACAATAAATGCTGGAGAGGGTGTGGAGAACAGGGAACCCTCTTGTACTGTTGGTGGGAGTGTAAATTGATACAGCCACTATGGAGAACAGTATGGAGGTTCCTTAAAAAATTAAAAATAGAACTACTATACAACCCAGCAATACCACAGCTGGGCATATACCCTGAGAAAACCATAATTCAAAAAGAGTCATGTACCACAATGTTCATTGCAGCTCTGTTTACAATAGCCAGGACATGGAAGCAACCTAAGTGTCCATTGACAGATGAATGGGTAAAGAAGATGTGGCACATATATACGATGGAATATTACTCAGCCATAAAAAGAAATGGGGCTTCTCTGGTGGCGCAGTGGTTGACAGTCTGCCTGCCGATGCAAGGGACACGGGTTCGTGCCCCGGTCCGGGAAGATACCACGTGCCGCGGAGCGGCTGGGCCCGTGAGCCGTGGCCACTGAGCCTGTGCGTCCGGAGCCTGTGCTCCACAACGGGAGAGGCCACAACAGGGAGAGGCCCGCGTACCGCAAAAAAAATAAAGAAAAGAAAAAACAGAAATGAAATTGAGTTATTTGTAGTTAGGTGGATGGACCTAGAGTCTGTCATACAGAGTGAAGTAAGTCAGAAAGAGAAAAATAACATATGCCAACACATATATATGGAATCTAAAAACAAAAAAAAAAGGTTCTGAAGAACCTAGGGGCAGGACAGGAATAAAGATGCAGACGTAGAGAATGGACTTGAGGACACGGGGAGGGGGAAGGGTAGGCTGGGACGAAGTGAGAGAGTGGCATGGACTTATATACACTACCAAATGTAAGGTAGATAGCTAGTGGGAAGCAGCTGCATAGCACAGGGAGATCAGCTCGGTGCTTTGTGACCACCTAGAAGGGTGGGACAGGGACGGTGGGAGGGAGGGAGACGCAAGAGGGAAGAGATATAGGGATATATATATATGTATAGCTGATTCACTTTGTTATAAAGCAGAAACTAACACACCATTGTGAAGCAATTATACTCCAATAAAGATGTTAAGAAAAGAAAGGGTGATCATTATCAGCGCTCACTGTGTGATAATGACTAATGGTGGTTTAACTCATATGCAAAGATAAGAGTATGTGAATAAATGTAAATAACTGAGGGATAGTTTTTAATGAAGTACGTGCAATTTCACCTTGGGAACATATGCTTAAAAATAATAGTATATGATCATTTAAATCTCATGAAAAAATATCCTTTTTTTCTTGTATAACTTCTGGCAGGACAGTAGTAAAACCGAATAATTCAAAGGCAAATTACAACAGCTGAAATTGATTTTTGTTTTTGGATTTGGAATACAAGAATGCATTGTTTTATTGCACTTCATTTGTTGTGCTTTGAAGATACTGCATTTTTTATAAATTGATGGTTCATGGCAACCCTGCATCGAGTAAGTCTATGGCACCATTTTTCCAGTAACATTTGCTCACTTCATGTCTCTGTGTCCCATTTGGGTAATTCTCCCAATATTTCAAACTATTTCGTTATTATTATATTTATGATGGTGATTCTTGATGTTACTATTGTAACTGTATAACATAAGACACCCATATAAGGTGGTGAACTTAACTGATAAATGTTGTACGTGTTCTGACAGCTCCACCGACCAGCCACTCCCCAACACTCTCCCTTTCCTTGGGCCTCCCTATTCCCTGAAACACAGCAATATTGAAATTAGGCCAATTAGTAACCCTGCAATGGCCTCTAAGTGTTCAAGTGAAAGGAAGAGCCTCACATCTTTCTTAAAGATGTGAGACTTTAAATCAAAAGCTGGAAATAATTAAGCTTAGTGAGGAAGACATGTTGAAAACAGAGAATGGCTGAAAACTAGGCCTCTTGTGCCAGTTAGGCAAGTTGTGAAGGCAAAGGAAAAGTTCTTGAAGAAAATTAAAAGTGCTACTCCAGTGAACACACAAATGATAAGAAAGCGAAACAGCCTTATTGCTGATACATAGAAAGTTTTAGTGGTCTGGATAGAAAGAACGTTTTAGTGGTCTGGATAGATCAGACCACCCATGACGTTCCCTTAGGCCAAAGACTAATCCAGAGCAGGCCTTAACTCTCTTCAGTTCTGTGAAGGCTGAGAGAGGTGAGAAGCTGCAGAAGAAAAGCTTGAAGCTAGCAGAGGTTTAAGGAAAGAAGCCATATCCAATAACTTAAAAGTACAAGATGAACCAGCCAGTGCTGACGTCGAAGCTGCGGCAAGTTATCCAGAAGATCTAGCCAAGATCATTAATGAAGGTGCTACGCTGAACAACAGATTTTCAATGCCTGGCTTCAGAGCTTCAAAGGCAGGCTGACTCTGTTAGGGGCTAATGCAGCTGGTGACTTTAAGTTGAAACCAGTGCTCATTTACCAATCCAAAAATCCTAGGGCCCTTAAGAATTAGGCTAAATCTACTCTGCCTGTGCTCTATAAATGGAACAACAAAGCCTGGATGACAGCACATCTGTTTACAACATGGTTTACCGAATATTTTAAGCCCACTGTTGAGAGCTACTGCCCAGAGAAAAAGATTACTTTGGAAATCTTACTGCTCATTGACAATGCACCTGGTCACCAAGAGCTCTGATGGAGATGTACAATGAGATTAATGTTGTTTTCAAGCCTGCTAACACAGCATTCATTCTGCAGCCCACAGATCAAGGAGTAATTTCAACTTTCAAGTCTTATTATTTAAGAAATACATTTCATAAGTCCATAGCTGCCACCGATAGGGATTCCTCTGCTGGATCTGGGCAAAGTGAACTGAAAACCTTCTGGAGAGGATTCACCATTCTAGATGCCATCAAGACCGTTGTGATTCATGGGAAGAGGTGAAAATATCAACACTCACAGGAATTTGGGAGCAGTTGATTCCAACCCTCATGGATGCCTTTGAGAGGTTCAAGACTTCAGTGGAGGAAGTAACTACAGTTGTGGTGGGAATAGCAAGAGAACTAGAATTAGAAGTGGGGCCTGAAGATGTGACTGAATTGATGTAATCTCAAGATAAAACCTGAATGGATAAGGAGTTGCTTCTTATGGATTAGCAAAGAAATTAATTTTTTTGAGATGGAATCTACTCCTGGTGAAGATGCTGTGAAGATTGTTGAAATGAAAGCAAAAGATTTAGAATATCACGTACACTGAGTTGATAAAGCAGCAGCAGGGTTTGAGAGAACTGACTCCAATTTCAAAAGTTCTACTGTGGGTAAAATGCTGTCAAACAGCACTGCCTGCTACAGAGAAATGGTTCATGAAAGGAAGAGTCCATCTGTGTGGCGAACTTCATTGCTTTATGTTAAGGAGCCGTCACAGCCACTTCAGTGTTCAGCAATCACCACCCTGATCAGTCAGCAGCCATCAACATCGAGACAGCATCCTCCACCAGCAAACATTATGATTCGCTGAAGGCTCAGATGATGGCCAGCATTTTTCAGCAATAAAGTATTTTTTAATTAAGGTGTATACATTGTGTTTTTAGACATAATGCTGTTGCACACTTCATAGACTACAGTGCAGTGTAGACATAACTTTTATATGCACTGGGAAACCAAAAGAATTGTGTGACTTGCTTTATTGCAACATTTGCTTTGTTGTGGTGGTCTGGAACTGAACCCACAATATCTTCAAGGTATGCCTGTAATGCCTATAAATCATACCTATACCTGCTTCAAGCTGGAAGTAAAGAGTGCTTCCATCACTTTACAAAGCAGTTTCTTTGAAAACTTTTTGAAACAAAGACTGAGTGAGGTCAAAATATTTTTAAAATCTGTGATCATGATCCAAGCATTTTAAAATGCAAAATTGGAGAAAGAAATGGAAACTAGTAGAGTAGCCAATTCTAAACACACAAAAAATAGTGTAAAAATGTTTTCCTGTTATGTTGACTACATTCTCCCCTAAGTAATAAGGATTTTACTTGAACAAGCATTATAATGTAATAGGTGGTTATTTATCTAGAATGGCTGGGAAATGGGCCCACCTACTTAATTTCATTTTTTGGATGAGGTGTCAGATACCTGACTCAAGACTTTCTTTTTTTTTTTTTTTTTTTTTTAATAGTATTCATTGCAGTACGCGGGCCTGTCACTGCTGTGGCCTCTCCCGTTGCGGAGCACAGGCTCCGGACGCGCAGGCTCAGCAGCCATGGCTCACGGGCCCAGCCGCTCCACGGCACGTGGGATCTTCCCGGACCGGGGCACGAACCCGCGTCCCCTGCGTCGGCAGGCGGACTCTCAACCACTGCGCTACAGGGAAGCCCAAGAATTTCTATTTTTAAGTCACCTCAATACTTCACTTCTCTGGGCTTATTTTAATCTTTCTTTAATTCAGAAAACAAGCACAAAAGAATTTTTCAGGACCTCAGATCACCATTGTTACTCTTTTAAGGCCAAATTCCTCACAGCCTTCAATACCGTGCTTGATCTGGCCTCTGCCTACCTCTCCCACGTCATCCTTCTGCCTCTTGCTCCAGACCTCCAGCCGCTTCTGTTTCTTGAATCCTCCAGCTCACCTCGCCATTCAGATCTCCACTTAAATATCACCTGCTCCCTGACCACCCTCTCTGAAGCTGCACACAGACTCTCTAGCACAATATCGATTTGCTGCCTTCATGACCACGAGAAATTATCTTCCCTATTGTATTTGCTTGATTAAGGTCTGTGTCATCGTCCCCCCGCCCCCGCCCAGGAGACTGAAAGCTCCTAAAGAAGGATTTTTTTTTTTGAGCAGGTTTTGGGGTGATTTTTATACATTTTTAAAAATTTTACTTAAAAAATTTTTTTCTATTCTCTTTCAAATTCTTTTTCCATTGGGACTTCCCTGGCTGCCCAGGGGTTAAGACTCCATGCTTCCAATGCAGGGGGCACGGGTTTGATTCCTGATTGGGGAACTAAGATCCCACAGGCCGCATGACACGGCCTAAATAAATAAGTACATAAGTAAAAAGAAGGATCTTAACTGTCTCATTTACCATTGTATTTCCTGGGCCTAGTAGAGCCCCCAGTACAGGATGGGCACTCAACAAATAGCTAATGAATGGAGTGAAGGAAAGGCTGATCAAATGGCATGCCTTCACAAATGCATTCTGTAAAATACATTCTGTTATCAGCTTATTTTTCATTCATTTATTAGATATTTATTGAATAGCTACTGTGTATAAAGTGTGGGAGATACAATGTTGAACAGATTGGTTCCTGCCCTCCTGGAGTTTATAATTTAATGAGAAGTAAAAGAAAAACCAGTTAGTTTAGTTTACTATATTAATGTTTTTAATACTATTGAACAAAATGCCTCTTTCCCAAATGCCTTCATTGCCAAAGGTAAACATGTTTATTTCAAGAAACAGGTGCTAAGCAACTTTCTGTGGAAATACTCTCCTTTGTTAGAATAGCTGTGTGCTGAAGTTCAGACCATTGAGAAAATGATTCCTGCTGCCTCAAAGAGTGAAAAGGAGTTGCATTTCAATAGGGAGCTCTGGTCTTTGCATTTCTGAGTGAACAAGTTTACAGAGGAATTAAACTGCATTAGTATTTTGATACCAACTTAAATTATCTAAGCTTTCGAAAAGCAACAAAGATTGGAATGTGAGTCATTTTGCACTTCAAAATGGTTGCTTAGCTGCGATTCTCGATGTTTACCCTACTCGTTGCCAACAGAAGCTTTTAACTACATCCTTATCAAAATCAAGAACACAGTCATTATAAAGAAGCTCAAAAGAAGCAACTGTATTTGATGAAGGTGAAAGGCAATGAGACTCCGAAACTTTATGATCCTCATTCCCTTTGAGAATCGACGAAAGCGGTAGGATCCTCTCCCAGAAAAGAGTCCCTGAGCACATACACAAAAATCACTTGCGTAACAGTCTTGCGAAGGTTATGAATCCGTGATTGGGACCTCACTGCTCTTCCTAAACTCTTTCCCCAGACTGCCAAGTTCTGGCAGCTGTTGAAGGATTGGTTTGATTTTGAACACCAGACTTCAACAGTCGGCAATTTCTTTGATCCTGAATGACAGTAGATAAAATGACTGGGATTTAGCAATGGCTTCAAGCAGGAATAAGGCAAGAATAAAGGCCAAAGGAGAGAGAGAAGGGCAGAGGAGACACAGGGAGAAAATGAATGAGGAGTGAATGAACATGGGAGTGAAGAGAGGAAGGAGAGAGAGAAAGGGAGACAGAGGCAGGAGGTGGGGGATAGGGAGAGCGGGGGCAGCCCTCCCGTCCGGACCTCGGGAGGAAGCACTTACTCCCTCAGCTCCTGCTGGCCCCTCTGGTCCATGACCAGTCAATCTGTCCAGCTCTCCCGGGCCCCTTCCATTGGAAGCCTAGGGATTCTTTGCTCTGCTTCTCTCAGCCCACCTGCCTTCTTATTAAGGACCGCTGCACTTCTCTGCTTCTTCCCACGAGAGATGGGTTTTCTACTCCTGCTGCCTCCGTTTCTTTACCAACCCTTCCCTGTCTTACCCAGTTATTTGATTTCTACCGTGGTCTTGGGGCTTCTCATCAAGAAGGACCATAGTGAAAAATAAAATGTTTTTTCTTGTCTTCACTTATTTTATATATAGTTACTCACCTTTGCCCTTAAAACTCTCTTCTACCTTGTTTTCTGGGTTCATTTTAGTGACTTTTTTGCACTTCTTTGTTGTTTCACTTGCTCCATCTCTTTTTTCCCCTCCAAATCTGAGCAATCCCAGAGTTTAACTCTCACTTTCCTGTTTTCTTTACACTCCCTCCCTGAGGAAACTATGGATTATAATGATGTAGTGTAGTGTGGTAAGAAAAACATGGGGTTCAGAAGCAGAAAAAAACCCTAAATTCTGGTTCTAATATCACTGCTGTGCAACCTTGAACAAGTCACTAACCTCTCTGAGCCTCTGCTTCTTCCATCTGAAAAAAACTGAGGACAAAGATATATCTCTAAAATTCTTGTCGTGAGGATTCAATGGGTTAAGATTTGTAAGAAAGTGCTTGTCATAGTCTTTCACTGAGTAAGCGCTTGACCATCGAGTATATGCCAGCCTCAATATAACATGGTGCAATCAACAATGCACAATTTTCTGCCCTAAATCTACTCACAGTCTAGGAAGATGATTGGCATGTAAACAAGTAAAGTAAATACACTGTGTCAGGAATATTTACAAAATATTTAGAAAGGACACACAGGAAAGGGAATAAATAAATCTACAGGAGGTTTGTGATACAAGGAAGGCTTCTGGGGAAAGGTGATATTTGAGTTGGATTTTGAAGGATAAATGTTAAACAATAGAAGCAGAAAAAATCAGGTTATGTAGAGGCACCTAACTGTGAAACAGCATGGACTATTCAGGCTGGAAAAGTATGGAGAGGCCAGATAATACTGTGGTGATGATAATGGTGATAACACCCAATTATTGAGAGACTGCTCTGTGCCAGGCACTGCCATATAATTAAGCACTTGCACACATGATTTCTTGAAATCCTCATTACAACAACCCTGTGAGTGGAAGAGCTTGGGGCTTGGCCCTGTGGCCAAATGAAGAGCCACTAGACTTTTAAGTAGGGCGGATACTATGATCATAGTGTATTTAGAAAAGTGATTAAGGCATCAGGGATTTTTTAATCATGGTGAAGTACACATAACATACATTTCATTCATTTTTAAATATACTGTTCAGTAGCATTAAGTATATTCACATTGTTGTGCTACCGTCACGCCATTCATCCACAGAACTCTTCATCTTGTAGAACTGAAACTCTGTACCCGTTAAACAAGAACTCATTTCTCCCTCCCCCCACCTACTCCCCCCAACCACCATCCTACTTTCTGTCTCTGTGAATTTGACTACTCTAGGTACCTAATATAAGTGGAATCAAACAGTATTTTTCCTTTAGTGACTGACTTTTTTCATTTAGCATAATGTCCTCAAGGGTTGTCCATGTTGTGGCAAGTGTCAGAATTTCTTTTTATTTTTTTTGAAGCTGAGTGATATTCTATTGTATGTATATACCACATTTTGCTTTTCCATTCATCCATCGATAGACACCTGGGTTGCTTTCACCTCTTAACTATTGTGAATAATGCTGCTGTGAACTTGGGTGTACAAATATCTCTTCAAGGTCCTGCTTTCAAGTCTTTTGGGTATATACACAGAAGTGGAATTGCTGGATCATATAGTAATATTCTATTATTATTTTATTTTTCTTTTTTTGGCCGTGCTGCACGGCTTGCGGGATCTTTGTTCCCCGACCAGGGACTGAACCCGGGCCCTTGGCAGTGAGAGCATGGAGTCCTAACCACTGGACCACCAGGGAGTTCCTAGTAATATTCTTTTTTTTTTTTTTTTTTTTTTTTGAGGAAATCCATGCTGAAAGGCATCAGGTTTGAAGATATATCTGGGAGAGGAAGCCTGTGGGCAGGATGCCATTCCCTGACTAGAGATGGTAAGAACCTCAACTTCAGGCTATTGGGAATGAAGAGAAGGGAATGTAGGTAAGCCACTGACAAGATCTTGGTGCCTAACAGGCGTAAGAGAAGGGGATTCTGGATGTCTCCCTTACAGGGTATCTCCAGACTTTTTGCCTGAAGTGTATATAAGTTTAGGGACCCCCTTTGAGAAAAAGAATTTTTAAAATGAATTAAAAAATTAAGTGCAAGGTTCTGAAAGGGGTCCATGGAAGTGAGGGGGCCCTTCTAATGTACACCTGAGGGAGGGGAGCACGCGCAGATGACATGGGCATCATTTTATCTGGCCTGCCAACATCCTTTTCCCCTGGGGTTATGCGTCTCCCCTTTCTCAGCTCCTGTGGTGATGGAGGAGCTGCCTACTCACCTTCCATACCATCTCAGGTCCAGACCTGCCAGTCAGGGCTTTTCTTCCTGTGGCTGAGAGATTGCTGTGGCCAGGGGTAGGTGACCCAAAGCAGGTCAGTGAGACTCAGTTCTGGGACTTTTGTTGGAACTCTTGGGAAATGGTTCATTTTTCTATTATGCCTTTTTTTTTTTCTTTTCTTTGTGGCTACTGAGAGGTTAGGATGTAAGCCTGAAACTTCTGGTGGTAAATCTGACACCAAAAGGGAAGAGTCAGTGGAAGAGAAGAGGTATATGGAGATACACTGGCTTGTGATACACTTTGATTGAGTCCCTGGGTCCAGTCATGCCTAAAGTTAGAATGACTTCAGCCATTTTTGTCAGATGAAACAATTAAGCCCATTTTTTGGTCTATGTCACTTTGAGTTAGTTTTCTGTCTGCTCTAACCAAAATATGCAGCTTCTATATCTGTTCACCAAAAAGAACAATGGTGGGCCCTGCTTGGATCACATGCCTCCTTGGACCCAGTAACCGTGCCTCGGAGGATAGGGCAAACCCTTTGACAAGTCGGCCAGGTGAAAGCCTCTGGTGGGGAAGGACGTGGCTCTGAGATTGAGAGACTGGCAGTATCCCATGAAGTGAGTGGTGGGTACTCCCCAGATGAAGCCAAAAATTTTTAAAAAGGAGTAGATGCGCCTTACAAGGGTGATTTTAGATTCTTGAGGGATCTAGGAAGTTGGTTCTTCAGAAATCATCCTAAAGCAAGCCCAGTTTCAAATCCTAATTTTGCTATTAACCATCTGCTTTTGGCCAGGTTGTGTATCCTTTCTTACTGAGTCAGTTTCTGAGTGTAAAATGGGTATAGATAATATTTACCATTTTAGGATTGTTGTGAGGGATGCCTATAAATGAAGTGACCATTTTATTTATCATCTAAACAGGGACACTTTTGAGAGCAAAAAGGAACACTGTCAAGGAGCCTTATCAGGACTGCCTGAGACAAAAAATATTAGCAGAACCCCCTTTCACTCTCAAAAGCATCCCTATCTGGGTGATAAATTGTATGATCTCACTGCCCATAATGCACCTCTAATATTGTTTAGCACATAGTAGCTGCTTAAAAGTCGCTTAGCCTCCTCTGAGCCTTCTAATAGAACTGATTGTTTCCTTCTTATTATACTTCTTTGTAATTCTCTGGCATTGTGTTTTTACAGGGGATATTCTCCAAAATATTTTTTACTATTGTCCTGGTGGGAAGGTACATGACAATACGATCTACAGATTGGTATCTGTGAAAGCACTTTCTTAAAGCTCCCCACCAACTGCTTTTAATTAATGGGTATTTGGAAAGGTAGCATTGACCTCTTTAAGAGCATTTATTTCAATTCAAAGTGTTCTGCATATTAAAGACAACTCCAGTTAAAATACTTGAGATTGTTGGGACATACCCTGGTAGCTATTTTGTAATGTGAAATTTTACTTAAACTCTAACATTTGCTGACACATTTGATTGTTAGACTTTGGCCAGGATTTTCTAAATCTGTCCTGGCAATGATAAGTTAAAGATGTATACTATAATAGGAAAACACAAAAAATGGAGAAAAGATTGAACAAATACTCCATGAAAAAGATATACACATGAAAAAATAAGCACATGAAAAGATGCCTCACATCATTACTTATTTGAAAAATTAAAATTTAAACCACAGTGAGATACCACCTCACACCTATTAGAGTGTCTAAACTTAAAAATATTGACCATAATAAGTGTTGGTGAGGATGTAGAGAAGCTAGAACTCTCATACACTGCTGGTGGGAATGTAAAATAGTACAATTATTTTGGGAAAAGTTGGCAATTTCTTAAAAAGTTAAATGTATAACTTTCATATGATCCAGCCATTCCACTCATAGGTATTTATCCAAGAAAAATGAAAGCATATATCCATAAAAAGACTTGTACATGAATGTTCATACACTTTTATTTGCAATAGCTAAAAATGGGAAACAACACAAATGTTCATCAACAAGGGGATGGATATATATATATGTATATATATATATAGTGATATATCCTTACAATGGAATACTACTCAGTAGTAAAAAGGTATGAACTACTGATATATGCTACAATGTCAATGAATTTCAAAATAATTTTGCTGAAAGAAGCCATTTGAAATGGATACACGGTATGGTCCCATTTATATAAAATCCTAGGAAACACAAACTGATATGTAGAGACAGAAAATGTATCCGTGGTTGCTTGACCAGGTTGGGTAGCAAGGAGGAGAAACAGGGAGGGATTAAAAAAGACCCATTTTTAAGTATGTAGTGGCATTAAGTACATTTTCATTGTTTTGCGACTATCACCACTATCCATCTCCAAAATTTTTGATCATCCCAAATTAAACCTTTGTACCCATTAAACAATAACTCCCGTTACACAAAACTCACATTTCTGTCAAGTTTTCATGACAAAATTGAATATGATTCTTATACATTCTACAAGGAATGACTTTGAAGCAGATTAAAGTGATTTTGACCCTATGTTCTCCGTTGCCACTGTAGTGAGACAGGCTTACATCATAGCAG
>NW_006796034.1:1583130-1590707 GCF_000442215.2 Lipotes vexillifer | reverse complement strand
CAGGAATGGAATGTGATTTGTACCTCAGATCTGGCCACCATTTCCCACACTCTTTACTCCCAAAGAAAAGTGGGTAAGGTCTTGTCCATGACACTTGGTCACTATCACACTACTGGAAAAACAGCCCAAACGGCTTGCCTCACTAATCCTAGGTCAACTGTGTCATATTTGTGTGGGAAGACTGAGCTAATTATCATTCCTACCTCCTGACAAATCACATATAAATCACATATAAATCATTCACCTTCCTCCCTATTAGCCTCCTTCACCTTCTCCCCCCACCCCCGAGTCATTCAAAAGTCCTTGAAAAGCTAATAGCAGTCTTGTGCATTTCCTTTTAAAGTTGTTATTATTCAGACTTATTCATTTCTGCTCCAGGATGGCTCAACTACGGTGAAATTTTCTCAAGCAGGTTGCCACACCTGGTTCCATGGTCTGTCCTGGCACAGTAGCTGGTGTTTGATAAACAAAACTCTTATACTAGGGTCTCAGGGATGGAAACATGTCCTAAGTGTGCAGGAGAAAGTGATGGCAGGAAGTACAGCTTTGGAAGCTGGCAGACCTGTGCCAGGATACTTAGGTCTCTGAGTTTCAGCTTTCTCACCTCTACAACGGACATGATGTCTACCTACCGGTTGTTTGGGGGTAGTAAATGAGAAAGTTTGGAAGGTATCTAGAACAGTGCCAGGCGCTCAGGCTAGTGACCAAAGTTCTGTTCCCTTCCTCCTCTCTATCAAATTACTTCGAGATCAGAGGGAAAGAAAGTGGTGGGTTGGAAGCGGGACCACTAAAGAATGGAGGCCACTTTTGGCCTAAAGGATACAAGGATATTTATCTCTATACAAAGATCTGGTTCAAAGAAGCCTACAGATTTAAAAAAAATAAAAATAAAAAAAATAAAGAACAGCCACCTGGGTTTTTGGATTAGCTGAGCCCCGTATAAAGATGCTTGTAAAAAGGAGCTGGTGCGAATACAGAAAAGGACTTGAAATGCCCAGGCGCTGCCATGGCACATTCCCCAGTTTTTTCCGCACGGCACACACAGAGTGAACTCGAATTTGGCCCAAAGCCTTGACTGTTCCCATGGCGGCAGCAGGGGAGAGGTCAGACCAACAGGCGTGGGAAGCTGCTAGGTATGGGAGGAAGAAGCAGGTGTAGGAGGACGGGCCCCCTTTCTCAGGCAGAGGGGCCCCAAAGCTGCTCCTGGTGCTTCCCGCAGCGGGTGGAAGGGTCCTGCCCGCCACCTGCGCCCGCTGGGCCTGGAGGCGGGGAGCAGGCAGAAGGAGGTGGCGGGTCGGCGGCGGGCCAGCCGTGGTGGGCTTCCCTCCCCTCCGCCGGCCCCCGAGCCAATGCCTGGAAGTTGACGCGAACTCCGGGCCGCTGGGAAGCCCGCGGGCGCGGGGGCAGGGCCGGCTCCCATAGCGGGGCTGGCCTCCGCCTGCGCTGCCCCGTCGGCCGGGTCTGGAGGAGGGGCAACCTCGCCGTGGGCCTGTATGGCGTGAGGGCGGGGACGGGGTCCAAGGACCCGCGCAGGGAGGGAGCGCCGCGCCCGCCGCCCTTCAATTGGCCGCACCGCCCCTTCGCGGGAGAGGCGGGAGGAGGAGGCCCTCCATTGGTCGGGCTAGTCGGCCAATCCCTGAAGGTCCGGAGGAGGCGGTGGGGGGCAGTTCGTGCGGGACTCCGGAGCCGACCGGGAGGCTCCGCGGGACCTCGTCCGACAGAGTAGCGGAGGCACCGCCCGCGACCCGCCGCCGAGTCCGGGTGATTCCTGCGCCGCCCAGGGGAGCGAGCTCCGAGCATCTTGTGGTGCGGCCACTCCTCGGGGCCAGGAGCGGGGAAGCCGAGTGCGAGAAACCCCCGGACCAGAGCTCAGCCTCTTCCCGCCTACCGAATCATCATGACCCACTTCAACAAGGGCCCTTCCTATGGGCTCTCGGCCGAAGTCAAGAACAAGGTACGCCTGGGCAAGGGTGGGGCGGGACCCCGAGGCCAGAGGTGGGATGCAGGGCGCCGCCCAGGGGACCCTGGGACGGGGGTTGCGTGGGCACTTCGCCCAGTGCGTCTTGTCTCTGGCGGGCTTCGCGGAGAGGAGATGTCGGGGCGGCGCGAGAGTCGCCGCGCGACCCCGACCTATCCCCGGCTCCAAGCGCCGCCTCCCGGGCTCTCTACTGGCTTTGTTCCAGCGCCGCGGGCCGGGACTGGCGGCGGGCGGTGGGTTCCTGGGCTCCTGGAATCCCGCAGCGCGTGCCTTCAGCTCCAGGAGCGGGTCTGCGGCTGCAGGACGCACCCTTCCGGGAAGGGGGCGCTCCTGCGTGGTCATTCGCCCTTAGGTGGGGTCAGTCCGCGCGGCTGGGGACCCAGCGAGCAGCCTTCGCCACCCGCTCCGGCCCGGGCTCCTGGCGGACCCTGAACCTTTTCTCACTCCAAACCCCAGGCCGAATTCAAGTGCGCGAGTAAAGTTAGGCGGTTACGTGGCCAAACTGGGTCCCCCATTGTTCCTCGTCTCTTCCCGGGTGGGAGACCGCTGAGCATCCCACGCACGGACCTCAGGGACCACCGGAAGAACGGGAGCCGTCCAGAACCCTTCACGGTTGTCGAATACCGGTGCCAATTGCTGCTGCTTCTGCGGGAAGCGGAGACAAAGCCTGAGTGCGCCGCTTTGGGAATATCCGCTGCAGACTTGAGATTTATTTTTATAAAACACTGAGAAGTTTGTAGTACGTTAGACTTCAACGATATCAAGGAAATCTTTGTGGGTTGCTTTTGTTTAGGGTTTATTTGCTGAGGCGGGCTGTAGTTTGGAGTGATTGGGCTTTGGTAACGCTCGGTTCTGCCACTTTGCCCAGCATAAGAATGCGTTGGGTTTATCTTTAGTACTTTCGGTCTGGGAAAGAGATGAGAGGCGTCCCCCTCCCCAAATCCTCTCCTTCCTTCCTCCCTCCCTGCATTCCAAGCCCATGACATCAGGGGTTTCTGGGGGGAGAGAGCAGCCAATCGGCGCGGAACTGCTCACAGAACGCTCATTGTCTCCTTTCTGCTGTTCTGGCCAAAGCGCCACAAAGGAGGGCTGCTGTGGTTTAATTCCCATTAACCTCCCGGGAGCCGAAGCATGTCAGGATTGCCACCGCACCGTCCTACCGCTTGTAGAATTCACTGGCATTGTCAGAGCTGTAACATCCCAGCGTTGGGGGTGTACGCGCTGTGGAGTGAATTATGTAGAGGCCAAGAAGTGCAGCATTGTCACACCCCAAGGGAGAATTGTGGCTCTTCTCACCCCGTTATATAGTCTCCAGATCATATTGTAATTCAGTTGTTAATAAGTTCTAAACAATCTCTGAAGCAAGGAGTTGATTTTAGTCTAGGTATCCAGAATTGAAATTTAGATCTTTTACCTTGTCAAGTGTGTTGCCCATTTTAGAAGACGATTTTCTGAACATTTTTGTAAAGAACAGAAAAGTGAGTGGTTTGTGTATGATTGATTACAAAGCCCACCAATTGAAAACTTGCAGAATATTGTTCACTTCTTTCCACGGTTTGCAAGCGGAGCTTTAGGAATCCTTTCAGAGCACTCAGCATGTCCAAACTGCTGGATGTGATATACCCTGGCCTGGCTTGTGCACATTAATTTTAATTTGCCCTTGTGATTCTTGGCTGGCAACAGTTGAGTCTCTACCTTTTGCATTGTAAATGAGGTACTGATAACTTGGGCAGTCCTTTTAGAGACTGACTTTTCTTGGACGTTAGTATCCATGTTAATTTCTTTTGGCTGACTAACAGAAGCAACTTCTGCCCTTTGCCTACTTATCATTGAGCAGACTGAAGGAAATGCGTGGACTGAGGCTAGATCATTGTAATTATATTATACGTTTTTAAAAATAGTAAAACCTCAGCTTTCAGAACCTTTGGAAAGTTAGTTTTAACTTTAGGTTTATATAACTGGGTTTATCCCTTTAAGCATCAAACCATCCTTAATAACCCCTTTCATTTATATGGTCCTTTCATACAGTATTCTTTCGTAGGAAGTCTTTTTTATTTATATATAAATTTATTTATTTATTTTTGGCTGCACTGGGTCTTCGTTGCTGTGCGCGCTTTCTCTAGTTGTGGCGAGCGGGGGCTACTCTTCGTTGCGGTGCATGGGCTTCTCACTGCGGTGGCTTCTCTTGTTGCGGGCACAGCTCTAGACTCATGGGCTTCAGTAACTGTGGCTTGCGGGCTCTAGAGCGCAGGCTCAGTAGCTGTGGCGCACCGGCTTAGTTGCTCCGCAGCATGTGGGATCTTCCCCGACCAGGCCTCGAACCCGTGTCCTCTGCTTTGGCAGGTGGATTCTCAACCACTGCGCCACCAGTGAAGCCCCATAGGAAGTCTTTTGATCTCAGCAGTAGAGCAGACCTCTGAGGATTCCTGGGACTATCCAACATCATTTACAGATCAGGATGCTGAAGCTCAGAAAGATGGGATTTGCCCGAGATCACAGAAAAATGTTGGGATATTCTAAGAATTTTAACTCTAAGAGTGATATCTTAGTTTAGTGAGGTACTTAGGGATGTTCTGCTACATGTCACTATTGTCCACCCTCCTCCCTGCTATTTTTGCTGTTCACCTGTCAGTTCCTGACAGCATGATTATTCATTTAATGCTGTTTTAATCTCTTCTGGGCTTGGAAATCAAATATCCATGTTTGCTAGTCCTTTGTATGAGATACTGCATTTCAATTGAGGGCTCAGAACCACCTGATTGAGTGGGTCTGTGGAACATGATCTTTGTCATTGCTTGGTTTGGACACCTTTTGATTTCTTCCTGCTTTTTCTTTATGTATTGCATAACTGATATGTTGCTTAAATATTAATTTTTTTTCTTAAAACCTCATTAACAAAGTGGGGGGAGATAGTGTGGAATGGACCTTGGAGTGATGCAGATGTGGGTTCTAATCCCCCTTTGGCCACTTACTGCCTTGAATGATTTTGGGCAAATTATTTGGTATTTCTGTCCTAGTTTCCTAATCAGTAAAATGAGGGAAGTGATAGTTACCACCTCTAAACTCTGCATTGTTGAGATGTATCTGGCTTGCAGTAAGTACTCAATGACTATGTTGTGGCTATCAGTTCTTAGTAATAGAAAACTAGTATTGGTATTATATTTCTTAGACTTTTATGTCACTGCCTTTTTAAGTATTCCATTTCTGTTAAAAAAGCCTTTGGTCTTTTTATATTTGAATTGAGGAAGTATTTGATCTTAGATAGTTTAATTAGTAAAATTTCAGGGAAAAGTAAGTAAATTTAAGATACTTGTTTGATAAGACAATAATACCTGGTAGAACATACAAACTTACTTTTTTTTAATAGGCAAGAAGATGTTTGAAAACAGCCTAAAAAAAGTAGAATCCTTCAGCCTACGATATAATGAATATGTCTCTAATGACAAGAAAAGGATCATAACTTGCAATCTACAAAGACTATAATGGAGTAGAAGGTCAGGGAATATATAGAAGCTGGTGTAGATAGTTCAGTGAGGGATGGAAATACTGGTAAAGTAGTAAGGTCTTACATGTATCATACAGGTTGCATCTTGGGGACCAAAGGTAAATAAATACCTCTGTGCCTTATAAGCCATGGAAACATGACAGGTCCCAAAAGGAAGCACAGCATTTCCTGACACTTGGCTCTGAACAAGATGTTGGAGTCGGGTACTTTCTTGTAGAGCTGAGGAGGCAGTGAAGCATACCCTCACCAGTCTTAGAGCACATGCTGCCGGGAGCTTTCTTACAGGTCTCAGGGAACGAGGAGGAAATTAGTTGTGGGGCGGGAGTGGGTGGAGCTGAAATGATCTTACCTGGGCATGTTTCTTAGGAGGAGTCTAACTGAGATACTAAGAAGAATGGAATTGGAATGCACATTCTAACAGTTTCTGCTCCCAGGGAATGTCTGATTTGAGCAAAGTAACTTCTCACAGAATCTTAGTTTCAAAATGGTATCCCTCGACAGATAAAAACCATTTTGGAAGGCTAATAAGCCTTTTAAAGTCTTTACTAAAATTGTAAGTCATTGAAGAGTAAGTTAAACAATCATATAGTAATAATTAAATAGGACCAAATGTCCCATGAGGCCATGCCGGCCTACCAGCCCAGTGCCACTTGGACAACGGTCTGCTCTGCGGATCAGAGTAACCCCAGGGTGTCTGTGGACTCCTGTTGTAAAGTGTATCCGAAGATGGTCTGCCTTGTTTTCTGCTAGAGGAACAGAATCATGGTAAAAATGTATTGATGGGTTTAGCTTTAGCTTTTTTTTTTAAACTTTACAGTTCAGAAATAGGTTTTTTCAGATTTTTTTTTCATGTGGACCATTTTTAAAGTCTATTGAATTTGTTACAACATTGCTTTTTTTAAAAATTAATTAATTTATTTTTGGCTGCGTTGGGTCTTCTCTAGTTGTGGCGGGTGGGGGCTACTCTTTGTCGCGGTGCGCGGGCTTCTCATTGCGGTGGCTTCTCTTGTTGCGAAGCATGGGCTCTAGGCGCGCGGGCTTTAGTAATTGTGGCGTGCGGGCTCAGTAGTTGTGGCACACGAGCTTAGTTGCTCCACGGCATGTGTGGGCTGTAGAGCACAGGCTCAGTAGTTGTGGCGCATGGGCTTAGTTGCTCTGCGGCATGTGGGATCTTCTCGGACCAGGGCTTGAACCTGTGTCCCCTTCATTGGCAGGCGGATTCTTAACCACTGAGCCACCAGGGACGTCCCTGCTTCTGTTTCATGTTTTGGTTTTTGGCCGCGAGGCATTTGGTATCTTAGTTCCCCGACCAGGACCAGGGATCGAATCCTCACCTCCTGCATCGGAAGGTGAAGGAAGTCTTAACCACTGGACCGCCAGGGAAGTCAGTCCCCAGAAATAGGTTTTCAATTCAGAACTTTTTGTTTATTGTTTCTTTCCACCAGCAATAAGATCTCGGTCTTATTCACTGATGAGATATATCAAGATCTATATTTTAGAATATAACGTGGCACATAGTAGATGCCCAATAAATATTTGCTGATTTAATGAACTTACCCATCAGGAATAGATTTTACCATCTCTAGAAACTGGAAAGTAACCATATTTGACAAGTCTGTGTAAAGGAATTCTGTGGTGCAAGTGTGATGTTTTTGAAGGACATGGCGATTTTTATAGTTTGCTTTTCTTGAGCAGTTTCTTTTATTAGTTAATATTACACTGAAAACTTATCAGTAAGATAATTCCTTCTTTGCTGCTGAAGTTCTTTCTCAGACTCCCAGATTAGGGAGGAACAGTAGAGGCCCCTTCTGCAAGGCTCTGTCAGATGCACCTCCCAAAAGACCTCCTTCGAAGTGGCCATTAAGCCTGCCAGGGTACCGTGCTCCTCCAGGTAGGGATGTGCCATTGTGGTTTGCCTGCTTTTTTGGTTTGTTTTCCTGTCGTGACCAAAACAGTTAAAGAAATAGACAGTTTGCTGAATTGAGAAGAGGTACCATGCTACCTCTTTAAAAATACTCAGACTTATTTACTCTGGAATAGTAACGGGGATCATTATCAAGCTCTCAATCCTGTGATCTACAGCTTTTACACTCT
>NW_006796034.1:1581935-1583066 GCF_000442215.2 Lipotes vexillifer | reverse complement strand
ACTCTTTCCTTTGCCTCTGTTCTTTAAGATTCCAAAAATAAGCTTGACAATGAAGACCTTGCTGCTACCATCATCAAGCAGAGGCATATCCTCTATTTCCCTATGCCTTTTCCCCTTCCAGGTGGAATCATGAGGTTAGTGTCTTCTTTTCACTTAACAGTATATCGGGAACCACAGTTAATATTATCTGTTACATTAAAAAAAAATTTAAAAAAGAAGAAGCAGCACAATTGGTTTTTCAGCCAATTATGACCATTATATCTAAGAGAGAGAGGAAATGTTTATTTCTCGTCTCAATATGACTAGGTGGTGGAAAGGAGCTTGTTCTTAGAATTTTCTGCAAGTTTCATTTTCTTCTAGGCATTAGCCTTCTATAGCATATACCACGTGCATTGGCTTTCCTTAACTCTGAACTCGTAGCCATGGTGGGCTCTTAGCTATTATTCATATGTACTTGTGCTCAAGTTTTTGTTAAGGGTTTTTTGAGCCTGGGGTTGATCCACACTGTTTGTGGGGCCTGAAGCTTATATAGTTTAGGGTTTATCATTACAAAAAGTACAAAAGAATTTTGCACATTTTATAAAAACATGACCATGGGAATCTTTGTGAACTTGAAGATGTCGGGTAGGTCCCCTCTAGGTTCCTCTCAGTGAGAAAGTAGAACCTGGTGGCCTTGGAGACGGACTGGGTTGTAATCTTGGTTCTGCCTCTTACCCTGTGACTTTGGGCCAATAACCTGTCTGTGTCTTATCTGTAAAATGAGGATGTGCTAGTTCCTACCTTTATAGGGTTTTGGGGAGAAATAAGCAAGATAGACAATCCACGTAATGTGTTTCAAATAATGCCTAGAACCAAAAGTACACATTATGTAAATGTTCGCAATTGTTCCATTTTGCTCTGCTGGGTAGATTCAGTCCCGTGTTCTCCTGATTAGTCTTCTAGATTTTGAGATTATCGCCAGGACTTGGACATTCAGGCACGAATCTGTTTGTATCTGAATGAGGCTTCTGGCAAATAGGGGACTAAGGAGCCAAGCAGTACCTCTCGATTTCACTTCTGTGTCAGGACTGTGATCTGCCCCCAGAGTCCTGATCCAAGCCTCCTACCCTGGCAGCCTGTGATGCATTCCTG
>NW_006796034.1:1574551-1581668 GCF_000442215.2 Lipotes vexillifer | reverse complement strand
TGCCAGCCTGTAATGCATTCCTGCAGTGAAATCCTGGGGTCTCTCTCCCTGTTCTCACTCTGTCCACATTGCCCACAGGGCTACGGACTTCTGTGTAGAGCTAGAGGCCTTGTTTTCTGGGTGTGCCATTACTTGGGTTTTTCTTCCTAAGAAGTCGGTTTCTGTTAGACAAGACGCATCTTTCATTTCTTGTTCAGACAGGGCTCGTATTCCTCCACAGTGGACTGATAAACATATTTACCTTGTAGTGTTGTCACTGGAGGCCTTCAGTTTTAAATGGTCTTTGCAAGGATCTACCTAGACCTGTGTGGACCTGAAGCAAGTCCATGAGTAGAGAAGCCTAATTCCTAGCTTTCCCCCAGGTGGTAGGGAGGGGACCTGTTCTACATCTTCCTCCCAGGACCAGGAAGCTTCAGGGTGTGAGCACGGGCACTGTTGGGCGGGCACATCTGCAGTGGGAAGGCCAGGAATTAGGGATGTGAGTGCAGAGGAAAGAGAAGGCCCTCTGGGCTGGGAAGGACTCTTCTGGGCAAGTCATAAGCGAAGCATTTATGGCCCTTTTCCTCTCTTCCCCCACACATTTTCTAGGGGATCCTAGCTGCTGAGTGGTGGCTAGGCATGCTGGCTATGATATCATTGTTGTTTCTTCTCTCCCTTTCTCAAATGTTTGCACACTAATCTTTCTTCATTATCTCAAGCCCCTCTGCCTGCTTAGCGCTGCAGAAGGCCCTACAAATGGATAGAGACTCTGAGTGCTTTATCATTGCAGTTTTCCCTCCTTCCTTTCATTTCACGTGGGAGGAAATAGAGAAAATAATCAATACCATGTGTAGTGAGTCTCTCATCATTCAAACATGTGATTCTACTTTGGATGCAAAAATAGCAACAGCAATCATACTTATAATCGAGTATAGAAATTATACTTATATTAAATAGCATATTTTGAGCTTGTTGGAGTCCTTAGCCCTTAGCAGCTGAGCTGGAACCTTAGGGCTGCTCTTCAGAGTCCACACACAGCCAGATCTCTCGCCCTGAATGGACATGCATTTGTCTCTTCTTTCCCCTTTCTTCAGAGGCCTGGATGTTGAATAAACCCCCGTCCCCCAACCTCACCTCGGCCACACACACACACACACAGGCGTGGGCTTTGCCAGTCAGGCTTTCGTTCCTAAATTTCTTCCTCTGTGGGCTTCATTTTTCCATTTTCTTTTCCTCCTTTCAGTGACAACTCTGCTTTTGACATCCTCTTCTGCCGTCGGTCTTACAGCATTTTCTAAAACATGCATGCGGTAGGAAGCTACTTTTTATAGGGGCCAGGGGAAGAATTAAAGTCTGAGGCATCTGTGCCAAATCTCTTACTGTGAACTTTTGAACCATGCTGGCAACGCCCTTTGAGACTACAGATTCCAGGGCTGGTTTGAATCAAAGCCACAGCAAGTTCACGGTGTATCGGTCTGCTACAGTGATGGTGGTGGTGGTTACTTTTGGTTGCACTCTCATTTCTCCATGAGTTGGAAGGACTTTATGTTAAGCCACAGTGTCTAAGCCATCACCCTGTTCCTGGTTCTTGATCCTCTGTCTGCAAGCGGCGTAGTTGCCCGTGCTGTATTCTCTGTGTATAGCTTAGAGTTCCTATCTCAGTTTGGTTAGAGGGGTGGGGTGAGTGGGAGAACGTCCAGTGGTGGAAAAGCCTTAGGCTCCAGAGCCAGACCTGGGTCCGAATCCCTGCTGAGCCCATGACCATGGACAGGTCACCTCTGCATGAAGGTGATGCATCTACCTTGGGATGCCATCTTCCTTGCCTATGAGAACCTCTTCTCTTTTTTGATCCTTATTTTGTGAATGAAATATTTGTAAGGAAGAATGCAAATCGTACCAAAATATAAAAGTAAAGAAGTGAAAGCATCCTGCATCCCTTACCCCTACCCAACTGCTTGTACAACTTTAAATATCATTTGAACATTTTGGAAAGTGAATTATAGTTTATTGTGTGGATTTCCACTATGTATTTATTCATTACTTCCCTACTGGTGGATATTGTCTTAAAACGTACTTGTGTGGAAAAGTGCGTAAGTTTTGACCTAACATTTAAATGTGTTTATAGGTATTACCAACTTGCTGTCTAAACAGTTGTATAGTTCCCACCAAAGGTTCAGAAGAGACGGAAGATCTCCTCTTGATGTTAAGAACAAATAAAACTTATCAAAGCAGCCTTGTCAAAATTCAAGTCACTCGCTTTAGTTCTTTATTTTCAAGTCTTGAGTCGGTGACATTTGTGACCCGTACGCCATCTGTCACCCCCACCAGACTCAAGTGGGAGTTGGCAATGAGATGAGGCCAAAGAATGGGGCGAGGGCATCTCTTATAAATTATATGATGAGATAATTTTTTAAATAGAAAGCTCAGACAGCATCACAATGATCTCTTATCAAAATAGCTATCAAATAGTAGTATCAAGTAAATGGCTTTTATGGTATATTGGATTTGAAAGAGGAGATCTTTCTAGTATCTGGACAGAAGTGGCCAGCAAAATGTAGATAGAAGGTTAGGCGTGGACATGAATTGAGTTCTTAAGATTTATGTAAATTAAGTCATTGATTCTTCTCAGCACCTTCTGATGGAAGTGCTATTAATGATCTCTGATTTACTGGTGAGGAAACTGAGGCATGGTGGAGATGGAATTCTAAACAGAGCATTCAGTTTCCAGAGCCCACGCCCCTAACCATTTTAATTTGAGGCCAGAACTCGGGGAATCGGCATCTTTCAGGGGAGGAGGAGAAGGCAGACCAGAGAGGGAAGCTCCAGGTCCTTTAACGAGAAGCCAGAGGGAAGAGAGGCGGGAGGGGGCCACAGGAGTGCTGCAGAGAGGCCAGGAAGAGGGAACAGGCCACTGGACTTGGCCACAGAGAGATCACTGGTGACCTTTTAAGAGATCGTTTTCAGTAGAGCAAATTTCCGGTGGGGGTTAGGAAGGAGTACTAAGTGAGGAAATGGAGAGGTTTGTCTTGAAATAAAAGAGAAGCAGGACAGTGTTTGAGGCTGGCAGCAGGTTCAAAGATGCGCTTGTTTCAGACAAGATAGGGGGTGGTCTGTGCCCACTGACGGACCAAGTGAAGGAGGGGCTCGATACACATGGTGGGTGGGAGCAAAGCAGCAAGGAAGCTTCTTCGCCATGAAAGGCTGGGAAAGGAAAAGGAAAAGGACCAGGAAAACGGAACTGAGGTGGATAAGACATCCCCTCTTCTCTTGCAAGTGCTGTGTTCCTCTTCTCACGGAACCACTGATGTATGATGGCGTATGCAGCCGGGGGTAGGAGGAGCGGGTCCAGGCCAAGGCCTGCTCGTGGAATACACTGTTGATTCAGTTGCTTCTCTCCGCTGAGTCCTGCTGGGGCCCCTTTGCAGCCTGGGTACTGCTGTCTCCTCAGTCCCTCAGCCCTTGACCTGGAAAGGATGCGAAGCTGGGCTTATTTTGTTCTTTGTGCTGGGGTGTCCCCTAGCAAGCCTGCATGACATCATGTCCAGGGGACCTTGGTGTTGCGGTGCAGCACTCTGATGGAGGGTGCAGCGCTTCCAGGGGCACTCACTTTCTCCCCGCATTTCTGTGCTCTCAGATGACATTACAATCAGGTAAAATGTGGAGTTAGTTTTTAACGGTTGAGATGTGGAGAGTGGCATGTGACCTCACTGAAATTTCACACCCTCTAGTTTTCATTGGGGAGAAAACAGCAGTGATATCTAGCACAGTTAATACCTCTGTAAGACTCCAGTGAAATCTCTCTAGCCAGCATCTATCCTACATTTAAAAGGAGGTGTTTCAACTCTGTTCTTTGCTGGTTGGATAAAGCCATCTCTCCTATGGGCAGACTCAGCTGTAGTAAGCAGAAGAGGGTCCCCAAGAGGAGCTCCAGATGTACTGAAAGCTGACTGAGATGCTGGGATCTGTTCCTCCTTTGGCCTCCTTTCCACCCTCGTCTCATCAGTAGTTCAGAGTCAGGGGGCAGTGTGTGTTTTGACTCTGTTCTGGGGTAGACAGCTGGGAGCCCTTGGGTGAATGTGGTCAGTGGTCTGGGAGCGGAAAGGGTTTCCCAGTTCCAGAGAGATGAGTTTACGGTTGACACGTGGGACAGTGGGGGTGGATTTCATGCCTTCTTCCTCAGGTCATAATGGACTCCGAGACTCATCCTATGAAGCAGACTTGCCAAGTAGTCGATGAGGAATGAATAGACATTCCCAAGCTACAAAAAAGCTACTGCCGTGATATTCCTTGTAATTACGGAAAGCGAAAGGAAGATTTTTCAGTGCTATTCACAGGCCCAACTCAGATTATTTAGGAGGCATCTAGAGTCCTGCTGAGGAGACAAGTGTTGAAAACCTGGATAGCAGCAAAAAATCTGGTGGATACCTGCAAATACTGTGATGAGTGAGGTGTAGACCCTTAAATATTCTAGAGGTGAGGCAAAGCAAACAAAACCTTGAAGCGCATCTCTGTTTCCCTTTATCTCTGGGGGCTTTTTCGTTAAGATCCCCCTTCAGCAGGATCTCTACAGTGACATAAAGTTCAAGACCCAGCCGGCCTCCTTCCCGGGTGAGAGGATGTCCTCCAGCAAGCTTTCTCATGGGTCTCCTTCCCACCGTCGCTGCATTGGCACACGTGCTCTCTCCACTCCTGTGTGCCTCTCTGGTCGGCTCCCTAGGATTTCTGCGTTCTTATCCGTGGTCTGCCCTATGTGTGGCGTTCAGAATTTCTGTATGACTTCCATCTAAGTAGTTAGGTGGTACTAAGCTGTTTCTCCTGCCCCCAAAGTCCCTTCTAGGCCATATGTAGCCATTCCTGGCTGACCAGTCTCTCATGATAGGCTGTGTATGATTCTCCCAATCTTTTCTGCACCCAGTTTGCTCCTTCTCAAAACTGATGCCAGTTTGTAAATGTCCCCTTTTAGAGTGTGGCCCACAGAATTGACTACTAGGTTACAGTGGGATTATTAACTAGCTCCTTTGTTTGACTACAAAGCACTAACTCATTCTGTTTTGATCAATGCCATCACCTGGTGAGGTGGTTCGAAGGAGGATTCCAATCCTTGCTTTGGCAAGTTGATTTTCTGAGTCTAGAGGTGACTAATTGCCTAAGATTTTATAGTTCACATACTCCTCTCACACCTGTTTCATTTAAATAATTCTTTCCTTGATCACCTCATGAGGCTGTTTCCATCCAACAAATAAGATGAGCAGTAGTATTTTATAAATAATTGTAGACCTGTGCAGACCAAGATAGCATTAGCTTTTTCAGGCTCACTGAGTAAGCATTACTAGTTAGTTCTAGAACGTTGGACAGGATTTTACATATATCTTGAAGAATTTGTTTATTAAGCTAGGATCTTTCTGAATCTTGTTTCCTTTTAACTATTCCCAATTTATTTTTTATAAGTTTATTAAGTATGCCCAATAGTTTCAAATTGTTAGCTACCAGAACAGAAGAGCACAGATCTAAATCTAAGCCTCCGGGTACACATCCCTAGGAGCTCCTCCTACCTTGACGTAGATCAGCACAGTGGGCATGGTTGTTCCTTCTGACCAGGCCCTACTTCTAGGGTTACGAAACTGGACTTCAGGAGTGCCATAGACATAAGGGACTTTTATCAGAAAGTAAAACAGATATGTCCCTAGTGATCCATCTAAGATGAGATCTAGGAGATGTGACGCCCATAAAAACCAAGCATTCAAATGCAGATGCCTTTCCGTAACAAGAGAGATCTTTAGATCTGTGGCATTTCCCTAGTCTGGTAATACTATCGGTAAATAAAAAATCATTTACTGAGTACCCGCTATGGGTCAGGCATGGGCTCTAGGGGTAGAAAGATGAAGGAAGCCTGTTTTGACCTCAAGAAGACATAGGCAGGTGTTCTTGGATATGCCTCACATACCTACCCTGGATCCTGGTGATGACTACCCTGCTCCCCCACCGAGTGCACACCCTCTCTCTGTAGTCCACTCGAGTATGATAGCCAGGTTCTTCAGCCTGTAGTGGAGACACCCCTTGACTTCGGGTGGGAGTGGGGAGGAGTGGGCCCATCTCTAGGTTCCTGTTACTACTGTTTGCCAAGATTTCTCACATGGTGAGCTATTCAATATGCACATCTTTATTAATCATTATTTCTGAGTCTAGATTTTTCTGGGAATCCAGCCTCTATGATTACTTCCTCATTGTTTAAGTTTCAACTTTCAAAATCCACCTTTAACTATGTATGTTCTAAGCTTTGTAGTCTGATGGTCATTTTCTAGATAGAGAAGACGAAGTCGACCTATTGTTTCTGCATTTTTCCTACCATTTGTTAGTTACAGTATTTGCTTTAGGAACTGGACCAACTCCTCTTAAGTTATTTTAACATCTTTCATTTCTTGTCAGTTTCACAGTATTCATATGTTGAGTCATAGTATCTTTGTATTTATTTGACTATACATGTTTGGAGGGAAAAATTTGTGCTGGTGCCATATGCTGATACCCTGATCTGAAGATCTGGCCGTACCTCTCAGAGAAGGGCCAACATTTAAAATGCCCTTAGGCGTCACTCTGGTTTACCCCAGGCAGATGTGATTTTCTCTAGTTTTGGAATATATAGTCATTTCCTCTCAAATATTTAGTAAGTTCATGCCATAGAATGAGTCTCAGATTCTATAGTGAACTTGAAGAAGGCACGCAATCTACCTTGACATCAATGTAAAGTGATTTTCTCTAGAATTCCTACCCCCTACTACCCATAAAATACAAACCCACTTTTAATTTTTTTAATTAAAGAACTATTTTTCCAGTTTAAAGAAAAAATATATATTAAAAATACAATTGCTCTCTGATCCCATTCTTTCTTCCCTGTAGAAACTGCTGTCTTACATTTGGTATTTACTGTTCCCACAGGATCTGATTTTAATCCAGTGTTTAAAGTTGATGATAGTAGAGTGAACATTTGTACTAGCTACTTTTTTTTTGTTTAATTTTATACTTTTTATTATTATTTATTTTAAAAGTTAAAAAAATTTTATACAGTTTTTAAATGTTCCTTTCCATTTACAGTTTTTACAAAATATTGGCTGTATTCCCCATGTTGTACAATACATCCTTG
>NW_006796034.1:1564769-1574541 GCF_000442215.2 Lipotes vexillifer | reverse complement strand
TTTTTGCTGTACGCGGGCCTCTCACTGCTGCGGCCTCTCCCGCTGCAGAGCACAGGCTCCGGACGCGCAGGCCCAGCGGCCATGGCCCACGGGCCCAGCCGCCCCGCGGCATGCGGGATCCTCCCGGACCGGGGCACGAACCCGTATCCCCTGCATCGGCAGGCGGACTCTCAACCACTGCGCCACCAGGGAAGCCCCCTTGAGCCTATCTTACACCCAGTAGTTTGTACCTCCCACCCCCAACCCCTAAATTGCCTCCCCCCCCCATAACTACTAGTTCTCTATGTCTGTGAATCTGCTTCTTTTCTGACAAACTCACTTAAAAAAAAATTAGTTACTTCATCTCCTTCACCAGCAGTAATCTGGAAGAGGATGAGAATTTGGGATGCAAACACAGGCAGGAAGGAGAGTGGAGATGTGTGGTGATGGGAACGGGCAGTGGGGATGGGCAGTATCTGAGGTGAGCCTGTCTGTGGTGGAATGCTTTTTGAACTGTAGACAGTAAAGGGAACAGGTTGCGGTGGGGTTTGGTTCATACCAGTTCCGTACTCAAGCTGATATAAATGGCGAGTGTTAATTCTGAGGTGTGTCAGGCACTGAGATGGGCTTCCTCCTCACAATGGCCCTGGAAGGAAGGAGACAACTTGCAAGAAATGAGGTCACCAGGGTTAAGTTACTTACTTATGTCACTCTGGAACTGGGAACACAGTTTTTGGAAGTTTTTGAAATTTGACTTCAGAGCATGTGATCTTTGGTCTGTTGTATCCCCAACGTGAATACTTAAAACTTTGCAAAGGTATTTTACATGTTTGGAGGATCTGTTGGGGGAAGGGTTTAAGGTAGGTCAACCCTGTTAAAGCCTGTTCATTCTCTTGCATGAGATATCAACAAGGACAAGTGATAAAGCAAAGGAAGGGAAGCGGCATCTTGATATTTCAGATGGAAATTTACCATTCGTTTCTTGTTTGAGTCTGTGGTGGACCCAGTCTTTCTAGTCTCCCCTTATTTTAAATACCCTCCTTTATTCTTTTTTTGACGAATAACACACCTTATTTAATATTTGTCTCTTTCCACCAGAGTGTCAGCTTTTAGGACAGAGACTTTGCCTTTGAACCATGCTTGTTACAAAGTGGCCATTTGAATGAAGGACAAAAGGAAGGAGTAATGCAGAAAGAAGTTGAAGGAAGAATCCAAGACACACAAGGATCACTTGAAAGAGAGGGAAGCTGACACTGAATATGATTTTACTTCGAGAGTTTGGGGTAATGCTGGATTATTCTGGTGGCTCAGAATGGCGTCTAGTGAGAGTTCAGGCACGACTGACATTTGCGGGACACTCTTGTAACCACCAGAGACAGTGACCTGTCTGTCTGCTTCAGGTTTTAACGACTACTGGGATAAAAAATGTATTGTGGGAAGGAATATAGAGGAAAGACATGTCTTAATTCTTTAGCAGATTCTACAATATCCTGGGTGTAAGCCGGCTGTCAGACAGTTCTCGTACATATGTGATCATCACTCTGCCTCACGCCAGGTACAGCCCCATCTTTCTACTAAATCGCGTCTTGGCCAAATGCTCCATAGAACAGTATGGAACAGCACTGTTTGGGTCAGTTTGTGGAGATGTTTTTGAAGCTCCGTTTCCCTCATTACTCAGTATCCCCTCTTAGGGATTCTGCGAGGGAGACTTCTCAGACCTCAGCGCCCGGCAGGGCTGGGCAATTCTTAACAGCCAGAAGGAGCGGGCTGTTATCTGATCTAGTGTCTCCCTTTGCTGCTAGGAAGTTTAGGCCCTCAGGGCTTGTGTTGTTGAAGGGGATCTTTTTCTAGTGCTGTTTTGTACACGATTCACTATAAGACATGTGCATGTGGTCTGGAAGGAGACTTGGCAGACAGGACAGGAGCTTACTTCTGGGGAGGTGGGAAAGGGAGTAGGATTTGGAGGAGGGGTGAAGAGAGACCTGTACTTTTTTACTGTCTAGTGTTTCTCAACTTTGTTTTCCTCATCTCTTTCCCAAAGAGCCTTTTTAGACGTTTTTCCCAATTGCCTCCCGACCTCCACCAAATTTAAAACAAAGGGACAGAGTTTGTTGGGGAGGGTCACAAATTATTGTAATATCTAAGGTGGTCTTCACTCCCTTGGGGGGCAGTATCACCCCCACTGAGAACGCGTGCTCTACATACTTATACCTGTTTAATTTTTTTAAACCAAGTGCTATGGGACTTCCCTGGTGGCACAGTGGTTGAGAGTCCACCTGCCAGTGCAGGGGACACGGGTTCGAGCCCTGGTCCAGGAAGACCCCACATGCTGCAGAGCAACTGAGCCCGTGCGCCACAACTACTGAGCCTGCGCTCTAGAGCCCGCGAGCCACAGCTGCTGAAGCCCACGTGCCGCAACTACTGAAGCCCGCGCGCCTAGAGCCCGTGCTCCGCAACAAGAGAGGCCACCGCAGTGAGAAGCCCGCGCGCCGCAACGAAGAGTAGCCCCCACTCACTGCAACTAGAGAAAGCCCGTGCGCAGCAACGAAGAGCCAACGCGAGAGCCAACGCAGCCAAAAATAAATAAATTTATTAAAAAAAGAAAAAGAGGTCCTCCACAGGTGGCCTAAAAAAAATAAATAAAAATAAACAAGTACTATTTTAGAAATCCAGAGGAAAGGCCTTTGTACTGGAGGGTGACTCCAGACTGGTGCTCTTAGCTGCTCTGAGGAGAATGCAGGGACGAGCAGAGGCTGCAGCCCCTCTGGGCATGGGCCCTGGGCTCAGAAGCACTGGATGGCAGGAGATGGTCAATCCCATCAGATGCCCTAGAGGCTTTTTTCTCAGTCTTCATTTCTTTGCTTTTTGATTGTATTGGGGGGGGGGTGGAGGCGTTTGGTGAGCTTTAGCGAGAAGCCTCTAGCAGGTGTTCTCCGCGACTGTACAAAAGTCATTTGCAAGTGTGTCTTGATGTGAGAAGAGCTGGGAGGCCCCGCTGCAGAGAATTCGTGGGTGATTAGGCAAGGAGGCAGGGCCATGTGAGGAAGAAGGGGCTGCTGTGGACTTGAACGCACCAGGCAGAAATTCTGAAATCCACTTAGGAAGGTCAAGTAAAAGAAATCTTAAAGAATAGTGAAGAAGTGAATGTTTATAAACAACTTGGAGGAGTGATTTTTAAACAGACTGGAGTGAAATTTCCGTGAGGTGTTAATGAGATAAAATTAAGTAATTTTTGAAGCTAACTTTCTTGTTCTGAGGAAGAAATACCTGTATTTACTTCCTGCCTGATGTTCAGTAATTAAGGCTTTTTAGATGAAAATAGTAAATAAAGTTTATTGGCCAAAGCTTACATTTATTTTTAATTGCTCTCAGTCCCTTGATTTTAAAAGATGTGTATAACAAACAATTTAAAAATAACCTGTGTAGTTAAAGAATGTAATTATATTAGCTTGGGTTGTATTCTAGTATACATCTAAAGGAAACTTATGATTTCTGTATCCTATGGAGCAGAGCTGCAGGCCAGAAGCTAAGAGACAACTTGAAATAGATTTTTTCCCTAGATGATTTTGAAGAATTTTTTTCTTTTTTAATTTTGAACTTAAAAAAAAAAGACACATTCCTAAATCTTGAATTCTATTTAGCTGACGTGACTTCAGGAAGCTCACTTACTAGCAGTATTTGGGTAGAAAAATCCTTGCTGCTCCTTCACTTAAAGGAAAACTCTAATAAGTCAAAACCAATATGATGTGGAAGCATACCTTGTTTTCATTTTTAGTTTATCACCTGGGCTCTTGGCTTTGCAAATACATGCTTAAGAATTTTTTCTGTGCATGTTCTGTTACATTAAGTCTCAGAGACCGAGTCAGTGAGCCACCCAGAGCCCCACATATAACTAGTCAGAGTCAGGGTTTGAACCCGGGTTCATCTGAGTCCAGTCCTTGATTTTTCTTTCATCATTCCTTTGATTAGAACAGTGAACAGAGGAGATGAAGATTCTCCCTGGCATTCCTACTTGGATATTTCATGTTAGATCTGTAATCACTCCGTGGTTTGGGGCATGGCACCGAACCTGTCAGAAACATTTTGAACAAAGGAAACATAAATATGCTTTTATGCTTTTTTGGTTGAATAAAAATGGGTCTCATTTGGTTGAGAATTACCACCACCACTAATCCCCCCCCCCCCCAATGTTGAAGTTAGGGACAGTATCTATTTAACTCATTTTGTGTAGCAACTCATAAAAGTAGTTCCAAGTGCATCAAAGATTTAGTGTTTATCTTAGTGACTAATGTCCAAAATTTATTTTACTATCATCCTTAAAGATGAAGGTACCCTCTTCATTTAAATGCAGCTTCATTAAACTTTACTGGGGGGAAGAATAACAACCGATCATTTTAAATCACTTTATACCAATTAAAAATTAAAAAGCCAAAATTCTCTTTTTTTGCGTGTTGATTCTAATGAGCCCTGCAGAAGGGCTAATTCAACTCAAAAGGTTCCTCTTCATTATTTTGTAAAAATGCTAATGCCTACTGTCCACGGGATTGTGGGGAAAGATACGCTGTTGGTAGCACTAGAAATTGGTTCAATCTTTCTGGACAGCAGCCTAGTGACATGTAATAAGAACCGTAAAACTGTTCATACCCTCTGACCTGGTAATTCCACTCTGGGGAATAAACCCAAAGAAAGAAAGAATAATTGGCCGGGCGATGCTCAACACACCACTATTTGCATGAGTGAAGACATGAGTGCTTTGCTCCAGCGCTGCGGGGTGGGGTTTGGGGACGGGGGACAGGAAGCTTTCACAGGCAACAGACAATTCAGGATTATGCTACCCTGTAATCATCACTAGGCTCCCAGCATTTACAGAAATGGAAGAAATGACTTCTGGAGACCGAAGTAGAGATTTAAAAGCAAGAAAATAAAAAAAAAAAGGAAAAAGTGCCCATCTGATCTTTTTTCTTGTTACAATGAAAGGTGGGTAAACCTCTGAGGCTGACCCTGGTTTGAACCAGCAAACCCTGTATCTGTTTTCTCTCTACTAGCCTATTTGTCTACAGCAGCTAAATGGTCTTTCTTTTTTTATTATTTTAAAACAAACAAAAAAACCTTACACATAATCACTCTTACCAATGCTGAGGGGAAAAAAAGATGATTTCAGTGATGCCATCTAACCACCAATATTCTTTTTGGAAAATATTATAGACTGCACCCCCCCCCCCCAAACCCCCCCCCCCCCGCAAGAAAGACAAAACTCCTCCAACATAACTTCCATCTCTACATTTGAAAAAATGAAGAGAAAGAATTTCTTTACAATTTTTGCTGATTGACCAAGTTATTTAACACACAGCTTAGAATGGGAGGAGACCTAGTGCCCTTATTCAGCCAGGCTTCCAGTCGTACAGACAGGAACAGGTTCGGAAGTGAGACGAATGAACCGGTGTGCCATGGCAAGATGGGGGGAGCCAGGCTCTAGCCACGGCAGAGCCCCTCCTACCCTAGCATATTGTGTTTCTTTAGATTTATTGAAATGCATCTCCTAGTTGAGAGTGCTTTGCTTTTGAAAAACATTCAACTCACTCTTAGATGTTGCTTTTCGTAACTGATGCTTAAGGAGTACTACCTCCTACTTTTCTCCCTTGCCTGTGCCTTTCTGTTTGTTTCCCCAGCCCCACATTCATGTAGAGAGAATTTCTTTTTCTAGCCACCTAGAACAAGACTCCAGTGTGAAAATATAGCTGTCTTAAAATTTTTCTCATGTATTATTTATCCGTTTTCTAAAGGTGCCGTATGTAAGTGGATGCGTTTGGTGTGTTGAGGAGGTACATTGTCTGGGGTGTAATAGGAACGATGGCTCCCTCCTGCGCACCAGAGGCTGCGAGTCCCTGTGGCAGAAGCTTCGCGCATCACTACCTCCTCCTTCCCTGTCCACACATCCAGATGCCAGTGTAGCTCAAGACTGGCAGGAAGTCAGAATAGATGTGTGATTTTTAGGGGTTGGGGGTCCCCGGAGCAGGAAATTAACACATTAACATTTTGCCTGATCTCTCTCATAAACTAACCTCCAAGCCAAAACTTGATCCAGGAAACATTGCACAGTGTTAGCTATCTTAACATGAAAATATAAACGCATTGAATTTCCATTTGTGATGCTGGTTAAGTAAATCTACAGCTTCAGTAAATTATCCATTATTCTTCAAAGGTGTAGAGCCATTTCTCTAACTTGGAAAGCAGTGCACAGGGTGACGACTTGCTGTCTCCTTAAATGACACAGCACTTAGTGAAGTCATTTGCCCTCTGGTGAAGCAGAGGCCCCTCCTCCACACTTGGTGGGAGGCAGGGGGAAGGTTTCCTCTGTGACTGGGGTAGACTGGAACTTGGAGGGCCTCTCCGAGACGAAAATGTCCTCATGCCCTCTCATTTCTTTCGGTAATTAAACCTAATCGTGTGTTACAGAAACAAACATTTCTGCTGATTATTTCCATTTCCAGCAACGCTGCAACTCTGCAGCTGACTCCTAAGCTCACCGTGATTACCGTCCCCCTGGGCATTGTCTGTGGCTTGTTGGCACTTTTCACCTGTGCTAATGAGAAGAAAAATGACACATAACCTTTCCTTCTTCCCAGCTGTGTTCTTCTCCTTAATAACTGATTGATAAGGACTGACCCTGGGACAAGGAATAGCATAAGAACTTGAGCATGTGATCTTTAACAGTACTTAAATTGTATCATTATTTTTTTTAATTGAGGTTTATGGTCTTATTATGAAGGGATCTTTCAAAACCTGTGTTTAGCAGGTATTTTTAGCATGTATGATAGTAAAGCATCTGTATTGGTAATGTTGCCTTTATCGTAGAATTCTGTAAGTAAAGAGTTAACAACTTTTAATTTTATTAAATGTTTGGGTGTTAGATGCAACGCTGGGTAGGTACTAAGGGTCCAAAAGTGAATCAAATGCGTTTCCTTCCTGTGAGGAGTCTAATATGATACAGACTATACATAAGCAGAATTTCAGTATTCTAGTTGTAAGTACAATAATTATTACGAGGAAAGTGTGTGTGTGTGTGTGTGTGTGTGTGTGTGTGTGTGTGTGTGTTAGGGTGCAGTGTGTATTTGGCTGAATAGAAGGCATAGAAACACCAGAGCTTTCCAGGCAACAAAACTACTAGACTGGTAGGTATTGCAATACTGTGTAAAATAGTTGGATGTATCAGAAACCTGCCAGTCTCACTCCCTCTCACTCTTTTTTGGAATGTGGTAACTGATGACTTAATCTGTAACATTTCCTGTGGCTGGTGCCATATTGTAATACACTGTTAGCCCCTGTCACTTCCTGTCATGAATGGGAATCTGTTTTATCTTGATCCGTATTTTCTCCCCCTTAGTCCCAACTTCCCTCCATGTGTTGTTCAAAATGTGTATGACACCTCCTTAACCAAAAACTTTTATTAGTTACTGAAGCTGTAATGGTTAGGTTCGCCAGTGAACTCCAATGAGTGTAATTTACTGCAGGTCACAGCTGTGGTCTTAATGGATAATTAAACCAGGAAAAGCCAGCCGTTTCAGGTGCTTTAGTGAAACTTCTAACGTTAGTTAACTTGTATTTCAGATTGCTTCCAAGTATGATCATCAGGCAGAAGAAGATCTTCGCAATTGGATAGAAGAGGTGACCGGCATGAGCATTGGCACCAACTTTCAGCTGGGCCTAAAAGATGGCATAATCCTCTGCGAGTGAGTTTTGGTCCTGATGTGGCCGCTCTTCCAGTCCTTTCCACAGGCCTCTGTCTTGCCCACCTTGCCGGTCCAGGGTGTCAGACCTTGATATTCTGCACATGTTTTTAATGCTTTCCTTTACTGATGTCAGAAGACCCAGCTTTCCCTTCCAGTCCTTGTTTGTTGTTCCAATAAATATGGTATCACGTATGCTTTTCTTTTCAGACTCATAAACAAGCTACAGCCAGGCTCAGTGAAGAAGGTCAATGAGTCCTCATTAAACTGGCCTCAGGTAACAGCCAAATCAGCAACCCGATTCCAGTCGGTTACCCTTTATGCAGTGAGAGCTTGATAACAATTTTAAAATAGACATTTTAGCAGAAATTTGTGCACGTGACTATATTGTTTTTTACAATGTTATTTTTAATGTTTCCGTAACTACTTACAATTAGTTCTGTGATTATTAGATGTTTAGCTTAGAAGTCTTCTTTATTATGTATTTAGTCTGTATACTCTCAGAGAGGGTTTGACACAGCTTACACAGAAATACAACCTATGGTCTAGGTCCTAGAACATAGGATAGATGAAGGAAAAAGCAAGGAATTTAACATGACAACTACAGGGTTGACTGTAGAGCACTGTATTAAGCACAGTCTTAGTTCATCAATGTGTATGATAAGTAAAATTGGATATTTTGTCTTGAGCATATGCTTTGAGTTATGAGGATAAACATTTAGTAACCACACATTTTTTTAATTAAAATTTAAACATAATAAGTTGTGCATTAATTTTGTACCTTTTGATAGAGAAAATTCCAGCCCTGGATAGGTCAGACACAGAATTCTTTAAAACATGTAAGGAAGATCTTGACTTTAAAGAACTGAAAAAACTTGACTGCTTAAAATATTAAAAAGACCATTATGTGACCAACTATGAAAATACTCTTCCTTTTCCAGAGAGAGCTACACTTACCATGTATCTGGTTGAGAATCCTTGCCAAGTAGCTTTCTGCCTGGCATCTTGTACCTAGTCATAAAGCCTTGGAGTTCTTAGATAATATGAATGTCAGTATTTAGCTCCAAAAGTTGTATGCTTTTTTTTCTTTATAGTTGGAGAATATTGGCAACTTTATCAAAGCTATTCAGGCTTATGGTATGAAGCCACATGACATATTTGAAGCAAATGATCTTTTTGAGAATGGAAACATGACCCAGGTTCAGACTACGCTGGTGGCCCTAGCAGGTCTGGTACGTATATGTCTTTAATGACTGGTTAAAAAATTCCCCACTGTGTTGGTGATTAATTGCATCTTTGCTCTCATAGGAGTTCAGACTAGGCAGGGAGGAGCCTGTCTCTTCCGTAATTATTAGCTTTGTGGAAAGGCTGCTGACATCAGCTGCCTAGTACTGGATAGCTTAATTAGAATACTCACATTTCAGAGGTCTGGGGTGTTTTTGAATGGCTTTAGATGTGTTTTTACCCCTAGCTTGGGTCTTAAATGAAACCTTCATCTATGGACAGTATCACTTCTTTGTTGTTCCTTCTGTAAAACTCTGTTGGCAGAATCACTAGTTAGTGTGTATATTTCCGTCTAGGCTAAAACAAAAGGATTCCATACAACCATTGACATTGGAGTTAAGTATGCAGAAAAACAAACAAGACGTTTTGATGAAGGAAAATTAAAAGCTGGCCAAAGTGTAATTGGTTTGCAGGTAAGTAATGTATTGCATATCAGTTACTTATTCAATGTCATTATTTCTTACCATGCAAAGCATCTCTCATAAGTAAGGAACAGATAGATATACTATAGTGTATATTTGGGGATGGACCTGTGGTTTATACAATTTATGTCCATTTAAAACCCATGAGGTGATGATGGTTTTAGAAGAAGCCTCAGGCGTGCCATCTGACTTAGTAATTGCTTCTCCAGGAAATGATTTTTTTTCCTAATTACACTGTCCGATTTTTTTAAGAAAATATACTTTATAAATTCCTAAATGTTATTGACCCCATGAAGCAGATTTAGAAAACCTCAGTACCATTTTTTTACCCTAGTAAAGTATGATTTATCAGTCCTGCTG
>NW_006796034.1:1539570-1564759 GCF_000442215.2 Lipotes vexillifer | reverse complement strand
CCTGCTGAATACTTTGTTCAGTTATTTTTTTCCCTTGATGTTGTTCCCCTGCAGAGTGTCACAAAAACAGCACTGCTAAATGCCTGATATGCTAAGGGCTTTACTGTCTGATACCTGCTGGATACAATGCCTCACTGTTGACTGAGTCTACATGAGTTGGGTTTATTTATTTATTTCAGCTTTATCGGGGTATAATTGACATATGGATTTATTTTTATACAGTACAAAATCATGTCAGTGGGGAGAAATTGGAAACCTGAATTTCCAGACAGTAATCAGTTGTTTAAATTGTGAGAGCTCCATAAAAGGAACTAGTAATGAAGAAATTGATATACAAGAGTTCAAAGATTAAGGAAAACAAATCAGGTCATAAAATATTGGGTTGGCTAAGAAGTTTGTTTGGGGTTTTTTCAGAAGATGTTACGAAAAACCCAAATGAACTTCTTGGCCAACCCAATACTATATATTCAGTGTGATCCCCATTTTATTTTTTAAATGAACGTGCATATTTTTGTATGTATATGTATGTGTATCTGGATATGTACACAGAAACATAAGCTAAAAAAGCTAGATGGTTGGGCTTCCCTGGTGGTGCAGTGGTTGAGAGTCTGCCTGCCGATGCAGGGGACACGGGTTCGTGCCCTGGTCCGGGAGGATCCCACATGCCGCGGAGCGGCTGGGCCCGTGAGCCATGGCCGCTGGGCCTGCGCGTCCGGAGCCTGTGCTCCTCAGCGGGAGAGGCCACAGCAGTGAGAGGCCCGCGTACCGCAAAAAAAAAAGCTAGATGGTTACACACAAATCTTTACAATGAATGTCTAAATGGTAGGATTTCAATGATTTTTTTCCCCTCCCTTCCTTTTTGCTTATATGTGCTTTTTTTATCTTCTCCAGTGACAGGTTTGACTTGTAGTAATAAAGTTTTCCTTTAATAAATCTTGTGTTTTAAGGAAAAAAGACCAGCAGTAGAAATCTGTCCCCAACCAGTAGAAGAACAAGGTGTAACTGGTTGGTCCTGAAGCCGTGTTATTCTCAGTGGGGAATAAAAGTTAATTATTATTCCTCTGAATATTGCTAAGTTCAGATTCTCCATTCTGCCCCTCTCTGTCTAGTGACATGAGAATTAGGGGAATAAAACGTGGTTCTTTTCCCATGAAAATGTTGGTGATTTTAATGACACTTAAGCCCTTGCTAAGCTGCCAGAGAAGACACCTGGCATTTACTGTCACATTTTATGCAAAACATGTTTGGAGTAGAAAAGCATGTTGTTTAGCCAAAGATTGCTCTGTCCCTTTAAATGGCTGAAGCAGGTACCCATAGTGCTAAAAAGGGTAGGGGAAAGAGTCGGAGAGGAAATTATTCATAATTCTGCCACTGTAATAACTTTGTCTCTGTCCTCTTTCTACGTGCATATTTGTATCTGATGGATTATGTTGTGAGGCTTTATATCCGGTGAAGTTTTTGAAATTTTTCTTTTCAAAGTGAGCACCTTGAAATTTATTTGTAAAAGCATAAATTTTGTATCTAGTTGACTGCATTGACCTCAGCATTGGAAGGGACTTGTCAATTGCATCCCTTCTAAGAAATCTCTTCAGTAGAACAGAAAGTTTTGTTTGTGTCATATATATTGGTGACTTCTGATAATTAGTGATTTTATTTTTAACTTACAAGATGGGAACCAACAAATGCGCCAGCCAAGCAGGTATGACAGCCTATGGGACTAGGAGGCATCTTTATGATCCCAAAATGCAAACGGACAAACCTTTTGATCAGACCACGATTAGTCTGCAGATGGGCACCAACAAAGGAGCCAGCCAGGTAAGCAATCCCTTTTTGTACTTGTTTCAAAGAGTACAAAAGGGCTATTTAAATTCACACTTACCTTGTTCTTATTAACTGAGTCCAAAGTGGTTATTTTTTGTGTGACATATATATATATATATATATATATATATATATATATATATATATATATATATGCCTTCAGGAAAGTAAGATTTGCTGAGAAAACAAAAGAATCAAAGGGCCTTTTCTGTAGCCACACAAGTGTGGTGTGGCCCATGGCTTTTATTGGCAGTTAGAACAGCTGGCCTTTCTACCTAACCAGAAGAAAAAGATACGTTTATTACAGTGTTCTTGTTCCAAATCCAAGTGAATTGCTCATTCTAATGCTTCTTTTAAAGAAGCCCTCAACTAATTTGGTGGGTAAAATTATCTGGTGTTTTACAAAGAACTCTAGCTAGCATCATGGAAAATGTGTGAATCTAAGGAGATGGAAATACAGCATGGTGAGAATGCTAGTATTCTACCACCACGCGAGATGGAAGTATTTCCTGTGAAGAATAAAAAGATCACCAGCACCTCGCAAGGTGGTGTGCACATAACCATATCAGAGCGGGACATGTCTTAACATCCCACAAGAGTGGGGGTAAAGTTTGAAAAAGCTTTTCATCATGACCTCATGAGGTGTGGTGGTGTTGCCCTTTATGGAATATGTCCTGCCACACCGGGCACTGCCTCAGAGCTGCCACTCAGGTTTGCTTTTTTACCAATTAAATCTGAAAGCATGTGCTTGGCACAAGTGGAGAAATGAGGTGAGTTAGTTACAGTACCCTGAAAAGGAGGGGAGTGGGAGTAGTTGTTCTGAAATAGCTGGCTCTTTGGTGTCTCAGGGCCTTCTGAAAGACTCAGGTCCTTAAGGACTGCTCAGCATAATTTTTGTTGAATGTATTACAGACTTTTGAAATTGGTAACCTGGATAGCGTGTATGGTCATAATAGGCACTCCGATGTAGCTTTCAGGTATGCCAGCATTATGCTTTGTTTTTATATTCGTTATGTCCAATCTTCTTATTCCAAAGTAGGTAGTATTGTCTCCATTTTGCATATGAGAAAGCTAAAACTAAAAGTAAGTTAACTTGTCTGAGGCCACATAGCAATTTTATAGCAGAGCAAGGATTTGAAGGGCTGACCTTAGCTCGAAAGCCAGTGAATATTGCTTTGTAAGAGAATGAACATCAGGATATTTTGGTAAGCCAGCTTTACCCCTGAACCGAATGAAAGTTATTAGTGTTCACATTCGATGGGAATTTCATAATTTATAAAATACAAGAAACAAGAATAGATTTTAGCTGCTGTTTTAACTTAACTTTTATACTATGTTTTAATACCAGGCGGGGATGTTAGCACCGGGTACCCGAAGAGACATCTACGATCAGAAGCTAACATTACAACCCGTGGACAACTCGACAATTTCTCTACAGATGGGTACCAACAAAGTCGCCTCCCAGAAAGGAATGAGTGTGTATGGGCTTGGGCGGCAAGTATATGATCCCAAATACTGTGCTGCTCCCACAGAACCTGTCATTCACAATGGAAGCCAAGGAACCGGAACAAATGGGTCGGAAATCAGTGATAGTGATTATCAGGCAGAATACCCAGATGAATATCATGGCGAGTACCAAGATGACTACCCCAGAGATTACCAATATGGAGACCAAGGCATTGATTATTAGATTCACAGAGGAGCTCAGTATTTAGCCCGTTGTTTTTATTCAGTGAGAACCAAGCTAGCCTTGAGTAATTTTTATCTTGTCTTCCTAAAACACTATTATGCTTATCGTACCTAAAGGAAATACTGCCTTACATACATTCCTTTTTCCTTTTTCTGCCTCTTCCCTAAATAGTTGCCTTTTAGTGCTGTAACAGTTAAATCCTACAGCATAACCAATAACTCACATATGAAGTAAAAAGGAATACTGTGAAAGGGGAGTACTCTTGTACAGTCAATTCTTTTATTAAAGATCTATGCATTTTTACAATCCTCTACTTAAACTGGTATTTTCAAACAATAGGAAGCTTTGTTGTTGTTTTTTTTTTTACAGTTTAGTATCTGGTTTCTACATGGAAGACTAAACTCATGCTTATAGCTAAATGTGGTCTTTGCCAACTAAATTTAAGATGCAGCATTTTAGAAATTTATATATCAATGTTTCTACAGTATTGTTTGCTAATTTTTAAATAAAGTCCTGATCAGTGTGCATTTGTGATTATACGTGTACTCATTCTTACCTAAGCCGACAAAATCTTTTCCGAGTGGTGTTTCGAAAGGAGCATGTACAAAGCTGGCCTGCAGACATCGAGGTCTGGGGGGTGCGTTTGCTCTTCCTGTTTGTGCCAATGTATCGATGTAGAGTTGCTCTGTTTTCTTCCACTGTATTTATTGCTGCATTTCTCAGCATAAACTTATCCCATTGTATTTTTTATAAATAAATATTTTTTTTGAACATTCCTATGAGCCACAGGCTGATTATTTTCTGGCTAACTTCCAGATGGGTAGAGTCAGATTTTTTTTTTTTTAAGTAAGTATTCTTTCCCAGGTACTGTTATAAGATACTTGAACATTTCTTTACTGAATCTATACACCAGTGCACTGAGTACTTGAGAGGGAGCCTTAGAAAAATGAAGGGACCTGCCCATTGCACACAGGAAATGCCAGCCGGGATTCAAACTATCATCTGACCTTTGCTTATTCCACTGTGACTCATCTGCCTCCAGTTCATTCTAAATCCAACTTGGAATAATCTGAAAATCATCTTGGGGAACTTTGGTGGGGATGGAGTGGGGGGATTTTATATTCATATTCTAGCGTGAATAAATATTAAGAAACATACTGGATCAGGAATAGGACATGCTGTTTGATAATGAGCTAGGATTTATAGTAGGAAGTGTTAGCAAAACCTGACCTTCAGTTATGATCTAGAGGAGGTCAAACAGCTAAGTGTTGTAATGATAAAAAATTCAGTCGCTAACACACTTTTTGACATTTTCTCAGCCAAGTGATTTCCTCTGATGATAGCACTGGTTCTATTAGGCCTTGGGGGTGAAATGTGCCGGCTTGCTTTTTGCTGAGGCAGATAATGAGGACATAGAGGTGTTTGATGAACCCACAAAAGCGCAGTTGACTTGCTCATCGTGCTGCAGTGACTAAGGTTAATGCCTCACAGAAACTGCTCTGTTGTAAATCCTATTCCTAAAGGAGACTGTCAGAGCTCAACTAATAGTCTTGTTTAAGAAAAAAGTTGTAATTTGCATTTGTTCAAGGGGACCTGAGCTAGCATGCTGTTTCCTGCCCTGCAGGAAGAGGGGTTTAGGGAAACCTTATATTGAACTGCTTCTTGCCCTGCCAAATATGCCAGATTGGGCGTCCTGTTAGGAGAGTTAGTAATTCAGTTTACCTGTTATCCAGTTGAAACAAGGCTGCCAATCAACACGTTAGACGTTCCTATTTGTTTAAAGCTTTAAAAAGGAGAAGCCACCAGTGCACGCTCACCGTGGCCCTTTCCTCTGACCCACCACTGAATCTAAATCTGGGAATGGGGTCCAGGCAGAAGGACTTTAAACCTTCCTCCGGGCAATCTCAGGTGGGGCTGTGGTTGAAAACCCGCTTCTGCGGAACGTTTGCTAATTTGTAAGACTTAGCCTTGTACTTTTAACAAAATTTAACTTTTCACATCTGGTTAATCTTCTGCCCGTTCTATACCACGCCCATCAGGTGGTAGTTCCTTTTACACTTTCGGTTTTAATTGTCCCTAAATCTAAGAATCGTACTTTGAAAAGCTATAACATATTTAGCACATTTCCAGGAGTGGAAGAGTAGGGAAAAGTCCTCTGTACTAGGGCAACATTCCAGAGATTTTTGCTAAGGTTTATTGGTTGTGAGTGAGGAATTGTCCTTTAAATTAGTTTTTACATAATGTGCTTTTTAATTGACCACATAAACATGTTGTTAAAAGGTTTTTCAGTCCCTGTTGATACAGAAAAGGTTGTATACTTTTATGGTTCTAGTATTGTAATGTGGTCAAATAGTGGGGACAAAAACAGGAAGAATAGGGTCCACGTCGGGCCCTATCGTTTATTCTGCGCACAGCTCTTAGGAGAGGAAACTTTTTCCAGGTACAAATACCTGATGGGCGCGCTTAGCTTACAAAGGCCGGAGTTCTGTTCCCTCTTCATTCGTTAATGAGTTCTTGTCTCTCTGTGCCCTTGCATTGTTTAATTTGTTGATCCTTTTTATAAAACTCTGAAAAACAAAAGAATGAGTTAGACCAGTGTTCTGTATCTGCACGGATTGGCAATCATTTACTTGGCCATATCATCTCGGGGAATTTAATCCTTAAAGTTTTCCCTGTTGAACTAAAATATCTTGAGGGGGGGTGGGTAGATTTCAAAGTAGGTTTTTAATCAGAAAAGTGTAAATTGGAGAAAGAAGACCTAGTTAGCTTCCTACCACCATCAGAAGTATTTTCTTTGGAGTACATACCAAATATGTCAAAGTGCTACTGTATTTTTATGTTTTATTTGGAGAAGAATGAGGATACACTTAATTATAAAACGGTACAAGTGCTTGTTAAACTTCAGTGCCTGGCCGGACTAAGGAGTGCTTTGCATGCTCTGTTTAAAAGCAAAAGGGCCTATGTTTTAGGGTAACAGAATGAAAGAAAATTGTTAAAATGTCCCTTGTCCCAGACAACAGAAAGAGATGAGAGACTTCATTCAGCTGTTAAAATATGCCTGTCTACACAGGATAAGGCAAATCAGCAACAACTGTGTTGCAAAAGCTGTTGGAAACAGCTGCCTGCTATTTCCAGATAGCAGTATGGGGGCTCTAATGAGGGTGTGACATTTCTCAACATTGTGTGCTGTGGTTAATAAAGGGCCCCAGAATTGCAGATCCGTCATACTGGCGCTGAAGGTGATTGGTCTCCACTGGAGTGGGTGTTCCCTAAAATACAATGGGTATGACATGATGCTTGGGGATGCAAAAATGCCTTAGAAAAAGATCAACTGTGAAATCTCCAGACCATCCAAAAGGCCAGACCAAGCCATTAGCACCAAAGGGGACTTGCACTGCTACTCCACCCAGACCCTCCTACCCTGGGTCATTTGCTTAGTGATAATTGCTCATTTCACTTCTTTCCAGGGAGAAGGTTTCAATAAGGGAGGTGGGGTCAACCTCAGAAAATACAGCCCAAATCTCATTCTCAGGACATTTGGGTCATGTGCCCCCCCCCCCCCCCGGAAGAGAAAATAAGCTGGGAACCAGCCTCCTTTATGTGTGAGTCTTCAACGCTTTTGAGATTGTGAGGATGGAGTCTAAAACAGGAAATGAGATGTTTACTTACCAAAAACTCTTGGTCCATAAAGTAGGGCTTTTCTGATGATCCATCATTTGTTTCCAGATCAACAGCAAAACACAGGAAAAGTGCATCCAGCACAGTTTCAAACATAGATAAAAAACTATGGGCTACTAAGTAGGCAAAAAAAGCAACCAATAATAGTGGGATTGCCCACACCTGGAGCACACGGTGGTAGTTAAATGCCATCAGTCCTCCAAAAACTGTGAAACACACCACTAGCACCTGTCCAGAACAAGAGTTTGTTGAAAATGTTTATAAGTTGGTTGGTTAGGATATTTTAGAAAAGACATTTGTCATTTGTCAGGTATAAGCAATAGTTTTCATGTATGTGTATGTGCCTTACTGTAAAGAGTGCTTGTCAGAAAATTGGGTACAATGAAACAGGAAAAAGAAAAATGAAAAGCTATGATACCAAAAGAAAACCCAGCTAATTTGGAGGATGAGAAGAGCATATATACTTTCATTTTATCTGTGCCCATTTTTTGTATTTATGCAGATGTAATGGTACCTCACAAAATTTTTAGTGTTTTTTTCACTAAATGCTACAAAAAGCATCTTCATTAAAAAAAAATTTTTTTATAAATGCTATTTTTAAAAACAACAGCACAACAGTCCACTGAGTGGATATACTGTAGTTTAGTATGTGCGTACTTTTACCCTGGGGATTAAAGTGGATGGGCTTTCCAATGCTGGTGTAGGGAGATAATAGGATAATAGGCTTTTGCTATATGTAATTATTATATTTCCAGGAATATGATTACAGGCCATGATGTACCTAACTGTTTAACAGACAAATTGGAGCCCCTCTGGAGCCCGCACTGCACTTGGATATCCATAAAGATGGACGGGAATGTCTGCATGCCACTACATTAAAAAAAAAAAAAAAAACCAAATCAGCAATTATGCGTTCCTTTTGGGAAATATAGGAAAATGAATTACTGCCTAAAATAAAATACAAGTCTGTTATAGAAGAGTAGCTCCCGCTCACCGCAACTAGAGAAAGCCCGCACGCAGCAAGGAAGACCCAATGCAGCCATAAATAGATAAATAAGTTTATAAAAAAAAAGAAAAAATGAAACCTCCTTTCAAAAATTCTGGGAAGTAGTTATTACAAAATATATCATCCACAATCCTACCAAGCTAACGTAAACAATACCACTTAGATACAACTATAACTTAGATTATTAGGCTGTTTTGAAAGGCGTAATCAGTTCGTTCTTCTAGAGCTACTGTCCCATGAAGAGTCTCTGGGGCCCAGCTGTGCCTTAAAATATATGTGCAATTAACACACATCTGTGAAGTCCAAGCACGTTCTAACTTGTCACTGACAGCTAACCATGACAGTAAGGCACCAGAGATATACACCAAATGCCACAGAAACACAAAATGCTAACGAGGAGCCCAGGGTCCCCATATTTGGCACTGGCACAACTGGAGCCTGATATCTTTGTTCATTTTAGGGCACCGCGAATGTCCCTGGCATTCGTGTCCTATGTGGAGGACTGGCTGGAAGAAGCAAGGATGTCTAGCTTAGAAGGGGGAAGATGTGGAGGGAGGGTCAGGACATCTGTGGTCAAGAATTTGAAGGGCAGTCAACTGGAAATAGGACCAAACAGGTGTGTAGAATTAAGCCCAGTGGGTGACACGGAAAGAGACACGCTAGCACAGTATAAAGAATCTTCAACTCGAGGCATGGTCAAGTAGGGGCTGGAGCACCACTTTCATCACTCTTTTAGGGATTTTCCCTGTAACCCAGAAAGGGGATGTGTTATCTTTAGTTCACAGTTAGGAGAAATGAGGTTTTCACAAGACTACGTACAACTCCTTGGAAAAAGATGACAGCAGAAATGTAACTGGCTCCATTTGGAACATTAACCATTCTATCTTTATGGATTCAATGCTCTTAAAATCATCAGGTTGCAATACTATTTCCATATATTTTTATCACAAACAACCCCTATTAAACATTCATTTTCTGAGGTTAGTAGCATTTTCATTTTAGATATGAGAAAGCAGGATTCAGAATGGTAGAAAGAAATGATCATAGCTAAGAGTAAGACTAGGATTCGAATCCTAGCTCTACCTATCGTGGGATCCTGGACAAGTTATTAAACCTTAGTTTCCTCATCTGCGAAACAGGGTTACTTCACAGGATTGAGGATTAAATGAGAGGATGAGGCATAGCATCTACCACAGAGTAAGCACTTGGGAAACGGTAGCTCTCCTTCACGGTCTTGTTGTATGGCTTAATTTTTGGATCCCAAGTTCCTTTATTATTTTACTGAAGACATCTCACCTTTCCTAGAAAAATTACGAAGTCTCCAAAGCAGTTAACAGATGTAAAATGACTTGAATTCTTGGATAAGAGTTTGAGTGCATCTTTTGCTGATGTACAAAAATCTGTCCCATTAATGGCAGTTGTAGTGTATGCATTCTGAAACAAAAGACAATAGTTAAAAAGATGATGAGTCTTACTGTTGTAAAGACAATATAATGCCAATGCAGAATATTTTCAAAATAGTGAAAAATAGTTACTATTAACCCACTATCTCTACCCGTAACAGGTCATTTCATTTCCAAAGTCCCTTCCAGTCTCTGGAATATATACACATATATTTTCATATAACTGTAATAAATGGAAAAGATAAATAAGTATTTCTGGTCAATATGGTGGATTCAGCATCGCCGCTACAAACACATGGAAATTATGCGTAAAGCATAACTATCTTAATGCTCAGCAGAGTTTGAGGGGAGGAAAAGAAGTTTAGGTGCTAGAAACAAAGCAGACCCGAGCTAACGGTGAGCTCTGAACCCGAAGACTCAATGGGCAGGGAATCAGTAAAGGCTTTAGGAGTGAGGGGCTGGGGATTTAACACCTTGGGGCTAAGAAACAATGCTCAGGCCCATGCCAGGAAACTGAGCTGTCTGCATAAATACAGAATTTATATTCAAACTCAATCAGCCATTCCAGGAAAGTGGTAAAGAAATGCAACATCTGCCTAGGACCATTGAAATTACTAGGGTCTGGCTATAGGCAGAGCAAAACCACATCCCCCCAGGCCAGGGAATGGTGGAGGCCCACAGACAACCATCCTTGAAGTAGATGAAGGCTTCACAGGAAAAATGTACAGCACGTCAAACAAAAGAATCTGCACCTTGAGAATAATCTGAAATAAAGCATTCAAGGAAGTATGTTTAAGATGTTAAGGAGATAACAGAAGGAAGAGTGACCATAAAGAATGAACAGCATGGTATAAAAAATGAAGAGGCAGTGTAGAAAACAAACGGAATAGAAATTCTAGAAACGAAAAGATATACAATTTAAATGGTTCAGTGTCATTGTTATATATCTGACTTGTTTTCCTTTATACAGAAAATAAGCATTTTCATGTTGCGCCATGGCTTATTTATAATTTTAATTTTTAATAAATACATATTTTATCAGGGGTGTGTGTGTGTGTGTGTGTGTGTGTGTGTGTAGCTAGGGCATATTTAGACTATTTCAAATATTTTGCTATTATAAATAACTATGCAACGAACATCTTAATTTCCTCATTTTGGATAATTTCTTAAGGATACATTTCCAGAAATGAGATTACTAAGTCAAAGAGGACAAGTGGGTATATGTGTTCATATAAGAAGATTTCTTTGGTAATTTTTCCAAAATACCTTTTCCTTATAACTATACGATAATTTCAAAACCATCTATTTCTTACATTTCCCTTGAAATCTTTAAAATGCTACTTGCACTGCAGTTTACAATTTATAACTTCCCTGGGAAAATACACTGGAATGCTACCTGCTTGGGTTTTGCCTTGCCTTTTGGCTTAAAGGATGAAAGTTTTATCTCATGATATAAAAGTAATCCTTTCATACACTCATTCAAAAACATTGTAAAGAAACCAATTTGGAGTCTACTGCAGTAATTTAGCCTCAGTGATGCAGGTCTTAAGCAAGGTGAGTTACAGAGAAGGAGACTAAGGCCGTGGAATTAACTGACCCTCTCTTGGTAACCCCCTCTTCCCCAAGGCCAACTAGAGAGGAATATTTGGTTCTTAAAGATGAAAGGCTGGTATTCACCTCCCCACACAGGGTACCCTGCTTGCCTCAGAGGGGATATTCTCAGTCAGATGTCAGATGAGGTCCCTGCAGAAATGCCTTAATGGGGCTTCCCTGGTGGCGCAGTGGTTGAGAGTCCGCCTGCCGATGCAGGGTACACGGGTTCGTGCCCTGGTCCGGGAGGATCCCACATGCCGCGGAGCGGCTGTGCCCATGAGCCATGGCTGCTGAGCCGGCGCGTCCGGAGCCTATGCTCCGCAACAGGAGAGGCCACAGCAGTGAGAGGCCCGTGTACCGCGCAAAAAAAAAAAAAAAAAAAAAAAAAGAAACGCCTTAATGGTATTCCACAAGAACTTTTGATTTCTGACTTATGTAGAACGCATGTGAAATTGCTTTTAATATCCCAAACTGGCTGCTGGTGGACTTAAGTCTTGAGTGGGGACGTGGAAACTCATTGCTCGTAATTTGATCAAGCATCTTTGATCATCTAAGGTTCTCAGAGCCCTGACTACCAGCTAATCATCCTGAAGACACATGTGCAGGGTGGGTAGGTCCAGACTGGAAACCAAGGTCAAAGGCATTGCGCCAGGTGCTCTGGAAAATCAGGGAACTTTTGTTTTTTCATTCTAACTTTATGGACATGACACTAGCAACTTTAATTAGAACAAAAGGCTATTTAAAAGCATGGTGGTTAAGGTAAGCACAGGTCCTGTAACCAGTCTCTAGGTTCCAATCCTAGTTCTTTTTTTTTTTGCCTGCGTTGGGTCTTTGTTGGGTCTTTGTTGCTGTGCACAGGCTTTCTCTAGTTGTGGTGAGCAGGGGCTCTTCGTTTTGGTGCGTGGGCTTCTTATTGTCGTGGCTTCTCTTGTTGCGGAGCACGGGCTCTAGGTGCGTGGGCTTCAGTAGTTGCAGCACGTGGGCTCAGTAGTTGTGGTTCACAGGCTCTAAAGGGCAGGCTCAGTATTTGTGGCGCACAGGCTTAGTTGCTCTGGCATGTGGGATCTTCCTGGACCAGGGCTCGAACCCATGTCCTCTGCATTGGCAGGCAGATTCTTAACCACTGCTCCACCAGGGAAGTCCCTCAAATCCTAGTTCTTACCACCAACTGACTGTCGGTCTTGGGCAAATGATTTAACCCCTCTCAGACTTCAATGTCCTGATCTGTAAAGCGAGTTATAGCACCTACTGCAAAGGGTTGTTGGGAGGATTAAAGAACAGATTCCCTATAAAGCATTTAGCAAAGCGCAGGCACATAGAAAGCATGTAATAAAGGGTGGCTATTTTCCTCCAGACCTCACCAATGATGAACTCATTTACTACTGGGAAACACAGAGGCCATTCTTTAAGCGCAGAGGAGGTGCGGAAAGCACCCGTGGTTTCTTCATCTGTAGACTTTAATCCCTCCCATTCTCAGGGACCCAGGAGGGGCAGGACCTGCTTCCCAGACCACGTCCCAGGCCCCGACGTGGTCTTGCTCCACAGCAATACCCCATGCCGCTCAGCCTCTTTCTTTGCATTCGGGCTCTGTCCCCAGCCCGCCACGGCCCCACTTCTGCCCTCTGAACTGAGGTTCTTGGTGTTCTTCCTGATTCAGGCTGGGAACAGCGTTTCTGCGGGACTTCCTTTACCTACAGATCATAACCTCATAGTCAGTTTAGCACAACTGCTCATAAGCAATAAAAATAGATTTTGCTCCCTGGCTAAAATGATTAAAGGTTAAAATAGTACTTTCCCATGCCTGTGTTGACTCCACAGATCTTGGGGGCCCATAACCATTTATCTTTTCTTTAATGTATCATGCCCAGTGAAAGATGGCATTAAAACCACTCTGACAGGGAAATTATATATACGCCTTCCTGCAGCTACTGCACCACTAGTATTTTACCACAGGTTCACCCCTGATTGCCGCAGAGAGACCTAGAATTAATGTCTGAATGAAGAACTGGAGGAGGGAAGAATTGCTTGTGACACAGGGTATGGATTGAGAATTTCTGCAGTTTCAGCATTAGCTAATTTATACTTATTCTGAGAAGTGTTTCCTTGCCAGGCAGCTGGAAGACGGACTGCAGTAAATGTTCAGTGTTGTAAGTCCTGGCTCGGAGCATTTGCATTTGCCTGGCATGACAGAACGCTAAGGCAATCTGCAGACCCTCACAATATGTGGAAAGGATAGATATAAGGAACAGGGAACACGTTTTGTTGGTTGTGAAGGTTAATCAGGAGATCCTGAAGCAAGAAAAAAGGAGGTAGAGGCACCAGGCTTTTATTCCTATACAAAATTCAGTGTGTCTGTTTAGCATCACCAAGCAAGTGGACACATCTGTGCCTGAGACTGAACCCGTGAAAACACAAGGATTCCCCGCTTGACAATGGAAGCACCCCAACACTAGGTTGCATTCTTATTCCTTTGCCCGGGACTGAGGACTCCCTGCACGTACAGGTGGCTTTGCTTTCAGATTCGCACGGACTGTCCACCAAGGTCTGTCACAAGCTGCAGGGGAGGGTGGGTGGAGGTCTTGTGTGGCTGGGCGGATCCGTGAACAATGAACTACAACTCAAGCTCAGGTGAGAGAGCGACGTGGAAGCCCAGCCTGGGGTGAGGGAGAGGGGGGAGCACGGGGGAGGGGAGGGGTAGAAGACGTCACATTAGTGGCATTAGGCCGGGCCCCTGCAGGGAACGTGGGGTGGATGGGGCCAAGGCAGTGGACTGAGACTCAGGGGTCAAGCAGAGAATTGTGGTGGGACTCCTCCAGACCCAGATCTCGGCGGGGCTGAAACGCCATGCTGTGGAGCAAGGGGAGTGACAGGAAGGTTCAGCCTGTGCTTCTGGAAGCTCTCCCAGGCTGCCCTGTGAAGGTTCAGGGCAGATCTCTCATTACCGTCTAACGCTGAGCTACAAAGCCCTGAACCTCCCAAAGCTCATTCTCACCAAAGCCCTTGGGGAGCCCCCCAGGCACTTCCACTGTGCCTCCTGGGCTCTGCTTGAGTTGCACATAAATGCCCTGTGACCACTCAAACATTGAGCGCGTGGTGTCATTAGCAGGCATAAGCCAGGGGCCAGGCCCAAAGAAAATGAGCTCTTCTGTGGGGAGAAAATAAGAGTACTAGGAATTGTGGGACTTCCCTGGGGGCGCAGTGGTTAAGAATCCACCTGCCAATGCAGGGAACACAGGTTCGATCGCTGGTCTGGGAAGATCCCACATGCTGTGGAGCAACTAAGCCCATGCGCCACAACTATTGAGCCTGCGCTCTAGAGCCCACGAGCCACAGGTACTGAGCCACGTGCCACAACTACTGAAGCCCATACGCCTAGAGCCCGTGCTCCACAAGAGAAGCCACCACAATGAGAAGCCCGTGCACCACAACAAAGAGTAGGCCCTCCTCACCACAACTAGAGAAAACCCGCTTGCAGCAACAAAGACCCAACGCAGCCAAAAAAAAAATAAAGAGTATTAGGAATTGTAACTCTTTCCAGGTGCTCTGCTCCCTTCCACCCCACTTCAAGAGATGCCTTAGTGATATGTCCCGAACGGCTTGCCACAGACCTGGCAGTAGCTTCCTAATTTGTCCCTGTGGCCTTGTTTTCACTTTCACTATCAGTAGGCAGGTGTGCAACTTCTGTGCATAAATAAATAAGAATAGTAACTAATAATGGCAAGAATCACAGAGTGCAGACTATGTGCCGGGCCCTATTCTATATTCCCCTGAATGCATTTAGTCCTCTTAACAACCACAGCTGGATGATGAGGTAGCTGCAGAGACTAGGCTGCAGAGAGGTTGGGTAGCACACCCGCGGCACACGCATGCGATGGAAGTTGCATCACTTAAAAGAAATGGACCTCTGACTCATTCAGGCCCATCAGGAAAACATTTACTTTGAGCTGTACTCTGTGCTTTTCCTTCCAAAAGGTTCAAAATAATAAAGTGGTGCTCTTAGGAGATGTGTCATTAAAAAGAGCCAAGGACGCGGCAGGATGGTTCAGTAGAAAGAGGCTGGGTTCCAATCACGTTGCCTCCAAAGACTGGCTGAATGGCTTCCACTAGGTAATGTCACTTCGCACTTACACGAGCCCTCGGGTTCTAGCTAAAGGTGCTTCACGTTTGTGCGGCACTTCCAAGTGGACTAGGCATCCTCCTGCTATTATCTTACTTAATCCGCTCCTCACCACGGCTCAGTGAAATAACCACCATGGGTATATTATTCCCATTTTACAGAAAATTCTAATCTTTGAAGAGAAATCAAAGAGATTTAAATGTACTTTTAAGTAACAGAAAAGCTGGATTACCTCTTTACTTTGAGAGTTGTCCAAGAATGTTAATTGCAGCTTTTACACAGAAAGAACATTTTTCCTCCTTAACTCAAGCCGGAAGCCAGCCCAGTCTACCCTGTGTCCTTCATCGGCGAAGGGCAGCCATTCGTCCTCGCACGAAAGTGAAGCGGGCCCTTCTCTTGGTGGCAGAACTGTGAACCCGAGCTCCTGCTGACTCTTCCAAAAGGTAAACAGTTTCCCTCCGTACAGGAGGAAAGGCATTTGCCAAAAGCCACGCCGTGAATAGCCAGCTTTATTTCTGGAATGGCTTCCTAACAAAATTCTGATATTTATTAACTCAAAATAAAACAAGAACTACGAAAACAAACCTGAGAAACTGGATGATGAATAAGTAACACTGGTATTCATACTTTCCTCAGAACCAGAAGTAATACAGTGAAATCTGAGCCCAGAGTGATCCCTGTACATCCAAGGGTCTTTTCTGGTAAAACCTGCAGGAACCATCACAAGCTAGTTTCATCTCAGCCCTGTTTTTATCACAAACACATGCTGAGGGAGGTGGGGCACAGCCTCCAGACCTGACGCTCGCTGCTTGGATCAGTCCAAGAGCTCACCGCTCACCAGCTGCAAAAGTCCGGCGAGACGGCGAGTGGGGGAACCTGCCGGCCCCTCAGGGTTGGGACCGGGTGGGGTGGAGGCACTGTAAAGCCGGGTGCTCGGCAGTACTGTCCTGTTTGCTCCTTTTAAATGTATTTCCTTTTTGCTTATTTTTTAGAATAATGGCTTTAGCATTTTCATGCTCATCATTAAAGAAAATCAAGCAACATAGAGACAAAGAAGAAAGCAAGAAAATCGCTCTGACCCCACCCCTCAGAAATAACCACTGCTCACATCATGTGGACCTCACCCCAGTGTTTCCCTGCAAAGATACACAGAAGGGAGACAGACAGAGGGAGGAAGTATTCGCAGGCAAGCAACAGTTACAAAAATGGAAACAAAAAGTACAGTTTAAGTAAAAGCACGAATGTGAATTTGACTTCAGCAAAAGAAACTGAAACTGAAGGAATATTTGAATGTCAGACAAATGTATCTTCACGCACAAGACCTAGGTTTCTAAAGAAAACTTTCTAAAATTATTATGAAAAACATTAAGAGGTTAGAGTGCTTATTTTGTTGTTGTTGTTGTTTTTTTTAACACTGTGGCTTAAGTTTCAGCAGCATGGATGGTGAAAGATGAGTTGTCTTACGCTTTCTCCCGCATCCCGAATTTAGTGCGTTTCGTTATTGTTCTGACTTTGTCAGGATTTTGAACATCTACAGCCTCTTCTGTGGTGACGGCTTCAGTCACTTTATGGAGTGTACCCAGCACAGCTACTGTGCCTGCCGCCATACACTCCTGCTCTGTGCCAGCGGCTCTGACACTCTCCTGCAGGACGTGGTGGCGGGGTGGGACTCCTTGGCCAAGACACCCTCCCTGTGAGGCTCGCGATCATTGAATGGCTACAGGAAGATGCTGTGGCAAACCAAGAATGGCCTCCAAATAATCCTTCATGCAAAGCCAAATTCAATTCATCGGTACCTTTGTTCCTTCCGCAGAATGTTAGGATTAAAAGGCTACCCCAGACGTCACCCAGGAAAACCCTCTCATTTTACCGATGAGGAAACGGAAGTCTCAACAGGCTAAGTGACCAGACAGAGGTAATCAAGATGGACATGAATCAGATATTCACAGCCACGCCCCTTCCTCCCCCAAATCCAGAAAAAGCCAAGGAGGCCACTGCATCTTGCTGAACTTGGCCATCATTGATGTGCTAGCAGAGTTCCGCCCTCCCAGTGAAAACCCACCGGGACAAGGATGTGATGCTTAGTGATGAGCAGGTCCTGGATACAGGGCTGCGCAGCAAGTGCCGCCTGCCTCCCCACAGGCCCACAGAGGGCTCTCCCTGCGTTAACCTCATCTGACCTGGGTATAATCAGCGGAGGAAATGAGAGAGGCGAAGGGAGGCCTGGGCGTCCATAAGGCAAAATTAAAGTTACAGCCTGTGAAACAGAAAACGCAGGGGATGGGAAATGCTCATACTGTATTTTGATCTTAGGCTTTATTAGAAAGAGGACTAAATGGACGGGCTTGTCCCCTGTGAGTGAAGACCATTGGCTTCCACTCCTCCTTACTCTTACTCTTGACAAGGAACTGCAGGCAGCACAATGAAGCCATTAAGGCTACAGACCTGCCATCATATGGATGCCCACAGAGCAGCTAGCATTCTAGATAAGCTCTTCAGCCTCTGGGCCTCAGCTTCCTCGTTTGTACAATGGGGGTAATACCCACTTAACACACAGAGTCCTTGAGAGGACAAACTTAGACCGCATATGTAAAATGTGTACCAGGGTGCCTGGCAGACCCGCAAAACTCAATAAATGGCTGTTATTTACAGACCTGAGAAGGTTGGTTCTTTGGTTAAGAGGATGCCAAATATCTCTCATTTGAAGCTCAGCCCGAGGAAACGGCAAGAGAGAGACGGAGGGCAGAAATGGGAATGTTTACATGTTTTTGTATATTGCACATCCTGGGGAATAACTTTTGAAGTCAGGTGTGTGTCCCTCCACGAACACACTGTTGATGGGTGTGGGGCTGGTGAAGCAACAGCCGACCTGTTAGGCTGCACGAGAAAGGCCTGCTGACAGAGAGCCTGGTAGTCGATTGAAAGGTCGCAGGCTGCTGGGAGTAATTACTGCTTTGCGCATGGCTTGGCTCAGCATGCAATGAAAACTCTTATAAGAAAAAAGCATTTATTTAAAGACACTGGCTGTAACAACAGAACTCTTCTTTCTGAAGCTCCATAGACTATCAGCCCTTCCACTCTGGCCTTCTCTAACCATTGGCACTTCTGCTTGGAAAGCAGCTTTTCTTGCAGTCACTCTCAGGTGTTGTTAGGGCAGCTCCAGCAAGAAAGGGCAGCTCTTTGAGCTTGTATTTCCTTTTTCTTTATTGTCTCCCTGCTACTCTTAGCAGAGGCTCCAGGCTCTGTGAAGGCAGCACGAAGCAGGGCTGGGCTGAGAAAGTAGGGGCTCATCCTTCCATCCACAGACGCGTATGAAGGGTGTGCCTCTACTAAGCTCGGGGCTGGGCACAGGCCACTGAGCCAGACCGACAGGCTTGTGTTCTTGGATCTCAGGAAGTTTCTTTGTTGCCGCCTTGATGGAGGCAAGACGTGGGCATGGCCAGCAGGCCCAGAGGGCCCTTCTCACCCCCACTGAGATTCATCCTCATGAAGTCATCTGGCCTCAGCTGTCTCACTGCTTGGATGACTGCAAGTCTAGCAAATGCTTCTCTCTGCCTCACCCCTATGCCAGCTGAGGCCTTCTATAAAAGGCAAAAGGAGGGGGAAGATGAAACCATTTGAAGAGCATCAAAGACTGGATCCACTTGCTGAAACTTTTAGGAACTTTCTAGTACTGCCTAGATAAGAATGCTAACTGAGCCAAAATTCTTAGTCACTTCCTCTCCTATTTTTCACAGACCTCGTTTCTGAAATGTCTATAGAGATGAGACTCTAAACGGAAGGAGGACCGTCCAGCTATCCCCAGTGTGTGTGCGATCGTTCACTTTGCTATCCTGACTTCTGTTTCGCTTCCCTCATGTATTTCCCCTTTTCTTGCCTCTCTGCCCACCTCATTCCCGCAGGACTCAGAGGCCCTGTGCTCATTCCCCCAGGTGAGGGGAGGGAGCTGGGGGGGGGGCCAGGAGAAGACACCCAGTCTGCAATTCTTACTGGCTTTTGATTTCTAAAATGTTAAGCTCTTCAGGCCCTTCCTACCAGTGGGGAAGGTGAAGGAAGGGGGTTCCCAACATGACCCAAGTCTGGGAGCAACAGGTGGGTGTGCAGGTCTTCCTCCACCCCCGGATTAGAAAATGAGACTCCCGGGCTTCCCCGGTGGCGCAGTGGTTGAGAGTCCGCCTGCCGATGCAGGGGATAAGGGTTCGTGCCCCGGTCCGGGAGGATCCCACGTGCCGCGGAGCGGCTGGGCCCGTGAGCCATGGCCGCTGGGCCTGCGCGTCCGGAGCCTGTGCTCCGCAACGGGAGAGGCCACAACAGTGAGAGGCCTGCGTACCACCATAAAAAAAAAAAAAAAAAAAAAAAAAAAAGAGACTCCCCTGCACTGGGGAAAGAAGGGGGGAAAGAGATCTGTGGGTCCTGACCAGGCGTCCAGCTCTGCTTTTTTTTAAGCAGAGCACGGAAAAGTGACAAGACTCTAAAGGGGAGTGCCCACTCCTAGGGTCTGAGTTTGCCAGGAGTGAGGGGGTTCCAGAGACGTGGGGGTCTTTCATTGCTAAAACCAGAACAGTCCCAGACAAAGCAGGAGGGTTCCTTACCCTACCACTAGCACATCTAGGTAGACAGGGCCATAGGTGGCCTTCCAAAAGACTCCTGCTTCCCAAGCAGAGCTTGAAGGATCCATGAAGATGGAAAGATGGATGTCTCAAGGGCAACCTGTGTGTACTAATGCTTCGGGCTACCTGACACCTCATATAACCCCATGGGGGGATAGCCCAAGAATAATGGATTAAACTTTCTGCCAGTCCAGTGGAATGGGAGTTCAAAGACAGAAATTAGGTTGAGAGACATGATATAGTATTTCTTGCACATCTGAGATTGTGGATGAGGCTCACGTCTGTGTGGAAGTCGGTCAGAGATGAGACTCAGGCAGTGGCAGCACAGAGCACTGTCAGACTCTAGCTTTGAGCAGAACATGGAATCAGTAGCCGCTGCATCAAAGTGGCTTTTATTCCCTTGACCACTGTGACTCACACTGCCTTCCTTTTTTTAAAAAACCTTTTTATGAATGCATTCTCTAGTCTCTGGCCAACAATCACTACCTTCTCCCAACAAGTCTAATGTCTAAGACAAAGACAATTGGGGAGCGACAGCTGAGGACCGTATTCACAGTGTCTTGCTTAGAAGGGTATGGAAGGGGATGAAGCATGGGCTTCAGAGGTGGCCACTCTGACAATGACTCTGTTCCAGAAGCAGATGCAGATAAAGAGAAATGACATGAAGAGACCTGCTCTCCATCATGAGGAAGATTAGATTTGGGGTAGGAGCTATTTAATGGTTTAATTTCATTTCCCACACTAAATGAATTTGGGAAATGTCGAAACTAATCTACAGTCTTTCCATTTCTTAAGCACTTAGGGTAATGTTGAAAACTTGGACTGTGAAAGTTCTATCTTCCATTTGAACCAGCCCCCCACCCGGCCCCCACCCTGGCTGCCATCACAGATGATGGGCCAGCGTCGGTGGTAAGCACGGTGCCCACAGCGGACACCAGGCTGCGGATGAGAAGAACACAGGAGGAACCAATGGGCAGCTGCCTCAGCCCCACGTGGAACACTGTCCATCAGAGCACAGTGTTTTCATGGGTCACCTGCTTCCTTACTTCTGGGGAAATTGAATTTTACTGACTCCAAAGATAGTTTTCATAGAAAGTTAAACACACAGGCAATCTCCCTCAGCATATCTGCAGCATACCTAGAGCATGTCATGACAGGAAGGGAAGGACAAAGAAAATTAGGGTTTGCTTTATGTCCTGCATGGAGCTCAGACTTATGAGAGAAGTCTTACAGATAAGCAAATGGCGATTCCTTGGATCAGATGACCTTTTGAACCAGTGCTGTTGGAAACAGTCCCAGTCATCCTCCCTAGGCAGTGGCACAACTACCCTTGAAAATGGGATTGAAGAGGAAGAAAATGAATGCTAGATACAGAAAAGAGGGGGCCAAACCGATGCGCCATGCAGGGGATGCTTCCTTAACCTCGGGCCACAGTCATTTTCTGGTCATGGGTTTGGATTTGAGTACTGGCTTTCCCTCACCATCATCCTTTGTGAGGGGAAACTTAGTCATTAAGTTCCCTGGACTGCAAGGATCAGAAGGGCTGCTCTTAGCAATTCAACTCCCCCCAACAAGTCATGAGTGCAGTGATTCTGGCTGAGGGTGGTGGGGAAGGAAAGGTGTTCTTGGAGAAGTTCCCTGTGGATGCCGATATACCCCTAGCTGAATAATAACCCCAGGAACCCAGCACTGCTCTAAGTGCACAGGATGGAATCAGAGCTTGTACACTTAGTGGGTTGATAATGACAATGACTCCCATTTATTCAGCACATACCTCGACATGCTAGGCACAAAACCAAGAGTTTTGCAAACATTATCTCTTTAACTATTTATAATAATCTTGGGAGACAGGCATTGTTATACCCAATTTGTCTGGTACATGGTAGACTTCCAGCATGTGGTGAATAACTAAGCCTCTCCTTCCCCTCACAGAAGAAACTAACATTTATGGAGCACATACTAAGAGCCAGACACCACACCATGTTTATGTGTATTAGTTTAATTAACCCTCTCAGCTGCCTATGAGGTAGGTGTTAAGAACTTTGCTTTATATATGGGGAAACCAAGGCTAAGTAAGAGAGGTGAAGTGACCTGTCCAATGTCACACAGTAAGTGGAGAAGCTATGACCCAAACCCCGACGTGTCTGCCTTCTTCCCATTCCATCACACTGCTGGGAAATGAACAGAGGGTCCAGGTCCATAGAGGGAGGAGGGGGAGGAAGGAGGAGCTCTCATAAGAGGTGGACAAACATCTTCCAGAAGAAAGGGCGCGCTAAGGTGTAAGGAGAAGGGAGGATGCTTGGAGAAGGAAGCTGGAGGAATGGTACCATTAATAAGAGGTGAGAGCCCATCCTTCCCAGATCCAAGCATTCCCCACCCTCTGCCCTGTGAGCATGGGCCCTGACTTCCATGTTGCCCAAGGGAGTGGGGTGATCTACGTGTAGTTCTGTTTATGAGGTGAGCCGGGGCAGCTCTCATCGACACCCTGTGTACTGTGACATACTTGTTTGTCCCCAGTGTCTCAGAGAAGCTTGGGAGGGTGGGGAGATAGAAGATGCAAGGTAGAGAATCAGAAAGAGCCCCGCCCACTGTGTAAGCCTGGGTGAAGCACTCAAGCCCTCTGGACCCCAGATTCTGCTCTAATGAGGGGCAGGGCTTCCATGATCTCTTAAGTTCTGGGGTCTGAGTTCCTCCCTGGGGAAGGGGTACCCTGCTGGACTGGTAAAGACCTGGTTTTAAATCCTGGTGGAGGTAACCCTGTGTTTGTATTTCCATGGTCATTCGTTCCCAGAGGAGGTGGTTGACTTGAGGGACTTGAGGGACTTAAGGGTGAGTTTGGAGGGAAGAGCAGAGCACAGGCTGGCTCAGCCCTTTGTCATTGTCTTTGGGATCTACCTAGCACTGAGGACACACCTCCTCAGCTTCTCAGCTGAGTTTACAGGGGAGACCCCAGGGGCAGGTCTACATTGTTGGCTGGGCCTGAGACAGGGTGAGTTGGTCTCTCCATTTCAAGGTGAAACTTTAATAAGCTGCTCCTACACTGTATTTTCCAACCCGGCCATTAGGTACTCAAGGTCATATTTTTAATCTTCATCTGCTGTCTCTTGGGTCTCTCAGTTGTTCAGAACTTTACGAGGAAGAGGGGATGACTTATTATGGCTCCCAAACCTTAACACTCAACTCTGTTACTTTCCTCCTGTCTAACCTGCAGCAGGTTGCTACTTAACCTCTCTGAACCTAAGTGTCATCATCTATCAAAAAACAGAAAAAGGGTAATAATTGTACCTTTCTCACAGGATTATTTGTGAGGATGAAGGGAGTTAATACACGTAAAGCAGTTAGCATGGTGCTTGCTGCACAGAAGTGCCCAATAAGTGGTAGGAACTCCTGTCTTGAGGAGCTGCGCACCTTGGAGGGAGCCTAACAGTTGCCGCCCAAGAGGTTTTCTGATTAGCTGAGGGCCCCTTGCAAAACTCACCCTCCCTTCCCTATAGTGAGGCAATCATTCATTCAACAAACATTAACTGTTTCTCCGAGAAGGTAGAAGGATTTCAAGTCAGAAAGGACAGATGGCAGCTGCACACTGGGCCTTTCCCCAGAAGGAGAGGCTGCTGAGGCCCATTTAGGGCAGAGGGCTTTAGGGTATAGGAAGTGAGCTTGAGCTCACCCCCTTGAGCCCCAAGCCTTGCAACACACCCGCAGCAGGTGGGAGCCGGGCTCCAGAGAGGCTGCTCCCCAGGAAGCCACATAAAGCCGCAGCGCTAAGCCCAGTAGCTTCTGAGCCACGCACCAGGAAACATGAGGATACAGTTGGTTTTCTCCCAGACAGCCTGGGGTCTCTGACAAATAGGCGTCTCAATTCCTTTCTATCTAAAGTCAGGACAGTAGCATTTGCCACAAAGCAGCTGGGTTGTGAGGATTACCATCATCTAGAAATGGGCTTTAATGTAAACTATCATATTGACACACATGCGAGTTTTTTCTACAACATGCACACACAGAGGCATCTCTCCGGGGCTCTCAGCATCAGCTGGCTGCCCCAGAATAGCTCTAAGCCAGTCGGTGGGGGCAGGAGAATTCGGAACCACCGCTGTCATGGAAAGAACAGCTGTCTGCATGCTCTGATGAGGCAATGTCAACTACTCCAAGAACTGTGTCCTCTTAAGAACCTTTACATCATTTTCATAATCGAGTTCGAGAAATTGCACAATATTCATTACTTTTCTTTTCTGAGCTGCACACATTTTTCTGGGGAGAGGAGTCCCTGGAGGTCTGCCAGCTGGCTGACGATGAACCAAAAGCAGACACGGAAACGTTACCCAGTGCCTTTGCTCCTGATGGACTGTGAGAAAGAGAAGCATTGAAATCTAGCTAACTGCAAAGGAAGTGGAGGGGGGAGAGAAGGCTTTGGGATATTACAGAGTCAAGTCTGCCACAAAGGCTTAGAAGACAGAGACCGACTTTACGTGCCCTGAAAAACAAGCACTGGCAGGCAGTGTGGGCTGGGGTGTAGGGGTGGGCTATGAAGCAGGGAGGGGAGAGATGTGTATATTTTCCTAGTAGCAGCAAGTTTTTCTCTGCACTGGACTTGACAAGATTATCTGGAGCCTTCCTGACCAGTATATTTGCTAGTTAGGAAGCCAGGAAGCTATGGGCATTTCAAATCAAATGCCAAGAGGCAATAATCTATGCATTTCTTGGTATCTCATATCTAGACAGACGCCACAATAAAGCAGGCTGGCAGCTTGATGGGCTGCATTAAGGCAGATCTGACCAGGATATACAGCAGAGATCCACTGGGCACCCAGCTACCCTGCATAATGGCCCACGGCAGAAATGGGAGGTGAAAGCTGCGGGACATTACTCTCTACTGTTGAGAATGACCGAGGTGACAGGCATTTTACCAGCATCTCATCACCAGTTCAACGTACTTATTGCTGTCACTACAGCAGCAGTGTTGGGAGAATCGCTGTAAGGGGATGCAGATAGCGGCCCACTCACATTCTCAGTCCACTCAACAAAGATTCTGGAGGCTTGAGACCCAGGCAACACAAAGCATCATTAATCTTTGTGATCCCAGGGTAAGTCCTCAACATGGATAAGAAAACCAGCATTAAAAAAAAAGATCCGGGCTTCCCTGGTGGCGCAGTGGTTGAGAGTCCACCTGCCGATGCCGGGGACGTGGGTTCGTGCCCCGGTCCGGGAAGATCCCACATGCCGCGGAGCGGCTGGGCCCGTGAGCCATGGCCGCTGAGCCTGCGCGTCCGGAGC
>NW_006796034.1:1535557-1538800 GCF_000442215.2 Lipotes vexillifer | reverse complement strand
GAAAAAAAAAAAAAAAAAAAAAAAAGATCCTGCCATTCAGCACACAGTGGGAGGAGGAAACATCCTGCCCCACATCCCGCACAAAGCGTGTCACGGATATGATGCGGCAACACGGTACCCGTGTGCCCTAGCTCTCGGCCGGCACCGCGGCAAGGCTGAGCACGCCCCACGAGGACCTCAGATCATTTAAGCTGATCCTCTTCTGCAGAAGCTCAGTAAGGTGGAGGGACTCACCCAAGTTCCACAAAGATGGCAGAGGCCAACTGCTGCCACACCTGACTAGGGGTTGCCTTTACCTAAGAGCTCCTCCCAGGAGACGGAATGGAAACTGTCGTTCTCAAACTTGTTTGACCTCAGCCCACTGCTCACTTCTTAGACCCATTCCCACTTCTGCTGGAAGAACGAAGATTTGAAAAGGAATGCAATGCTCACCATGATAAAAATACAACACATTAAACAAGAGCCAAATACTCACCAGAAGTAAAGTGGTAAACAAGGCAAGTATAACTGCAGTTGAAAAACACAGCCAATCCAAGGCGACTCTGGTGGCACTCATAGCAAAGGGTTCCTTCCCCAGTCTGCAAAATCCCAGCTCTGCCTGGGCTCATTCACAAGCATTGCATGGTCACCAGGCGTCGCCCTGGCAGTCAGAGACATCTTAACAGAATTATGAATTTGAGCCCTCAGGAAACCAAGTAAAACATCAATGTTGGTTCGTAAATGACACATTTCAGTAAGCTTTAAGTAACACACTATGCACTTTATTGATTGGTAAAAAGCGTCTAGTTGTATGCAAAAATGAAAATCCATGAATCCTGTAAGAACTGAAGAAAGAGCACTCCAGAACATTCAATCAGTTTGGAATCATCAGGATTCACCACTGTGGCCCACCAGTGGGTTTCAAACCTAGAGGAACACTGACCTAAAGCCACCATCAGCTCTGGGACAGACATCTGTGTCCTCCATGGACAAAACGTGCACTCAGGGAGACATTTCCACGAGGAACCATGTGTGGACCGTAAGAGTAAGGGGCAGGCAGTTCCTGCCGAAGGGGTAGCCTCCAGAGTCCCATGAGGGGACTTCTCAGTCGGGCTCCTGGAAAGTGCTGGGAGGCTGCAGGATCTCCTCGTCTGAAAATCTCTGAGAACACCCAGGCCAGTTGGTCTCCCAGAAGCTTTGACACTGACTTGCCTGAGGGGAGGAGGTGGGCTCAGACCACCCTGACTAGCCTTTTCTGCACGATGCAGCCTTCAACGCCTTCACTGTCCCCACACCTTTCCTGTCCTCCTCTACAAAAGTCTGTCTAAAGCCAGGCTTGCTCAACAGCCAGCAACTGACTTGTCTGGACTCTGGCTTGGGCAGGCGCTCAAGCGATCCACCCCAGACAGTGGTTGTGACTCCCTCTCTGACTGTTTCAAAATGCACAGTAAGTATGGGCTTGGGTCCCAGAGGCAAGACAGATATGGATTCAAACCCTAGTTATGCCACTAACTAACTATGCGCCCTCGCTAAGCCTCGGTTTCCTCATCTATAAATTGGAGATAACTATCTCAGGGGGCTGCAGTTAAAACTCAAAACTGGTCCAATGCAGGGAAAGTGCTGAGCACACAACTAGCCATACAGTGAGTGCCAGGAGGCCATGGCTATTGTTGTTGCTAACAGCCGGTGACCTCCGGTGGTGTTCTATGCTCACGCCTGACAAATCCAACCTCTTCTGTACAAGCTCTCCTAATCATCAAGTCAAAGTACCTCCCCATACCGACTCCGCTTTTCTGAACTTTACAGTCCTCATTCCAACACATAATGTTCTTTAAACGTCTCATGCAAGTGCCTCATGATCTTCCTCATTCCCCACACTAGCTTGTCAGCTCCTTGAAGGCCTGGCTTGCTTTATATTGACTCTGTTTCACCACAGTCCCCTGCCCCATTAACCTGGTTCAAATGGCTTGAATACAGCATAAACAAATAGATGTTGGATAAATAAATGTGTGAGGTGTACACACATATTTTCAGCTATCTACACATTTGGTATTTATGATGTAGAGAGACAAGTAATGAAAAATGATGGGATGTGGGATTTCATCCCCCACCCCGCAAGTGAATTACCGTGTAGCCTTAGGCTGGGTGTCGACAAATGTGGCAACTGCCACCAGCCTCCCTCCCAGGACCGGTGAAGACGGATTAGGCTTTTAAGCAGCAATGCTGAAACACAGCCGGCTACTTGATCTTAAGTAAAGAAGAGCATCTGGGTTCTGTTGGTAACAAATGGATCTCATTCTCTTCTAGCATTTCCCAGCTCCTTCTGCACAAAACTAGCAAAATAAAAAATAAGCCTCAACTCTTATAAATCTGATTTCCAGAGAAAACCTTTTCCTAGCAACTCATTCCCGTGCCAGGAAATTTTTCAAGAGGCTAATCTAAATTCCTTCTCTCACTTTGAGCTCACTTTCCTTTGTCTACTGCCAAATGAGATCAACAATAGCTTTGACTACCATTATACAACAATTATCTTTATTCTTACAAATCTTTATTTCACGCTGCTTTCCAGTAGTTGATTTAGACTAGAGGTGACCTTTCCCTCCCCACCAATATTCACGTCACTTCTTTCTTCCTTCTCCATCCTTCCTTCTCTTCTTTCTCAATCTCCTAACCCTTAGGCCTCCCAGTGGTGCCCACATCAGCTGGCAGTGCCTAGTCCTGTAGGAGTCACCCCACGTTAAAGCTGCTCCGACAGCTGGTTTAGGCCCAGGCCTAGTGCACGGGCACCATGAACAGAATCCAGAAGACCTATCCCTGTATGCAACACTGATTCACTATGAGCTGGATCCTCTAGGCTAGCTGAGCCTTTCTGTGATTCAGGGACAATCATTCCCATTGTAAATCTGTCATAAGGATTCCTCCCCTTTATAATGGTAATTATAGTGTGATTAATACTAACACTACTTAGGATCTTGGAAACATTTTGAACTCCCCAAAGAAAAGGTACTGGGCTAATATAAGGTGCTGAAACTTCAGAATGCAGCAAATACATCCCTTAGGATAAGAGGGCAGAGAAAACAAACATGAACATGGTATGAGACAGTGACTTTCAAACATGTTCAAGCAGCAGAGCCTGTCTTTAAATGAAACCTTCAGTGGAATCCCACTCCTAAACCAGATAAAAGTGGAGCTGCTCTGGTTGCAAGGCAGGGGTGGGTGCTGGTGGTGCTGGTGCTGCTGGTGGTGGTGCTGGTGCTGGTGGTG
>NW_006796034.1:1485557-1530557 GCF_000442215.2 Lipotes vexillifer | reverse complement strand
TAAAAAAAAAAAAAAAATCTCTCTTCCCTCTTCACCTTCCCCTAAGTGTCTTCAATTATAAACTCTGCTTTTTCAAACCAAAGTCTGTATTCATGAAAACTTCACATCCCTGAGACAATAAAACTAATGCACTGTAGATACTAGTTACGTGTCCACATAAAAAGAGTCAGGTTTAAGTTTTTTGGAAATATATCCTATAGTGAGCCTTTCAGGGCTAAATTTTTAGGGATAAATTAGTCCTTCGAAATATAACTTGAACTTGTGTATAACTCAGGAATGAATAATTTAACGAAACTTGTTGGGGGGAGGGGTGATTGAATGTGCCCAGACCCAGAGTGGAGGATCCCTGAAAACAATCCTGAAATAGTTCTCTTTGAGGACCCCAGGAATAACTCAGCCTTACATGGACATTTTCTTGTCCCAATGTTAATTCAATTGGATGAAATTTGACCTGGATACTTTTCAGCCTGGCCATGGTTGTACATAAGCCACTTAATGTAAGAAAGGTCTCACAGTGGCCCTGTGAAATGTTTAACTTGTAGGTACAGTATGGGGCTGTAAGGCTGTTTAGGAAGACCATTTTTTTTTCACCTAAGAAAGGACACATTTCTCCAACAGTGACACCACTAAAAGGGAGTTTGGCCCCCTTAGTCCTTATGGGATCTGGCGAGTGATAAATAACCTTTTAGACCTCTGCCGGAGAGGACGACCCAGTAACTTCTCTTTCAGATTTATGGAGGCTGTTTCCCCAAAGAATTTAAGGTGTCTAGCTCTAGGGGAGATAGTCCCCTACTGCTCATTAATTTGTGAGTATCTATTACTAATGCATACATATACCTATAATACCTAAATATGAATATATTTAATATATATGAACTATATGAATATATTAAAATAAAAAAGCTGCTCTGTTCTTCAAGAAACCCTTCTCCCAAGTTTCCTAAGATTGAAGGATCAATTTCAAAATGCAGGAGCCGGAGTAGCTTGATTTGTCCTGGATGTGCAAATGCTTCTTCAAGTCACAGACATGTAGCTAAGCAGAACTTCAACAGAAATACAAGAAAATACTCTCTGATCAGGGGCAACGGCTTAGCATGCGTTTCAAGATGAGGAAGCTAGATAATTTTAGGCAAAATTCAATCAATTGTTCCTAATTAATATACTAATCTTAAATCTTGATTACAGACTTAAATATCAACAATTCAGATTTCGGCTTAAAAGAGCAAACAAAAACAATTCTAAAGTATACTTATGAACCCACATGTAAAACCTCCCCAGTTAACTAAGAGCACATACGTATACCCAAAAGGTTGGACTCATGTACGTTTGAGAAACTCTGGCCAAGTCACCAACGCTGAGGTGGGGATGGGGTCGAGATGAACATTGTGTGAGAACAGAAAAGTTGGGGAAAATCCAAACTTCCCTTGTTTGGCAGGCCAGAAATACCATGAGAACAGCTGTTTTCCTGGTGTTTTGGTTTCCACTGCCATTCATAACCAAATGTGCATGGAAATAAAAACCAGGGAGAAGAAAAACCCCCAGGCACAAAAGCTCCACAGTTTTCTGTCTTTTGAGCTGAGATTGAGGTCAGCTTCCCATTTCTAACTATCAAGCACGTGCGTGTGTGTGCGCCCCCCCCCCCCACACACACCAGCAACTTCCCAGGTCACCCTCCAGGAAACACAAAAGGTGGGGAATATTTTAGCATTAAAACAGAAACAAACAAACATTATTCTTATCTTATAGTGTATTTTTCTTTCTTTAAAAAATAAAGCATGATAAATGTCCGTAAAAACTTGCTTAAATTGCATGTTAAGAATTCCTCCCATTTGTTCAGCATTTAAATAAGAAGGAAAACCAGCAAACTCAGAGCTATGCCCTCTCCACCCCACCTCTGCCACCACATTGGAGAAAATCCAACAAACAAAGCTATGAACAAAACAGGGACCGGGACAAAAAGATTGCTGGGGGTGGGGGGATGGGACCTGAAGAACACTGGAGCTTTCTGAACGGCCACTGGCACAGGTCACATTCCTGTCCCGGGACCCAGTGTAGTTTTCCAGCGATTAACTCTTCTGTAACCCAAACACGGAGCGCACTCTGTTTTAGGGTGCTGCCTTACCTTCTCTTTCAGAGTGTTATAGATGTACATGAGAACGGCTCTTGGCATCCTCACCACAGTGATTAAAAATGACCCTTTGACAACTGTTCCCTGATGGTAGCAGAAAAGGATGGAGAGAGATGAAAGGATCGGGCGATCAGGAGGGTCATTTTTATTTCTGGGAACAGGAGAAAAAAAGACAGCATTTAAAAAACACTATTTAGAAAGAAACGAGAAACTTCTCTCTGGTTCAAATCATCTGTGGTACTAACAATTTAGAAAGCAGGATGCCATCCGCATTTGGCAAATTTTTTACACTCCTTGGTAGCTAAGGTTAAATGATTTCTTGGACGAAGTTAATTCCATTTGGTGGCGCTCAATGTTACAAACATGGAACAGAAAATTAAAAAAAAAATACTGATGAGTTAAACAAGTTTTCCTCTTTACCACACCTACCACCTCCACCAATCCATTAAATTGCGTATTGATCCCATTTTCATTTTCAGAAGTTTAATTATATAATAATCCCCAAGGTTTAAATTACACACGTGCAACTGTAAACATGGCCAGTATTAGCTCCGTGATTAAAATCACCACCAAATCACATGACCAGGATTGGCAGCCAGAGAGGAACCAGTTTACAGCGAAGGGAGGAAACGTTCTGGCTTTCACACAGCTCCAAGCTCCTGAAACCCAGCTGATTTCTACTCTGCTCTGTAAAGGTCACTTCACTGTGAATCATTTACGGGACTTGTCATGACACAGCTCTCAAGAATGCAAAAGTCAGTTTCACAGGCAGGAAAAAAAGTGAAAAAGAACAGAATGGGCATATCCCCTACCCAAAGCTGAAAGATAAAACAAGGGAGGGAAGGCTGATGCAACCCCTCCCCTGACACTCTGATGCCAGTTCTAGAAAATGAGGCCCTTTCCGAAAAGCCACTTCACTGATTCCAAGTGAAGCTTGCTTTCTTCATAATGGATTATTCTACAACTTGCTCTGGTTGCTAATAAGTCACTATGAATTAAGGTTTGTGACAAGAATGTAGGTTTTGAGGGAAGAAAAGGAAATTGGCCAGAAATGTTTCAAGAGTTGGCAACAGCCGTATTTTGCTGTTACTTAAATCATCCAGGAAGGAATAGAGAATATGAAAGTAATATTGCGAGCAGAATAACTGCAATCCAGTTGTGCCACAAAAAGGGCGATGTGTGTTTCAACTCAATATTGTTGAAAATAGGAAATACCAGGGAAGCTATTGCTGATATGAATTAATTTAGATCTGATAAACTAGAAAAGTAGCACAGCCAGGAAAATCTGACACATTTTTTTTCCTTTTCCTCATTCTTTTTTTTTAAAAGGAAGAATGTTTACTTTCCCATTTAGGAGATTTATGTGCCTTAGGACATATTATGGTGCTCAAGAGGGGATGCAGGGAGAAGGCAGCACCTGCTTTCCATCTGGTAGGGAAACAAAGGATTCACAGGCCATTGTGAACTGGGCCTTGGGGGCTGGTCCTCCAGGTACTGAAGTTTGGGGTTAGGCACCCGCTTTCCGAGGCTTTGCTGGGATGGGATTAACCATTTCAGGCAGAGGAGTGTCTGCCCTGTCTGGACTGCCCTCATCCATGTTGCATCCCAGTGATGGCTCCAGCCGCTCCAGGGCTTGGCTGGAAGAAGATGTAGATATTCCAGAAGCTGAGTTACCACGTGAGAGAGAAAACCTGAAAAGAAGGCCAGCTTGTGGAGCCAAGAGTCACTCAATACCTGCCCTGAGAACTAAATGCCACCCCACAGGGAAAGGTCAATCACTGGAGGGTCTTGGAGTCCCCACTTTCTCTCCCTAGACCTTTTTTCCATGTTCAAAGGTAACATCATCTTATCATCCCTCCTCCGCTATGCATGTGGCTGGGGCCTTCATCTCTGTTGCCTTCACAACCAGCAAAAACTGTCTTCAGGAAGAGGCTCTGATTACACCTGGTGAAGCTTAAACTGAAACCACCATATTTTGAGAATTGGCGTTTGGGACTGCAGTGCAGCGAGGGGTGTATTGGGCAGCTTAGTGAGGGCTTGTGAGGATGCTAGGGCCTCTCGTCAGGCCTATGCCTCTGTCTCTAGGGAGTACTGCATGCTGGGCATCTTCCACCGGGTTCTGTGGGTGGTGGCAGTAGGAAGACCCTGGGCAGTGTGAGAGAGCTGGAGACTCGAGGTTGTGCCCCACATGCCTAGCTCCCCTACTTTTAAACTTGTGGCTGCTGAGTGCTAAAGGTGCCTGGCCCTGTGCAGTGGAGCCAGGGCCCCAGGACACTGCATCAGCTTAAGTCACTGGGCAAAGCATTTAATGGTTCCATTCATCCAAGTCTGTAGCACCTCTGGGTCATGGTACGTAAGTGCTGTTTTGCAACTGCTATTTGCTCAGACAGTAGAGCATAAGTCGAATCCAGCAACTTCGGGGTCCTAGAGGCACGTTTTAGCTCCGGTTAGATCCAGTCTAGTGCTCATTGAGAACTCTTCAACAGTATGGAAAATTCATTTTGTGCTACGGCCCCTGGACAAGGACCAGGCTGCACAGGATGGATGGATGGCCTCCAATGTCAACCTGGTCCTGAGCAAAGGAGCATGGTGTGTCCCTGCAGAGACCTTGTCCTTTCCTGATATTTCTTTCAGCAAAACTACTGCAAGATGGGATTGTGATGACTGTGGGGAAGCTGTGAGATTCATCTTTCCAGTCTCAAAGAAAATGGAAGCTCTTTGTTATGAAGAACAGGTCCTTGGCAGCCCTTCTCAGGGTTAGGAAACTCATCTGTCTCCTACCTAAATTCCTTAGGCTCCGCTGTGATTCCACTTCCTCACTTCCTCCTCAACAAATCCAAAGCAGCTGGAAACCATCTTTTGTATAGTTGCAAACGATGAAGTCATGCCTCATGCTTCCCTTCTCCAAACTGAGTGGTGCTGGTTCCTTCCTATCACATCTCAGCCACATCTTTATGGCTCTCAGTTGACCCCTCTTCAAGCAAATGGTTGTAAGAGAGAAATTACACAGGTTGCCCATGTCCTGGTACTTGATGGTCTTTGGATGAACTCTTCAGCCCTCTTACTGCTTAAGTGAATGATAGAGATGAATGCACTCTGGCTATATTTAATTCTCACCCTGAGTGCAGGCTAGAACATGAGATTAAAGAATTGTGAGCCCTGAGAGAAAGAAAAACCTTGAGGTTTCAAAATTAGCACACAGTCAAAAAGAATGCAGAACTCTTTAATAAATGAAATAGTAGTGCTAAAAATAAATCAGCATGCATTTTACTTTGAATTAGTTTGTTTACTTTTATCAAATATATGAAATATCTTAAAAAGTCAACTAGTACTGCTAGGCGTAACAGGAAAAACAACAGTTTTCTTTCCCCACCACTAATTTTCTCTCCCTGGAGGTAATATTTTAGCTGTATCTTCTGGAGCTCACCCTCACACTTCTGAATTACTTGTTCTTACTGCTATTTCTTGATTTTTTTTTTCAGCCTCAGAGACTGTCAACCGACTTCCCACCATGGAAGATGCAGGTTTTATTCTCCTACACAGCCTAAACTCCCCAACACACTAATTTTCCCACCCCTCTTCTTCTCAACATAATTACACTGAAGTTTTTAATGTTTTTTTTCCCAGCTTTATTGAGATATAATTGACATATAACATTATGTAAGTCCAAGGTACACAATGTGTTGATTTGATCCACTTATATATTGAAAAATGATTACCACCATAGCGTTAGCTAACACCTCCATCACCTCATGTATTTAACCATTTCTTTTTTGTGGTGTGAACATTTAAGATCTACTCTTTTAGCAACTTTCAAGTATATAATACAGTCTTATTAAGCATAATCATCACGCTGTACATTAGATCCCCAGAACTTATTTATCTTCTGTCTAGAAGTCTGTACCCTTTAACCAGTTATCTCCCCTTTCCCCTACCCCCAGCCCCTGGTAACCACCATTCTACTCTGTTTCTGTGAGTCCAGCTTTTTTAGATTCCACATATAAGTGATATCATCCAGTAACTGTTTTTCTGTGAATTATATCACTTAGCATAATGCCCTCAAGGTCCATCCATGTTGCTGCAAATGGCAGAATTTCCTTCCTTCTCATGGCTGAATAATATTCCATTATATATATCACATCTTCTTTATCCATTCACCTTTCGATGGACACTTAGGTTGTTCCCATACCTTGGCTACTGTGAATAGTGCTGCAGTGAACATGGGAGTGAAGATATTTCTTCAAGATCATTTTTTTAATTTCCTTTGGAGATACACATAAGAAGTGGGATTGCTGGATTGTATAGTATTTCTGATTTTAATTTCTTGAGGAACCTCCATACTGTTATACTGTTTCCATAATTGCTGTACCAATTTACATGCCGACCAACAGTGCACCAGGGCTCCCTCTTTTCTACATCTTTGCCAACAGTTATCTCTTGTCTTTTTGATGACAGACATTCTGACAGGTATAAGGTGATATCTCATTGTGGTTTTGATTTGCATTCCCTGATGATTAGTGATGTTGAGCACATTTTCATGTGCCTGTTGGTTATTTGTATGTCTTCTTTGGAAAAGAAGTTCAGTTCCTCGGCCCATTTTTTAACTGGATTTTTTTTTTTTTTTTTTTTTACTATTGAGTTGTGTGAGTTCTTTATATATTTTGGTTTTTAACAGCTTATCAGACATACAATTTGCAAATATTTTCTCCCATTCCATAGGTTGCCCTTTCATTTTGTTGACTGGTTCTTTTTACCATGTAGAGATTTTTAGTTTGATGTAGTCTCACTAATTTTTGCTGTTGTCGCTTGTGCTTTTGGTGTCATATTCAAAAAATCATTTCTAAGACTGATGTCAAGGAGCTTTTCCTTTATGTTTTCTTCTAGGAGTTTTATGGTTTTAGTTCTTATGTTTTAAGTCTTTAAACCATTTTGAATTAACTTCTGTGAACAGTGTAATACAGAGGTTTAATTTTATTCTTCTTCATGGGGTTATCCAGTTTTTCCAGAACCATTTATGGAAGATATTATCCTTTCCCCTTTCTGGGATCTCAGTTCTCTTCTACTGATCTATGGGTCTATTTTTATGCCAGTACCATACTGTTCCTATAGTACCATATAATACTATACTTAGCTTTGTTGTATAGTTTGTAACCAGGAAGTATGATGCCTCCAGGTGTGTTCTTTCTCAGGATGGTTTTGGCTATTTGGGATCTTTTGTGATTCCATACAAATTTTAGGATTCTTTTTCTATTTCTGCGGAAAATATATTTGAAATTTTGATAGGGAATGTATTAAATCTATAGATGGCTTTGGGTAATATGGATATCTTAACAATATTAATTCTTCTGATCCATGAATACAGGATATATTTCCATTTGTTTGTGTCTTTCTTTCATCAGTCTTGTACTTTTCAGTAAACACATCTTTCCCCTCCTTAGTTAAATTTATTCCTAAATATTTTATTGTTTTTGATGCTATTGTGAATGGGATTGTTTTATTTCTTTTTTAGATATTTTGTTGTTAGAGTATGGAAATGCACCCATTTTCTGTATGCTGATTTTGTATCCTGAAACTTTACTGAATTCACTGATTTAGTCTAACAGTTTTCTATGAAATCTTTAGGATTTTCTATATATAAGATCATATCATCTGCAAACAAAGGCAATTTTACTTCTTCTTTTCTGATTTTGATGCATTTTTCCCCCCTTTTTCTTGCCTGATTGCTCTGGCTAGGTCTTCCTGTACTATGTTGAATAGAAATGGTAAGAGTGGGCACTCTTGTCTTGTTTCTGATCTTAGAGAAAAAACTTTCAATCTTTCACCACTATGTTTTAGTTAATGTTTAGGGTTTACATTATCAGTACATAAATAAAGTAAAATCAGTACATAAAAAAAAATACAACTGATCCAAACAGTGTATTCTGATTATATTTCCTTTTCTGTACAGCTTTTGGTTTTTCCTTAAGTTAATAATGTTTCACATTTTTTATTTGCTTGGTTTTCCATGGACTTCACCAAATGCTTCACCAAAGTATAAATTTTTTCTCCACATATTCAAACAACACATCTGATATTCTCTCAATTTGCTTTTTATTTTTTCTTGGAGACATCCCTCCTGGGGCCCACTGCTCTCCAGCTCCTCCTTGGACCGGTTGTGCTCTATACCTGCTGACTAGCTACCCTCCTGGGGATTCCCTTTTTTTCTTCACTGTGTTGGAGCCCATTTCCTGAAACTCATGTTTTCCTCCCTGGCTTACTCATTAGTTTCAGTGGAGAAAGGATGTGGGGAGGAAATCTTTTGGGATGTTGTATGCCTGAACAGGACTTTATCCTCCTTTACCCTTGACTGATAGTATGAGTAGGTCTAGAATTCTAGGTTGGAAATAATCTTTCCTTAGAATTTTGACAGCCTTGTCCTACTGTCTCCTGCTTCAGAGTTGCTGTTGAACATCAGATCTCATTCTAGTTTTTTTTTAATTTAATTTTACTTTTTATTGAAGTACAGCTGATTTACAATATTAGTTTCAGGTGTACAACACAGTGATTCAATATTTTTAAAAATTATACTCCATTAAGGTTATTATAAAATATTGGCTGTATTCCCTGTTGTACAATATATCTTGTAACTTATTTATCTTATACATAGTAGTGTGTACCTCTAAATTCCCTATCCCTACCTTAAGCCTCTCCACTTCCCTCTCCCAAATGGAAACCACTAGTTTGTTCTCTAAATCTGTAGGTCTGTTTCTGTTTTGTTATAGTCATTCATTTGTTTTATGTTTTAGATTCCACATATAAGTGATAACATATAGTATTTGTCTTTCTCTAATTTATTTCACTAAGTATAATGCCCTCCAGGTCCACCCATGTTGTTTCAAAATAGCAAAATCTCATTCTTTTTTATGGCTAATATTCCATTGTATAAATATACCACATCTTCTTTATCCATTCATCTACTGATGGACACTTAGGTAGCTTCAATATCTTGGCTGTTGTAAATAATGCTGCCTGAACACTGGGGTGCATATATCTTTTGGAATCAGTGTTTTCATTTTCTTTGGATGTATACCCAGCAGTGGAATTGTGGGATCATATGGTAGTTCTATTTTTAGTTTTTTAAGGAACCTCCGTACTGTTCTCCATAGTGGCTGCACCAATTTACATTCCCACCAACAGTGTACTTGGGTTCCCTTTTCTCCATGTCCTTGCCAACATTGGATATTTGTGGTCCTTTTGACAACAGCCATTCTGACAGGTGTGAGGTGATCTCTCATAGTCTTGATTTTCATTTCTCTGATGATTAGCAATGTTGGGCATCTTTTCATGTGCCAGTTGGCCATCTGTATGACTTCTTTGGAAGAATATCTATTCAGGTCTTCTGCCCATTTTTAAACTGGGTTCTTTATTTTTTTTTTGATATTGAGTTGTATGACTTCATCTGTATGACTTCTTTGGAAGAATATCTATTCAGGTCTTCTGCCCATTTTTAAATTGGGTTCTTTATTTTTTTTTTGATATTGAGTTGTATGACTTCTTTATATATTTTGGATATTAACTCCTTATTGGTCATATCATTTACAAATACCTTTCCCATTCAGTAGGTTGTCTTTTCATTTTGCTGATGGTTTCCTTTGTTGTGCAAAAGCTTTTAAATTTAATTTGTTTATTTTTGCTTTTGTTTCCTTTGCTTGAGGTGATAGATCCAAAAACTATTACTATGGCTTATGTCAAAGAGTGTTCTGCCTGTTTTCTTCTGGGAGTTTTATGGTTTCCAGTCTTACATTTAGGTCTGTAATACTTTTTAGTTTATTTTGGTATACAGTATGCAAAAATGTTCTAATTTCATTCTTTTACATGTAGCTGTCCATTTCCTGGCATCACTTATTAAAGAGACTTGCTTTTCCCCATTGTATATTTTTGCCTCCTTTGTCATAAATTAATTGAACATAAGTGCATGAGTTTATTTCTGGGCTCTCTATTCTGTTCCGTTGATCTATGTGTCTGTTTTTATGCCACTGTAGCTTTGTAGTTTTGATTACTGTAGCTTTGTAGTACAGTCTGAAGTCACAGAGTGTGAAACCTCCACCTTTGTTCTTTTTTTCAAGATTGCTCTGGCTATTTGGGGTCTTCTGTGGTTCCATATAAATTTTAGGATTATTTGTTTTACTTCTGTGAAAAATGTCATGGGTATTTTGATCAGGATTGCATTAAATCTGTAGATTGCTTTGGGTAGTATGGACATTTTTACAATATTAATTCTTTCAATCCATGAACACAGGATAGCTTTCCATTTATTTGTTTCATTTTCAATTTCCTTCATCAAAGTTTTATAGTTTTCAGTATATAGGTCTTTTACCCATTCTAGTTCTTGATATTTTGCCTGTGATCTGTTGTTCTCTGTAAAGCTTCTGGGATCTTCTCTTTACCCATGTCCTCCAGCTCTGGGAAATTTTGATAATTTCTTCCCTTCTTTTTAAATTGTTTTCTATTTCTGGAACTCATATTAGTCAGATGTTGTGTGTCCTAAATTAGCCTCTGATTTTTTACCCTTTTTCTCCCATTTTGCATCTCTTTGTCTTTTTGTCCTACCTTCTGAAAGAGTTCTTCAACTTTATATTTTAATCCCTCAATAGAAAAATATCACTTTGCAATCATATTTTTAACTACAAAGAGGTCTTTCTTGTTTTCTCAATATTCTTTTTTTTTTTTTATTCTTATTTTATGGAAGTAACATTTCTTGGTTCTTTCTGAGGATACTATAGCTGTCGTTGTTGTAGTTTTCTTCTGCTGCCCGCATTGTCCCTATTTTCCCTAAGTTCTTTCTGTTTGTTTGTTTTGTTCATTTTGATCTTTTTCTTTCACTAGAGGCTCCTTCTAATGTTTAACAATCACTGGTTATCAGTTCACATTTAAGACTGAGGCACTGAAAAGTGAATTAGAGGTTCTATATGAGGGTGACTGCTGACCGGTGAGTTCCACGACCTGGTTCAGAGTCAGGGAAACAGGCCATTTCATTGGGGGACCCCCACGTGGCACCATCTGTACGTCCTTTCTCTGGGTTAGACAATTTCTCCAAAGAAGAATCCGATAATCTCCTGCCAAGGAAATACCAACCCGGCTGTCAACATCCTGGAGGTTAAGCTGTGGAGTGGGGGTTGGTAGTAGGTAGAACACTATTCAGTATTTAGACTTTCACTTGCTCCCCCTTCTTTCAGTGCAGAGCCTTGCCCCAGCCTCAGCTGTGCCAGATGCCCCACGTCCAGACCCTCTCTGATGACTTCTCCAGAGAGCAAAGCTCCCGTCTTGTCTTCTGCCGGTGTGAAGAAGGGGCCCTGGGGTCCAACTGCTCCTTAGGAAGACCTTTAACTAATCTTTGGAAGCACATTTTACACTTGAATTCCTGAGCCTCTCTAGGTTTTTGTGGCACAAACCAGCCTCCTCTCCCACCGAATGCAGAGACAGGGAGATATTCACTTCACTGGAAGTTAAATAAAAAGCTCTCATTGAAAATGCTTTGATTTTGTGGTACTAAAATAGCACAAAATCACTGCTCTCAGAGAGATATGACCTGCTGGCCAATTTGGTTAGAATAATCTCTGCTCCTCTACTCAGGAGTAAGCAGCACACATCACCCCCTCCAACGGCTCAAAGGTTCTCAATGCCAAGGGCTACAGCCCTTTGTGCATTCTATGGGCTCTCTAATGATGGAGGCTCCCAACAGCACCTCTGTAATAAAACCCACAGTACTCCTTATCATCAGGAGGTAATTGCTCAATGGCATGAATCATCCCTGGTTGACTTTCTTACCCCCACGAACCCTCATGTTTTTCTGCTCATTTAGGCTGAGAGATTAGAGGAGGATCAGCCCCATAGGAGTAAACTTGCTGTTCTGAGTCCAACCCTGTCATTCTAGTGGCCGTGTTCTTCTTGCCTGTGGCTTTATCTTTGCCTCATGGAGAGTAGCATACACAAAAGAGGTAAAGGGTTGAGATGTATGTATGTGTGTGTGTGTGTGTGTGTGTGTGTGTGTCCTCAATTATTCTGATGAGGTAAAGGAGGATAAACGCTTAAATAAGTATCATAGCGCACAGAGAAGCAAGTAATTAATTCACTAGCACTTAACTATATGAACATGAATTACATTTTATAGTCATGTACAATTCCCTTAGGATTTAAAATTGTTTTTCAAGAAAACATTCTCCTCATTTTGCATAGGATGAAATGAAGCTCGCAGAATTTACTGAAGTGTGCTCCAAATAGATCAGTAATGTTTTTAAAGTTTGAAGTCCGTAAGAATGGATATTTACAGGGGAAGTCAACCCCTTCTCCTGGATATCTTTCAATTCTAAGCGGTACAAATAATTCCCTGTTGGGCTTCCTTCTGGATTTTCTAGCTTAAAGTAAAAGAGGTTGGTAATGTGACAGATTTAAGATGTAACATTTCTTTTTACTACCAAATGAATATCCTTCCTAATTTTGAGCTTGGTCTTTTACTCTTGCCAATCCCTTTTGAGAGGTCATGTCAAAATTTCAAAATATCTTTTGAGATTCACAACATGAAGCATACAGACAAGTCAACAGGAATAACATGCTAGACCTACCTGTTGAAATAACATGTAACCACTGCCCCAGCTATAGTCATTTGCTGGCATGCAAGGATGAATTCACTAGTCCAGATGAGGCCAATTAAATGGTACCACCACATATACCGAATGCCCGAAAGAGGCTTATATTCCACTTGGCCGCCTTCGATGACCTGTGCAGCTCCTAAAGTTTAAAACACAAACATGCTTTATACCTATGTTTCCCTAAGTATGGGGGAAGTTTCAACAGGCCATGGTTCCTCATACCTGGGCTTTGGCATTACACGAAACACAGATGCCAAGGTAAAGTTTGAAATACCCACCATAATATAAGATCTTCATAGCAAAACTAAAAATTGAGAACACACATTTAACTTATGAAGAATATTAACAGGGATAAGTATGATGACTGATTGGTAGGCAATTTGCAGGACACTTGACCTATACTCTAACACTCACCCCACTTTACAGATATGAAAACTGAGGTTTGGAAGAGTCAAGTGACTTTTGCAAAGTCTCATTGCTCATGACTAGTGGAGGGAGAATATAAACCTGGACACACTGGACTCTAAAACCCATGGTTTTTCTACCACAACACTTGGTGATGCAAACAAAACTTACGTTGATGAAAGCACACAACGCCATTAGGACTCTGTTATAGAACCCCACTTCACCAAAAGTTTAGACTTAATAAAAGAGACAAGGATCTTCATTTTTTCAAAGGGATTCATTTCAGATTTCATTTCAAGAGCAAACTCTTCTAGGACATTTAAAATATCTACTGGGCTTCAGAGTTAAGCTTCTAGGTTCAAATCTCAGCTTCACCCTTTTTTGGGTAGATTGGGGCGAGTTATTCGGCCTCTTGGAGTTTTAGTATCCTTATCTGTAATACCCATATGCTGGTGGTAGTTCAAGAGAGAGTAGAGTGGGATTACCTGGTCAGTGCTGGCCCAAAGAAATATCACTACATAAGTGATAACGATTTTTATTATTATTATTAAATTTCAGGAGCACAACACTGTATTAAACCGAGGCCAGTGATGTAACCCCAGCAATGCTCTGCCATTCACTGGTTATACCCTGCTTTATTTGCTCTCATCTAAAGAAGCCTTTGAATTAGCTCTGCGATTCAATTCAATTCCATTTGGCTCTAGTAAAACCAAATCCCAGCTCTGCAACTGCATTTGGTCTCTAGATGTCCTCTGCTGTGTATTTTAAATAAACTACTGTAAGGGAGAAGATGGCACTTCGGTCTTTGGCAAAACCTACAACTTGAAGAAAATTTAAAGATAGTTTCATATTTCCTTTCACAGCTATAAATTGCTTTTAGGTTCATAATTCATGTGTCTTTAGACATTCACAGTAGGGTCTGTGCAAAGGAAGTGGGAAAAGATAATCGTGCTGTAGAGCAAACTAATTGCACAGACTAAGGCTGGTCTTAGTAACTCACGCTCTGTGTTCTGCTGAACAAGAGTCACATTGTGAGAAACAGTGGAGCAGCTTGGTTTACAGAGAGAAGTTAATATTTTATTGAACACTGGGCTCATTCTGGCTTGGAAGCAATCTCTGATTCAGGTAAGGCACTGATAAATGCTTATGCTTTTCCCAAATGGGTGTGTTTCAGAAAAGCATTCCCAACCCCAAACGAGGTGACCCCTCACAACTAACAAGCAAGTGTAGGTAGATCGGGTGAGCGGAGACTTGGAGAGCCACTCCTGGAATAGCAGAAGTGATGGGGCCAGTCAACATGCACACTGATGCTCCCACAAGGTCACCAGTGATGGGGACAGACTACAGTTTGCAAGAACAGGTCTACAACATCACACATGGTTTGGGGGTGGACGACGTTTCCAAAGAACAGGAGGGATGATTTCCGTGACAGACAAAAGGCAAGTAAGTACAAAGGCCCTTGGCGCTAAGGGGGGATCGTCTCTCCTTGGGGCTGCCCTGTGCTGCCAGTGGCACATTCACATACATCCCAGCTTGGCACACTGATGGCAACAGCCAGCAAGTAGAGAATGGCTAAAGGGATAAATCATGATCCATGCAGGCCTTCACACCCTGCACAGAAGCAGAATTCATAAATTATTCTTGACTGGCTACTTGTTTTTGAACATCTTTACTGAAGCCATCATCTATTTATTTTTCTGGTTCCATTATACCAGACTATTTAAAGGTTTTCCTTTAGGACAGGGTTTTTCAACCTCTCAACGTAGCAACTGGCATTTTGGGTCAGATAATTCTTTGTTAGGGGCGGGAGGGATGGAGGCCTGTCCTGTGCATTGGTAGGATGTTTAGCAGCTTCCTTGGCCTCTACCCATTAGATGCCAGGAGCTTCTTCCCTCCCCTCCTCCAGTTATGACAACCCAAGATGTCTCCAAACATTGCCAAATGCCATGTGGGGGACAGACCTGCTGCTTGAGAACCACTGCTTCAAGCAAACATTCTCTGAAGAATCAGGCGCTCTGGCTGCAGGAAGAAGCTTAGGGTGGGGCAGGCGTGTTTATGCGCACAGGACTGCCCTCTCCTGGACGGCTGGGTCGGTGCAGGCAAGAGCCTCTCATCAAAATACCAGTTGCTTGGTTACTAAGGACCATTACAATACAGCTACCACTAAGCGTAGCTAACGGGCATGGGAACTGGATCCCAAGATAAGATTAATCTAGGGGGATGGTGGTGGAAAGGACACTGAACTGGAAGAGGGCTTGGTTCCAATCTCAGCCTTGACGTTTGTGATAAGCAACCTGGGCCTCGGTTCTCTTATTCTAAAGATGAAGAGGGAAGACAAGATGAACTCCAGGGCAGTAGTTATACAGTGTGAGAGTCACGCAGGCTGAGATTCACATCTCTGCTCTGTCTCCTAATGGCTGACCAACCTCAGGCAAGTTATGAGGTTGTGGGACATTTTAAAATCTCTGTTTCATCATCTGTAATCTGAAGACACTAATACCACTCCCTTGTTGATTGCATCTAGTCTCACGGCTCTAAAAGCCATACACATAGCGAGGATTAAACAGGTAGGTGCTTAGAACGGTGAGTACAATATAAGGTTAGCTATAGTTGAGGTACAAGTAGATACGATTCCAGTTCTGAAATGAGCAAATATTTACTTAGCGTATACTGCATGCTAGAATTATGCTGGACATGAGCTATCAGGGGAAAAGATGAAAAAGGCAAACACAAAAATCGGAAAGAAGATATCATCAGAGTGAATATCACATTTGCTACATTAGTTTATTCATCTCCCCTTCTTCTGGACCGTTCATAATTCCTCCTCCAACCTCTAAGAGTTTTTTCCCATCCTCACGCTCAGTCAGTGGCCTCACTTCTGGTTTCTCTGACAAAACTGAAGCAATCGGAAAATCTCTGCTAGCACCTACCCCCATCTCTACCCCTTATCAGCATGTGCCCATAATCGGACCCCCCCCCGGCCCCTTAATGTGATAAACTGTCTGTGATCCTAAGGCCAACCCCTGCACTAGATCCCCTTTCTCACCTACTTGAAGATATCACTCCAGAAATTTTCCCTCTCTTTCTCGCTTCATCAGAATATTCCTCTCTACTGAATCATTTTTAATCACCTCACATCTTTAAAAAAAACCCCTACTTTTTGACTCCCTTTCCTCCTCCAGCTTCCTTTCTGTTTCTCTGTTCCTATTTACAGCCGAACTTCTAAGACTGTCTCTTATTCTTTCCAATTCTTTTTTCTCCACCTTTCTCTTGAACTGCTCTAATCCTGATCCAGCCCCCCACGCTTCTCTGAAACTGCTTTGTTTCACTTCCATGTTGCTAACTGCAACGGTCAATCCTTAGTTCTTATCTGATTTGTCAGCAGCACTTGACACATGGAACCCTTCACCCCAATTCCAGGACAGCACATTTTTCTCCTCCTGCCCACTGGCTGCTCCCTTTCAGTTTCCTTTCTTGATTCTTCCTCGTCTCCAAGACCTCTTAACATTGACATGCTCCAACGCACAGTCCTTGAATTTCTTTTCTATCTACACTCATTCAAATCTCATGGTTTTAAATACTATTCATGTGTTCCCCAATTCCCAAATGAGGTCTATAGCTGGCCCTCTCCAGAAACTTCAGACTCAAACAGCTAACTCCCTACTTGACACCTCCATCCAGCCGTCTAAAAGGCATCTCAATCAACACAACTCAAAAAGAACTTCTCCTCTTCCCCGAAAACGCTCCAAAGTCTTGTCCCATCTCAGCTGATGGCCATCCCATCTTCCAGTTGCTCAAGCTAAAACACCTCAGTCTTGTCCCCAACTCCTCTTTCTTTCACACCCTTCACCTAATATCAGGAAATCCTTCAGAATCTGATAGGTCACACCATGTCCACCATTACAACCCTGTTCTAAGCCACCATCACCTCCTCCCTGGAGCACTGCCATGAAAATGTAAGTCAGATCATGCCACTATGCTGCTTAAAATGCTGTAATGACTTCCCATTTCAGAAACAAAGTACCTATAATGGCCTACAATGCCCCAAGAGCTGACCCTGTGCTCTCTCTGACACTCACCTGAACCATTCTCTCCCTCGATCAGGTCACTCTCACTGAATGGGCCTCCTTGCTGTGTCCCCAGCACCTCTCCCTCTTGCTGTTCCCTTTGCCTAGAACATTTTCCCTTCCTTTGCTTAGTCTCATGGCTCTGCCCTCACCCCCTTCAGATGTTTGCTCACAAATTATCTTCTCAGTAAGGCCCTCCCCAGTCACTAAATTCAAAATTGGACCCCCCTCCTTAAGCATTTCCTATTACTCTTCTCTGCTTTATTTTTCTCCTTACCACTTATCAACTTTTAATGTACTATAAAATTCACTTACTCATTTAATGCCAATCTCCCTCTAGCTTTCCAAACTAGAAGGAGAGCTGTATCTCCAGCATCTGTAACAGGGTCTGATATAATAAATGTTCCATAAATATTTGTTGAATGAATGATTGTATGAATGAATGAACCAACCTTCCTCAAGTAATACATCCTATCATAGAGATTCGAGACAACTTTCTAGAAGTCTTCCTAGAGATCATCATTATAGCCTGGAGGAAATGCATCATGCAGCTAGCTATAAGTCCGGGTATTACAAGTAAGCTTTAAAGCATTTTGAAAGACTGAGGTGATATTGATATCATATTAATGATCAATGTAAATGGCAGTTTCTCAAGGGAGGCAGTCCAGTTGGTTGGGATAATTTCCCAAAGGGTGCAGGCCCGACTTAAAAGGGTTCTATATTCTGGCACATTCTGTGCACTTGGCCTCTTCCAGCAAACTGGCTCAGTGTTCTGCTGACACCCATCCTGCCTGTGCCTCCTGCTGCCTCATCTTCTGCTCTGACAGCACGAGGGTTAGGGCAAAAGAGAAGAAAATCTCATTGACAGCGCACCTGTGGTTCACCTAGTTCCTTCTGTGTATACCTCTCATTTAACACAACATTGATGTGAATTCACTTCCTGACTCAGCACACACTTAACTGAACTCACTCAAGGGCTGTGCACTGACCACAGAGACAGAAAGAAAAAGACACAGTCCAGGCCCTCCAGATGTTCATTCTCTTGAGGGAAGACAACACACACGTCATTATCTTGCATTATTGTTTTTTATAGACCTTATCACTAGCTGACATAATCTATTTACTTATTTATGCTCTCTTTCCCCACTCACTAGTACCTTTATCTGGTTCACTGCTGTATCTCAGTACCCAAGCCACATAGCAGGCATTTGATGAATATCCGTTGAAAGAATGAAGAATACAAAAAATGCAGGGAAAAATGAAGAAGAAATATCTAAGTATGCCTGGGCAATTTATAGGAGATTTTCCAAGAAATATATTACTCAAAACAAATCTTGAATAATGACTAGTTCTCCATGAAGTGTGGGGGAAAAAGTTGGGGTGAAAGTTAGGAAGAGGAGCAGAGTCTAGACAAAGACCACATAGCAGGTGCAAAGGCACCGAGATGTTCATGGACATTGTTTTCCCTCACATTTCCCCACAGGGACCGTAAACTTCTGAAAAGCAGGGGCTGTTTTAAACTTCTCCTGAGCAATCTCCCTTCCCCCTGTTCTTAGGACAGGACTGGGCCACTAGGAAACTTTTGTGAAATAACTTCAATTATCTTCTAGATCTCTGATAACTTAAAAAAGGACAATTTTCTTTTAGACTGTGTTCTCAAATATACCATGCAGAGTAGAGAATAGACCACAAAGCTGAAGCTAGTACTAGACATTGTCTAGTTGACATTAGTTCCTAATGTAAGGAACACATACTGTCCCTTATCTGCAGAGCAAAGCTCTGGTCCCATCTCAGCCTCCTAACATCATTATGAGGCAGCCTGGGGAAAGCACCATTTTTCCACTGCATAAAAGGAAAACAGGAAGCCCAGAGGATTAACATACAAGGAAGGCTGGAGCCATCCTGGATCCCAGGTCCCTTGATTGGAGACCCTCTGTCTGACCTTGCTGCCTCCTTTCCAAGCATGGTCTTTTGCCTTTAAGCACGCTGAGCACACCCCTGCGATGACCTCTTCTAACTGCAGTACCACTGGGAGAGAAAGCCCCCCCTTCCCCAAATGGGCCTCTTTCTTCTACTGTTCCGACTGTGGGGCATCCCAACCACCTTATGGTAACTGGGGGTCATCAGATCAGCTGGGCTCTTTCCAGCCTGCCAACTGCACCTACTGGATTCCCAAGGTTATTTCCATTTTCCTGTAACTACTATTTTCACTGGATTTAGTAGTCACTGTCACATTGCTGGTGGCAGACAAGTCCCAACTGACTCGTTACTGTCATTACTGAGGGCCTGGTTATGCTCCACTGAAACAATCCTCAAACAAGCCAGAGTTTGTCAACTAGTTAAGAGACTGATTAACAGTCACCAGAGAAATAGCTCATCAAAAAAATGGCAAAAAATGATGAACCTAAAGTTCACTTTTTCTGCATTTTCTTTTGTTTTTTACACATAAATATATTAACTCATTCAATCATCTGACACAATAAAAGTCTTACAGTATTTACCCACTGAGGATACCTCACAGCATTGGGAACATTGGGTGGAGACTGAAGAGAGAGCCTGAGGGTTCTGGGACTTCCTGAGGGACATGAAATGAGACAGTCAGGTGCTGTGCAGGCATCTCTCACCACCCGGATCACCTGGGCATCTGCTGAAGATCAAAACAAGCAGCAGATGACCTGCCCAGGCCCAGAGCCCATCGTCCGGGCCCTGCATGAAAAGGCCTTTGAAGTCAAAGGGAGTTCTGTGCACCTGGGTCGGCCCACAGGTGAGTGGAAAGGAGAGGCACGTGGCCTAAGGGGACGGCGGGTCTGGTTTCTATGACGCCCGGCCCTGGGGGAGGGGGAAGGCAGTCGCTCTGTGCGACACCCTCTCCTGCGAAGCCGAACATCAACCTGCCCATAGACCCCTACAGTAGGTCCTGGGCACCCGGTTTCCTCTTCTTGCCCTTCAGCTCCTCTCACTTTTGCTCATTTTCCTCCTTCCACAGATAGAGAAGGGCTGTGCTTTAATATGTGACCCTCTGATGCGCTGCCTTAGGCCCTACGGAGCAGCCCACTCTCTCCCGGCCCCTCCTCTCAGTCCTGTGGCTGAGGCTGTTTAATGTCCCCAGGCCCTGGGCCCAGCTGGGGCCGAAGTGGGGGAACTTAAGGACAGTCCTGCTAGCAGCTCACCCCCGAGTTGGCCCTGGGGCGTGTTCCTCTCCAACTATATCCCCAACTCCCAGGACCAGCTCTCATCTTATCCCCTGTGAGCAGGTTCCCTCCTGTGCTCGGACATGACCCCACTAAATCCCCTTTGCCTCTCTGTACTTTCCGATCTTCTGGTAATTTCCAGCCCATCCTCTGAGAAGCCTTCCCTGACTCGCAAAGGGGGTTGGAGCCTCACTGTGGTGCTCCATAGCTCCCCGAATTTCTCCTCTTGCGATGCTCATCAGCCTTTGCCATCCACACCGTGGGGAGAGGCCACCACTCTTCCCCAGAGCCTTGCCAGGGCCTCGTCCCCCCAGTGCTCACCTAATGTCTGTGCATTAAAGAACGAAAGAACGTGTCCTGCTCCAAATCACTGAGGGTTTAACCACAGAGACAATTCCCTTCACCCAGACTCATAGCCCGTAACGACAGCGGGGCGGGCAGCTGTGCCCTGGAGGCTGGAGCAGGAAGGTCCCTCCCTGGTCCCTGGTCCTGAGCTGTACTTCCCGGCGCCTCACCTCTCCTCTGTGAGTCTTTTTTTTTTTTTTTTTTTTTTGCAGTACGCGGGCCTCTCACTGTTGTGACCTCTCCCGTTGCGGAGCACAGGCTCCGGACGCGCAGGCTCAGCGGCCATGGCTCACGGGCCCAGCCGCTCTGCGGCATGTGGGATCTTCCTGGACCGGGGCACGAACCCGCGTCCCCTGCATCGGCAGGCGGACTCTCAACCACTGTGCCACCAGGGAAGCCCTCCTCTGTGATTCTTTAGGGCGAGGGCCCAGCACCACAGTCCACCACCAGAGCGTGAAGCCCTGCCACCTCCTGCCACACCTCACTCCCAGCCTGATCTGGCTTTAGCTTCTGGCCCTGTCATGTTGCCGTCTGGCCGCAGGTCCCAAACACCACACTACAGGCACAGCTTGCATTCGCCGGCCAGCTGCTGTGGTCACAATACGGCTTCAACTCGAACAGACAAAACTGAGGCCTCATTTGATCTCCTAGCTTTGTATCCCCGACACAAGGGACATGCGAGGTAGTGGAAAGAGCACAGGTTCTGTTCTAGAGCTCTGGCGTCAGTAAGAGCCATCACACTTTGCAGCTGGACCTTCAGCAAGTTGCTTTCTCAGAACCTCAGTTTTCTTGCCTGTAACTTGAACATGACAACACAGGCATCGGAAGGGGGTTGCGACACTTAAAGGAGAGAACATAAGAAAGCACCTAGTGCAGAGCCTAGAATTTGGGAAATTTTCATTAAATGCTTGCTTTCCTGCAGGCACCGAGGCCACTGCTTCCCTTTCCGCCAGGACTAAGACCACGTCAAGGGAATGAGCTGGAAGATGCTTGTTCAGTGTTGCCCTAGTTAAGACTTCCAACTGTCCTGCAATTTCTGTTCTTTCATCTTTTCTTGGTAACAGAACCTCTCATTTTTAGGCTGTGCATGGCCGCCACCAACGAAATGACATTTCCTGTCCCCCCTTGCACATAGCAGTTGCCATGTAACTGGGATTTGGCCAATGGGTGTAGGTGGAAGTGTTGTCATGACTTCCCTGCTACCTTCCTCATAGCCTGAATAAGACAGGGTGGTTGGAACTCGAGTGTCTATTTCAGCTCTGAGGTGGAAGCAAGTGGTAGGCTGTGCAACAAGAAAAAAGGTGCGTGGGTCTGTGACCTCTGGCAGCCCATGCTGGCATGGGGTCTCCTCCTGTGGGCTTCATTTACATGAGAGAGAAATTGCCTGTCATCTTGTTTAAGCCACTGTTTTGAGGTTTCTGTCACTCTCACACAAACCTCATCCTGATTGATTACTCTCCTGTACCTGTTTGAACAAGGTTCCCTGCTGGATAATTATCGGAAGTGCATGGCAGGCCTTCAGCAAGCTTCCAGAGACCCCCGACAGAAGAGACTGTCCCTAGAGCATCTCTAAGCTGGAAACATGGGCTTTCAAGGGCTTGGACCTCCAGAGAGCTGGCTGCCCATCTTGAAGTAATCTCCATGGGGTCAGGTGACTCCAGAAGAGAGGTAAGAGAACCTAGTTTACTAAGAACCTACTACATGTAGCTATTCCTACATATACAACTGGAGCCTACAGGGAACAGAATAAACTCGATAAACATTAAGAAGTTATGTTAGCCTGTTGCTTTGACATCTGCTGTGGTTCTTATCTGCCTGGTGACAGTCTCCAAAAGCAACTTACTCTTTTGTACTCACATCAGAGTATGAGTTTGGGCCTTAACTAAATCAAATCGAGGAGTGAGTGAGAGAAGATCTAGAGCAGTATCACTCAAAGTGGGGGCCATAGACTAGTGGCCTGGGCTCACCCTGTGTGTGATTAGTCCACAGTGAGATAAGGAGCTTGTGCCAGAAGGTAGGTCAGCTGCATCACTAGGCCTATCGTCTCATTCTGCTGACTTTTTTTTTTTTTTTCACAGCAAGACTTTCTTGACGGAGGAAGTGATGGAGGGATATACATTCTGGCATAAGCTCCTTATCCGGTGTCAGACAACCCTTTGAATAGCACTGTTCTAGAATGTGGTTGCTCTCTTACAGGGATCCAAAAAAACATAACCCTACCACAAACCAAGTGAATCAGAATCTCTGAGGATGGGGCCCAGGCATCTGTATTTTAGTAAAGCACCATAGCTGATTCTGAGGAATATCTCTGGTGGAAAACCACTGTATAGATATGACAGCAGAATGGAGGGTAGTATTGTCTTCTCAGGAGCAAAGCAGTGTGAACATCTGTGCCCACTTGCTTTAAACTTAAGCTCGTTCTTTTGAGCACAACGTTTTAACAGGGTCTTCCCTGGGTTCTTTTTTTCACATACTGATACAAAAGAGGAAAAAGAATTTCCTGCTTTTTCTCCCATGACAGAGACCCAGGCACTGTTGGCATCAGATGCCTTTAGCTGCATGGGAAATTTGGTCCTTACAAAAACAGGCCAATGGTTCCAGAATGGTGAGGCCTTCTGTGCACGACTCCAGGGTGACGGACCCCACTCCCACTGCCCTTACCTGCAGTTCCCAGGCTCAGGAGCACGGCCACCCAGGGGACCCAGAAGAAAATGAGGATGGCAAACGTCCACAGTGGCTGGAACAGCAGGAAAGGAGAGTTGCTGATGGCTTTATTTGTGACTCGGAGAAGTTCAACTGTCAATTTTATTCTCTTTCTGAGGACAAAAATCAAGACGAGCAGAACTGCCTGGTGAGAAAGGGGTTAAATTATTCAAAATAATGAAGAACTGAGAAGAGCTGAAAACAAACCCTAATATTTTGCTGACATCTCAGCAAACAACTCTTTTAAGATAGTTACTCACTACTTTTATTATAACAGAATAGACATAGTCTCAAATACTAACTGAGCATCTACTATGTGCTGATACTCATGCTAGATCCTGCTGCTACAGCAGTGGACAAGACACAGCCCCTGCTCTAAAGGAGCTTGCAATCTGGTCAGAGAATGAGAGAAAACGAGAATAAGGTCCTCTGGGGTCAGCGAACCGTCTATTTCTTTTTCCCTCCACAGCACCCAATATGCTCAGAGAATGCTGAAGGACTGCAGAAGGTCAAGGGGACACAAGTATGAGGGAAGAGGACAGTGATCGTGCCTCAAAGCAACCTTCTGTGCCTCCTCCTCTGCTGGCTTTGGCCTCCCTGTATATAAATGTCATATTAAAGAAACAAACCTCCCTCTACCCTCACACCGTGGTCCAGCCCCCGTCATCTCTCATCTCCTTCACAGGCGAGCTTCAAGTAAGTACTAGTGCACACTAGCCATCTGCACTCATCCTTCAGCTGCCTGTAAACCTCCAGACCCCAAGACTCTCCTGAAACTGCTCTCCCCAAGGTCACCTCATCTGACCTCCTGAATGTCAGATCCCACGGAAACATTCCAGATCTTGCTTGACCTCAGCGTGGCGTGTGAACCTTTTGTGCCCTCCTCTTTTCCTAAAACCTCCTTCGACTTCTGCGACTGCTCTCTCCTCTGGCTCTCCTTCTGCTTCTTCAGTTGCTATTTCTTGGAATCCTTTGGGTGGTCTCCCCTACTCCTCTGTGGTTTTAGAATCCTTCTTAGATGCTGATAACCTTGAAATAAAAATCTCCAGGGTCCAGTGGTTAGAACTCCACGCTTCCACTGCGGGGGGCACGGGTTCGATCCCTGGTTGGGGCACTAAGATCCTGCAGCCAATTAAAAAAAAAATCTCCAGCCTCACCTTTCTCTAGGTGCTGGATGAGTAAGCACTTCAGTTACTGACCAGGCGTTGGGTGGCCTATAGTGTGTCAAACTCAACTTGTCCTGAACTGAATTCATTATCTTCATACAAAAACTTATTTCCCCTGTATTCCCTACTCCAGTGGCCCTAATTTTCCTGGACTCTCCAAGAAAAAAATCAGGTTCCTCTCTTGCGTGCTTCCATTTTATCCCATACCTACCCTGCTGTAGCACTCAACATACTCTACTGTAGATGTTTATTGTCTGCATTTCACATTACATCAAGCTCCTTGAGGGCAGCGCCATCTGTTATTGCCAAGGACTGGCACAGTCCCAGCGCACAGCACAATCGCAATCACCTTGGACTCAGTTGCCCGACAGAGCTCTCAATCTGTCCTCTCCTCTCTATTCCCACGTTGATGCCACAGCTCAAGTCTCAACATCTCTCACCCAGACCCCAATAGCCTCTGCACTACCTTCTGCTTTTAATCCCCTTAGCCCCCTACCCCTGCCTCAATCCCTCCTCCAACCCAAGCTAAAGGGATCTTTGTAAAAGGTAGAGTCAAGGATATCATCTCCCTGCTCAAAATCCTTCAACATCTCCCCAAAGCTCCTGGATAAAGATCGAAATCATCATCACTGTAAATCAGGATCTTCCTGGCATGGTCCCTTCCTGTAGAGGGAACTTCCTGCAGGCTCCTCTCTTGTCTATGTGACCCCTCCCATGCCACTCCCTTGGCCTAAGAGGCCCTTCCTCTTCCAGCTGGGCTTGGGCATTGCTGCCCTCAGGGACCTCATAATCAAGTGGAGGAAAGTCAGAGGGCAGTGGGATAAACTGTGCAAAACTGCTCCCGGGGCTGGGAGCAGGGCCTCCTGCCGTAGCTGTGGGGACTGGCCTGAGGAGCGAGGGAAGATGCCCGAAGGAGACGGTAGGCACTTCCATCTGTGTGTGTCCTCAATGCCTATAGCACAACCAACAAGGAAGAGGGGCATTGTTTGTTGTTGTCGTTTTTTACTAAAAATTTTAATGAGGCAAAATGATACAATCTTTAGGCAAATAAACTTGGCTTCTAGCTCCTGAGTGGAATGGTAAAATGTGTGTTTTTAAATGTGTGTGTGTTTTTCAACTATATTATATATATATATACAAAATGCTCCCCTCACGTTCAAAGTACACCAGGACATTGACCACAAGTGATGAGTTAACTAACCCGTCACTTCCCCAGTCTCAAGGGAGATCAGCATTACCCACTGGGGATGGTGCCAGGGGTGCTGGCTGGGCGGGGGAGGGGGGGGACAGCAGAGCTGACTCACCGCAGGGGTCAAGCCTCAACTTCACCCTTCTGGGCTCTAAGCTGCACACTGCTGCACCTCAGCCTGTGCCCCTAGGCTGACACACCGAGGCGAGCATTCGATGCCATACATCCCATTTTCTTCATCGCTGCTAGTGGTTTTATTGAAACCACTGAAATAATATTCCTAGGCAGCCCCCCTCATAGGCCGCCCCCTCTCCCCATGTACCACGTCACGGCGTTGCTGGCCCTGTAGTTCATCTCATTGCGGGGCGTGTGTTACCTTTGTGTTGTGTCTTGCCAGGTCCATTGCTTAGCGCAGGGCCCTGGGCACAACAGGCGCTCAGCAAATGTGCTCTTATGAGCACAAGCTCCTCGGCAGCCAGTCCTTGGGAGAGACTGAGCGGCAGTGACACGTGTGTCAAATGAACGGTGTGCGAGCTGTGGTGCGCTTCCTAACTGTGCTCTCACAGCCTGCCCTTTCCCTAGCCTTACGCTTGGTGAAGAGCATCCCCCCCGCCCGACCCTGGCGACGGCGGCCATTAATGGCTCAGTGTGCGAAGACAGAGGGAGCCCTGTGGAGGGGGGGGGAAGCAAGCTCTCCCGGCTCCCAGCCCCTAGTGCCAACAGCCCAGCACGCGGCCTGGGCTGCAGGGGGGCCTTTCTTCTCCAGCCTCCTGCACACGCCCTGGCTCAGCTACGGGCCTGGTCCCGGGACGAACCAGGAGCTTCGCTTTATCGGATACTTGCTCACTGAGATGCCGTTCACGTGACAGATGCAAACCTGACACCTCACTAGAAAGGAGGAAACGCGAAGCCTGCACCAGACGTGAGAACCGAAGGATTCCCTTAGAGGAGAGAGCTGAGCTGGCGAGAGAATCTGCCCTTGCTGAAAGATTTAACGGGCGTGTGGAAACCCCGGCCGCCATGCCTGCATGAAACGGTTAGCAAGCAACACACCAAAGGATGCCCGTGGGCCACCTGAAATCAGTTCCCGACCCTCTCCGGGGCCCTATGATTCCAGAACTGCTATCAGCACCAGGGGAGGGACCAGAATGATTTTCAGTTGCCAACCACCCTCCCCCAACGACCAGAATCTCCAGGCTCAATGCTCTCTGTTTGCCTGCTCTCAACTAGGGAATTCACCAAGGAGGCGGCGGTTCTCTCAAACCAACTTAGCCTAGCAGCCGCACGTCTGGAAACAAAGGGCTCTCTGTGTTCAAGGGCAGTGCAAGTTGTCACAGCCTTGAGAGCAGAGCATCCACTGGCTAGAGGGGTGGCGACTCTCCGCAAACCAGGAAATGGGAACTGTTGTATGTCTGGCTCCCTCTCCGCGCTGCGGCGTCCCTATAGCCGCCTGTGGGTGCAAGCGGTTCTACTGTGTTCAAGGGTAATGAGTCAGCAAGGGTAACGAACCAACCTCTGAGATGGCAGACGTGACAGAACGATGTCAGAGCGTTTACTCATGTTTTTGAAGGCTGCAATGCATTCCTATGTAGGTATCTCAAATGAAACACAAAGGCACTAGACGTGTATGTACACTCACTACACTAACATGTATATACATTCTGCAGTGAAAGAAAAACAAGTGCTCGTTGTTTTTTGGTTAAAATCTAATTATTTGGATTTCAGAGTTCTGGCCAGCTACTTGATCTACTGCTGGAAGGGTGCTTCTTACCGTGATAACTGTAGACACAACAGCAAACCCCAGCAAACACTTCATGTTCTCCCTTTCTGTGTCCAGTTCTGTGCTGAGGTCATTAGTGTAGTCATAATACAGCCACCATAAGACACCACAGACAACTGGAAAGCAGAACACCAGCAGAACTCAGCGCGCATGCCATGAGGTAAGCACCCGCCCCTCCCTTCACACCAGGCGGCCCTGCTCAGGCAGTGGGTCCCAAACCCCTGGGGCCTTGCAGGCAATGACCGGCCCTCTGAAGCAGCTGAATGGGGCAGCTGAGGACCTGCCAGACCGGGGGTGGCTGCCTGTCTCTGGGAGACGCAGGGAGGTGACTCCGGAACACAGACGTGTCCTGTCAGCCTAGCCCATGGGTGGGGCTGGGTGTGAGCAGGGAGGAAACCACACTGATGGGATGGTGAGAGGAACAATATTAGAGTCTAAAGTCTAAAATTTCCGAATGAGCTCTGCGGGTGACAACGCCAGGGGCAGTCTGGATATTTGCTTGGCACCTACAAAACTGGGCAGATGCCTCGACATTGCAAATGCTCTGCATTTAGGTAGTAAGTGCCACCTGCAGCGCATCCACAGTGACAACAGGGAGGTCACAGTCGTCTTTACTAGCTGTAGGTGGGGAAGGCACCCTCTCAAGCCATAGTGCGTGTCCTCCAGCACCTGCACGCTGGGCACCTCTGATCTGCAGAACTGATTGTTTAGGGGATGAAACACCTACAGTCATGCCAATTATTTATTTATTTGGTCATGCTAATTATTAAAAATTAAAATATCCTATACTAGTTCAGAAACAGCTGCTGCCTTGAGTTCCCTGCATGCCTCTGCCCCTCGGACTTTATTCCCCAACAACTTCTAGATGGATCCAGGATCCAGCACTGAAAAGGAAAACAGTGGGCACCGGGCAGGGTCTCCGGGACCCTGACCCAGTTCAGGGCCTGCGTCTCTTCAGATTGGCCGGAGCCTTTGCATGACAATGTGCGTACCCACGGGTGATGTGAAAATTCAGAAGACATCCTTTAAAGCAACGGTCCCCAACCTTTTTGGCACCAGGGACCGGTTTTGTGGAAGACACTTTTTCCACGCACAGGGTGGGAGGTGGGGGGATGGTTCAGGCTGTAATGCGAGCGATGGGGGGGGATGGAGAGCGGCAGATGAAGCTTCGCTCAGTCGTCTCCTGCTGTGCAGCCCGGTTCCTAACAGGCCTCGGACCGGGGGTTGGGGACCTCTGCTTTAAAGGGCTTCCAACAGGCATTGGAACTGACTTTTAATGGTGTGGAAACCAGTACCACTCACCTGGCCGGCTCATCTGAGAGGCGGCACAGTGCAGAAGAGACAGAAGGCTGAGCAGGAACTCTGCTGTGATCTGTGAGACAGAAGCAATCCTGTGGTCCTCCCTGACCTCTCTGGGCCTGGGTCTCCTCATATGTAACATGAGGGAGTTGGACGAGAGACTCTCTAAGATGCCATGTAGCTCAGCAATGCCAGCTTTTAAGTTCTACACTTAATGGAAAGGCTTTTCATTTAATCAAGAAGAAATCAATCAAGTGGAAATACTTACACAGCAATCCCAAAACAATCAGTGCAATGAAAATGTGAACCAGAAGGGTGGTGATGAATCGGAAGGTGAACATCACGGCCAAAGACAAGGCTAGAAAATTAAGCAAAAACATATAAATTCTAACAACCACCAAGGCATGAAGGGGATGATGATGGGGCTGGAATGCCTAAACCTTCCAAAAGAGTGAGTGCTGAGGACTTCCTTCAATCTCTAAATATCTTGGACATCTACCAAACAAAAAAACAAGACACACCCAGGCCCCTCTCTGAAGCATACACAAGTTAGGTCTGTGACAGTGCCACTTCCCGAAAGTGCTAGCATTCTTCTTGAATTAAAAAAAATTTCTTTTAAAGCAGGTATTATTCCCCAAAACCCTAAACTTTTTTTTTTAAGTCCAAATGAACCATCTAAAATTTTTTATCAAACTTAACTCTTTTGATTTCATAACTTATCTAAAGTTCTAATTTTGTGTTCTCAGATACTCTCATTAAATATGAAAGATGAATGCCTTTAAAAATGAAAAATTTAAGATTATAATTATAAGATGTATGTATAAAAATCTGCACATCAGTTTCCAACTTGGGGGTTTTTAAGCCTATGAATTTATTCTAAGTACTTTAGTGAATTTATAAATACTATATTACTTTTTTTTCTAAACAAGAATTCAAGATTACATATAGATATTTGGGTGTAGTGGTTAAGAACATGGGTTTAGAATCAGATAGGTCTGGGCTGAGTCTCAGCTCTGCACCTCTGCTTGGCCAAGCCTCAGACCTCTCTAAGCCTCAGTTTCCTCTCCCACAAACGGTGATAGGGTTCTGATGAGGTTTAATGTGTTAACAGCAAGCAGGATGTCTGGCACATCTGGGTCATAAGAAGTCTGGAAGTTACATAACGGTGGCTAGTTAAGCATCCCCAAGCATTTAGGAATTAGTAACCTTTAGGTAATGAAATTATGGAAAACTCAATCTGTAAACTGGCAAAATTATGTTAATGGCTGATCAAAGAGTTTCTTTCAACCTTCCAAGGTTGGGAGGCAGCCGTTGTAAATAACGGTGTAAATAAGAGGCCATTACTATTGCCTACAGCAGCAGAGAGCACTAATTCGTTCAAAGAGAAGGTCGACTCTTAAAGGGGCTCATCGAGCTGAAATAGCAAATGGGAAGTCAAACGGTCATGAGCACCTGGGGGGCTGCTTCCAGAAAGGCCGGGAAAAGGCATGATCTGGCTCAAGACCTTGACCCTCCTACAACCCAGCAGGTCTGTTCCTAGGAGGAGCTGGATACATCAGGCCAATGCCCTCTGATGCTATTTAACATGATTGCACACACCTCCTTCCCTTGCTCACCAAGCAGCCCTGTGATCGGCCTTGCCTAGGGGAAGAGGGCACACGGGCCAGAGGACATGCGTTCCTGGTACTTATCATGGCCAGTTCACTAAGTGGCAATCTTCTCTGCACATCCGTCCTTATGCAGAGCTGAGGGGAAGGCCCTGGAACATGGTCACTCTCTAAGGCAGCCCCACCTAGTGAGGCCTCGGGGCAGAGAGCCAGCTGGCCTTTCCCCCGGTCTTACTGCCCCCTGCTCCACTTGAACCTGAAACACTGAAAATAACTACAAAGAAAATATATGAAGTGAAGTTTTATATTTAAGTCAAGAGGCTAATTTCCACTGTACAACATACATAAGTGCTAGAAACTTTAGTATAAATAGTCACTGAAATAAAACTAATTGAAAATTACCGAAGGCGAGGACACAGAGACCGAGGATTGTGTCTCTTCCTGACATTATTCCACTTAGAATTCGATGGAGGGCGTCAACATCATTGATCAAAACAGATGCAAACAGGGAATAACACTCAGGAGTTTGAGGGATGCATCGATTAAACAAGGGAAAAGACTTGCTAAAAAAGAAAAGAATAAGTGGCAAAGATGTTTACTTAATTACTTATCTTAAAAAATGATGTTTATTTAAAATTCTCAGCAACCAAAATGTATAAGATCTACAATAATAAAAAGAAGTTTAACATCTTGTTTGCAGTCTACACCTTACAAAGCCAGGCATCTGTGCTGCCACAGTGTTCAGCTGATGCCCGGATGGGAAACTGATTATGGAGACCCATAGACACCAGGAACCTAATCTTGGAGAGTGACATTGCTGACTCTCACGTCTTGGCCCTTCCTGGATAACAAAGTACCAACTCCAATGCAAGAATCACATTTCTTTTAGGAATTATTAGAGATAAGGACTGGCTCAGTCAAAAGCTGTACTAATGAAACCACCAGCTTTATTTCTATCCTCTTTAAGAAGACGTAAAAGCCTTGAGAGTTTTGTTACAAACAGAGTGAGTGCTTAATAAATGAGTGATAAATGTATGAATGAAGCTGTGGTTGATAACTGCCTTGGGTAGATGAGAAAGCTGACCTCTTTTGGGGCCCTTCCTGAAATGGAAAAATGCCCAGGAATGTTCATCCTAATGAATCTTAATGAAGCCATGCATACCTTCACAGCATCCTGCTCTTCCTTCCTTCTGTGGGCCCCAAACAGTGGAAATAATCCTGACCCAAGAAGTGCCAAATTATCTGACAAGTCGCTAAAACATTAGGCAGTCACCAACATTGCATTGCCATGAAGGCAAAATGGCTTCTGAAACCCCAGTGAAGCTCAACACAGAACATACAGAAGGATCTTTCTCAGGAGTCACAACAGTATATGAGAGTTCCCGAGTCACTGAATGGTGATTTAAGAGAAGAGTAATACAACCGAGCCGTTGTTTTTTTTAAATTAAAAATTTTGCAAGTGTGATACATTCACACAGCTCAGATTCCAAAAGGTGCGATAGGATAAACTGTGAGAAACTGCACTTTCTTCTCCTTGAGCCACGGAAATACATTTCCTCACAGGCAACTGTTGTTTTGGTTTCTTGTATATCATTCTAGAGACAGTTTTAGCATACACGAACATAATAGGAAATTTAAATAGGAGACTGCTGCTGAGGCTCAAAGATAACAAAAATTATATCCCCAAATTAGATGTCAGACCCCACCAAGCAGGGCTTGTCAAAAGAGAGGTAGGAGAAAACTGGTTATTCTCTTAAACCTTCACCCACACTGAATATAATAGTGTTGGAAGTTGGAGATTAGAAGAGCATTTTATAAAATAAACTTTTAATTTTGGAATAACTTTAGTGTTACTGAAAAATTGCAAACATGGTACAGAGAGTTTCCATGTACCTTCACTCACCTCTACCTAATGTTAACATCTGACATAGCCATGGTACATTTGTGAAAATTAAGAAATCAACATTGGTGGGCTTCCCTGGTGGCGCAGTGGTTGAGAGTCCGCCTGCCGATGCAGGGGACACGGGTTCGTGCCCCGGTCTGGGAAGATCCCACATGCCACGGAGCGGCTGGGCCCGGCCTGCGCGTCTGGAGCCTGCGCTCCACAGCGGGAGAGGCCACAACAGTGAGCGGCCCGCGTACCGCAAAAAACAAAACAAAACAAAACCAAAAAAAACATTGGTGCTACACTATTAACTAAACCACAGTCTTTATTTGGAAGTCACCATTTTCCACCAATTCCTTTTTCTGTTCTGGGATACCACACTGCATTTATTTGTTGTGTCTCTCTTGGTTTGTGACAGTTTCTTAGTTTTTCCCTATTTCTCATAACCTTGACACTTTTGAAGATTCACGGTCAGGTATTTTATAAAATGTCCTTCAAGCTATAGAATGACCCTCACATTTTCTCATGATTAGGCTGCAGTTATGGGTTTATAGGAAGAAAACCACAGAGGTGAAGAGCTATTCTCAGAGGATCACATCAGGGGACACGACAGCAACATGACACCACTGCTGAAGTTGCCCGAAATCGCTTGGTTAAGGTGGCTAGTACCTGCCAGTTTTCTCCACTGGAATGTGACTATTTTTCTCTTTCTACACTCTGTTCTTTAGAAGTGATTCACTAAATCCAGCCTGCTCTCAAGAAGAGGGAAATTAAGTTCCACCTCCTGGAGGAGGAATATCTACACACATTATCTGAGATCCTCTGTAAAGATTTATCCCCTTTCTCCCATTTATTTACTTAATCAGTCATTTATTTATATAAGTATGGACTCATGGATATTTACTTTATCATCGACCCTAGTACATAGCTTCAAAACTGCTAAATAGTACCCTGTAAGAAACAAATTTACCAACTAGAGCACAGTGTTTATGTACAGTATTTTAAATTTTTTGGTGGTTTTTTTTTCTTGGCTTTAGCTTACAGTATGTAGTCACAGGGTTATTTCCCAAAGTTACTTAGGCCAGCTCCTTTTCTCTCTACCCCCTTCAGTTAGGTTATGTCATACATTTATAATAAGTTAAATTCATTTGTTGTAGTCTACATTTTATCCTGAGATCTCCTGATACCTTGGTTGATTGTATTTTTTATTTGGATACAGTTGACTGCCAACATACAGGTGTTGGCAAGTGCATAGACTCATGTACAAGAGCAATTCTAAAGAGATGTTTTTGTTTTTGTTTTGAGAGAGAGAACTGCCATGTGAATCTATCGCTGTCCCTTAGGGTGAGGGATACTACTCCTAAGTCAGATGAGAAGTGTTTCCTGGAAAACTCAGAGGCTTTACAGACCTTAACCCATCTGAGCCCTGAGAATGGGGTGGGGCTGGCGTCCAGGATGGCTACATGGACGACTGTGGGAACCTCAGCGGAAAGAAGCTGTGGGTAGCTGCTCAGTGCGTCGGGAAAGGGGAAGGAAGGCCCGACCAGAGGAACAGGGAAATGATCAGCCAGAGCAGAGATGCACTCGACCATGTAAGGGGCACTGCTGGTGAGAAAGCCCACTGGTGGAACTTTCCAAATAACCCGAAAAGTGCTTCATGGAGAAAGCTGGCTGGAACACCTCCCAAGCCCAGAAGACTCATCCTAGAATCAGTACTAGTCGAGTAAAAGTGCTCCTGGCTCCTTCTGTCTTCTCTTCGCTTTTGGTGTGCCAGCCCCAAGAGTCAGAAGCCCGTTTTAGCAAAGCTGGGAAAGGAAGGGGTGAGGAAGTAGGAGAGGAGAGAGAAGCAGAGGATTGCACCTCCCCTGACCCAAGCCGTCCCCCTGCTCCTGACCCAACCTGGGGGACGGAGAAGCTTCAACTTCTGGTCAAGTTTGAAGTCTGTCACACTGCGCTGAACATTTTAATTCCTGAATTGAACGTGTCTTTTACCACTTAAAGTGACTGAGTCCTTAATACCTAAAACTAACCAGAGAAGTCTTGGGAACGGTGCTTTCATTCAGGGGCAGAGAAAAAACTAGTCTGGCTGAATAAATTTAAAGAGACAAACAAACAAACAAACAAACAAAACTAGAGTAGCTTTCTAACTACATCCTATAGGTTATGTTTGATGTAATGATTATACAAGCAAATATACACACACACACGTATACATACTTATATGTATATAAACATCTAAGTCACACATGATATTTCCTTTTTATGGAAAGGGTGGTACACTGCATACTGCTTTATAGTTTGCTTTTTTTTTTTAACTTAATACATCTTGTAGCTCTGCTCATGTTAGAATATAAGAGGTTCCTCTTATTTTTACTGAGGTAAAATTTACATATAGTGAAATGTACAGATCTTAAACATACAGTTAGTGGCTTTTGACAAATACATATGTCAATGTAACCACCAGCCCTTTCAAGGTGCAGAACAGCTTTTTTACCCCAGAAAGTTCCCTCATGCCCCCTTCCAATCAATCTCCATGCCTTTATAGGCACTATTAATCTGATTTCTATAACTAAACATTAGTTTTGACTCTTGTCTAATCCCATTTAAATGGAATCACATAGTATGCACTCTTCTGTGTCCAGCTTCTTACACTCAGCTGTCACATGTATAAGCAGATCATTCCTTTAACTGCTGAGTACTATTCCACTGTATGAATATACTACCACTTGTTTGTCTAGTCTCCTGTTGATTGCCATTTGAGTTGTTTACAGTTTTGAGCTATTAAAAATAAAGCTGCTATCCATGACCTACTGTACAGCACAGGGAACTATATTCAATATCTTGTAATAACCTATAATGGAAACCTAAAAAATAATATATTTATATACATACATATATATGTGTGTATAGCCGAATCACTTTGCTGTATACCTGAAACACTGTAAATCAACTATACTTCAGTTAAAAAAAGATGCATCATCATCATAATTTTTAAAAAGCTGCTAGCAACATTCGTATATGTCTTTTTAGGGACATACATTTTCATTTCTCCAAATAACTACCTAAAAGTTGAATTGTTGGGTCATATGGAAAGTGTATGCTTAGCTTTATAAGAAGCACCAAACTTTTTCCCAAGTGGCTGCAGCATTTATATCCCACCAGCAATGGCTGAGACTTCTAGCTGTTTCACCTCCTCACCAGCACTTGATATGGTTCACCTTTAAAATGGGAGCCCTTCTAGTAAGCATGTAGTGATATCTCATGGTATTTTCAATTTGCATTTTCCTGATGGCTAACAATGTTAAGCATCTTTTTATGTACCTATTGGCTCTTTGTTTATCTTCTTTTGAAAAGTGTCTGTTCAAGTCTTTTGCCTGGTTTTATTGTGTTGTTTGACTTTTTGTTATTGATTTAAAGTAGGGATCAGCCAAATTCAGCCCACCATCTGTTTTTGTACATGAAGCTTTATCGGAACACAGCACAATCCATTTCTTTATGTATTTTCTATGGCTGCCCTTGCCCTGCACTGGCAGAGTTAAGTACTGGTGGCTACTGAGATGACAATGTCCACAAAGCCTAAAATATCTACTATATGGCCCTTTAAAGAAAAAGATTACAGATACTGATTTAAAGAAATTCTTTATATACATATTCTGGATTTAAGCATTTGTCATATATACATACTGTGAATATTTCCTCCAAGACTGTTGCTTCTTTTTTTTTGTTGTTTTGCATTTTCTTAATGGTATCTTTAGATGAATAGAAGTTTTTAATTTTGATGAAGTCCAATGTATCATTTTTTTCTTTTATGTATAGTGCTTTGTGTGCCCCTTCAAATTTTTGCCTACTTCAAGGCGGCAAAGATATCCTTCTATTTTTCTTCTAGAAGCTTTATAGTTTTAGCTTCTTAGGTTTAGGTCTAGGATCTATCTAAAATTAGTTTTTGTGTGTGGTATAAGGTAAGAGTCCTCAATCAAAATGACCAAGTCATTTTCCCCCATGTCTTTCCACTAATTTTAGCACCATTTGTTGAAAAGGCCTTTTCTCTCCATGAAACTGCCTTGCCACTTTCACTAAAAATCAATTGGCCATGTTTATGTTACTCTGTTTCTGGGGTCTCTATTCTGATCCACTTATCCGTCTATCCTCATTCCAGTTTTTTGCGGTACGCGAGCCTCTCACTGTTCTGGCTTCTCCCGTTGCAGAGCACAGGCTCCAAACGTGCAGGCTCAGCGACCATGGCTCATGGGCCCAGCCACTCCGCGGCATGTGGGATCTTCCCGGACCGGGGCACGAACCCGCGTCCCCTGCGTCGGCAGGCGGAGTCTCAAGCACTGCGCCACCAGGGAAGCCCCCACACTGTCTTAATCACTGTAATTTTATAATAACTTTTGAAATCAGGTGTCATGAGCTCTCTAACTTGGTTCTTCTTTAAGTGTTCTGTGTGTGTGTGTGTGAACCTATGTCTTTAGCATTTTCTATATTTTTTAGAATAAACTTGTCAATTTCTACAAAAATTATATTGGGGCACTGTGTTGAATTTATAGAACAATTTAGGGAGAAGAGACATCCTAACAATATGAAAACTTCCAATTCATGAATTAGGTATATTTCTCTACTTATTTAGGTGTTCTTTAATTTCTCTCAGCAATGTCTTATCAAAGTCTTCAGTTGAGGGCTTACATGTCTTCTGTTAAATATATTCCTAGTTATTCTATACATTTTTGATAGTGCTGAAGATGGACTTCAAAATTATTTCCTAATTGTTTGCTGCTAATACATAGAAATATGAATTGACTTTGTAGTTTGCAGATTTGCTAAATTCACTAAGTAATTATTTTGTAGATTCCTTTGGATTTTCTATGTAAACAATTAAGTCATCTATTAATAAAGATGGTTTCACCTCTTCCAACCTATCTTCTTCCCTTACTTTATTGCAATTCCTAGGACCTCTATTACAGTGGTGAGTAGAAGTGGTAAGAGCATATATCCTTGCCTTGTTTCTAATTTTAGGTAGAAAGCATTTTATAGTTCACCATTATGTATAATATTAACTACAGATTTCTCATAGATGCCCTTTATCAGACTGAGAAAGTTCTCAGCTATTCCCAGCTTGCTAGTCTCTTATTTAAAAAAAAGAGCTAAATAGTGTTATATTAAGTGATATACCATTATTTATTTAAGCAGCCCTCTATTGAAAGCCATTTAGATTGCTTTAGTTATTTTGCTATTATAAACGCTGCAGTGAATAACCTTATACAAAAGTCATTTCACACTGGTACATGTATACCTGAAGATTAAATTCCTAGAAGTAGAAATGCTTGACTAAAAAGCGATGAATGTAGGGAGGGGGATCAAGATGGTGGGGCAGGAGAATGTGGAGCTCACCTCCCCCCACAAACACATCAAAAATATACCTACACGTGGAGCAATTCTCATGGAAAACTAACTGGAAACCAGCAGAAGAACTCCTATACCATCAAGGTTGCAAGAAAGATTTCTACGTAACCAGTTAGGACAGAAAAGGCACTGGGTTGGGACCTGTGCCCCTGAGAAGCAAGCAGGTCAAGCCACAATCTGGGCATCCGAGTCCTGGGCTCCTGTGTGGAGAAGACAAGCCCCCTTTCCTGCTGGAAAATCTGCTGCGACAGACAGAAGGGCTAGAGAAGCCTAGACTCTGCTTGCAAGGAGTGTGTGACTGCTGTCTTGCTGACAATCAGGGCGGAGAGAGCCATGCAGGGGTGGCTGCTGCCTCGTCGCATTTCTTAATTCAGAAGGGGCAAACACCCTGGCCCTGCTCACTCCACACCACAGCCTGCTGCGAGATCAGGGTAAAGATTCAGTTTAGCTATGCAGAACCAGACCAGGTCACCTGGGGGGTGATCCAGGTGAAGCCACAGAGGCCATTGCACATGGATGGGGCGAGTGGAGCCATAGTGGCCACTGTCAGGGTGAGCACAGGGAGGTGCCACAAGAGCACACAGAGGCTAAGGGCTGAATCTCGGGCAGACAGGCCCTGGGAATTCATCTAGCTACACAGAGACAGCCCAGAGGGCCTGGAATGTGGTACAGGTGGGGCAGTGATGGCCACTGCCAGTGCATTCAGGAGTAGCAGATTATTTCCCAGTGAGAACACCCCAGCTAAGCCCACTTCACACCACAGCTTAGCCTAGACCTGGGGCAGACAGGTCCTGGTCGAAAACTGGCACCGAAGCAGCAGAGATGGCAGGCGGGAGCACAGCCACCTAAACTCCTGCAGCCACAACGTCCTGACCTGCGGCCCCAGCCCACTCCACACCACAGCCTTGCACTAGATATGGGATGAACACAACAGAGAAAGGGATGTGATCTTGGGCTGCTTCTAAGCAGAGCCATGGGGGCCCACAGGTCCTCTGTGACTACACGGGCCTCACTTGCTTTAGTATTCACCTCCCTAGGGGTGGGGCACGCACTCAAGGGCAATAGAGCCAGAATGAACCTGACCTTCAGGGCTTCTAACCAACAACTGGGGAGCAGACCCTGCCCCTGACAGGGTGACAACAGCCACAGAGCAGAAGGGAAGCCCCACCTCATATCCTGCACAGGGTCTAGAAACTACAACACGAACTACACCTCCTATCAAGGGGATAATGGCCAGCAAACTCTGAGGAAAGACCTGGCTGGCAGCCATACCCAAGCCAGCAACTTGCACCAAAGACATTGGACATGCACAGTCTACACAGAGATGCTCCCACATAAAAACACCCCTTCAAGACCATAGTAGATAATTGTGTCTCCTAAATTTATAGAGACAGAGAAAGTTAAATAAAATGAAAAGGCAAAGGAACTACTCCCAATTAAATGAAAAAGAAAAATCCCCTGAAAGAACAAACAATGAAACAGACGTCTCCAATCCACTACATCCCAAGTTAAAAAAGTTGGCAATAAAAATGATAACTGAATTAAGAAAGATTATTGATAGAAATGCAGATCACTGTAACAAGGAGCTAGAAACTATAAAGATGAACCAATCAAAAAGAGACAATTCAACTGCCAAGATAAAAACCAATCTAGAAGCAATTCATAGCAGAATAAATGACACAGAAGAATGAATAAGTGACTGGAAGATAGAATAATGGAAATCACCCAAGCAGAACAGCAGATAGAAAGACAAATGAAAACAAATGAAAGCAACATACGAGATTTATGGGATAATATAAAATGTGCCAACCTATGCATAATAGGCATTCCAGGAGAAGATAGGGGGGATTGAAAATGTATTTGAAGAAATTATGGCTGAAAACTTCCCAAACCTTAAGAAGGAAACATATAACCAGGTGCGGGAAGCACAGAGGGTCCCAAACAATATGAACCCAAACAGACCCACATTAAGACATATCATAATTAAGATGGCAAAAGTTAAAGAGAGGATTCTAAAGGCAGCAAGAGAAAAACAAAGAGTCAGTTACAAGGGAACCCCCTTAAGGCTATCAGCTGATTTCTCTGCAGAAACTTTGCAGGACCTGAAGGGAGTGGCAAGATGCATTCAAAGTCCTGAAAGGGAAAAACCTAGGATGCTCCACCCAGCATGATTATCATTTAGAATAGAAGGAGAGATAAAGATTTCCCAGAGAGGCAAAAACAAAAATCATTCAGCAATACTAAACCTACCCTAAAAGAAACATTGAAGGGTCTTCTCTAAATAGAAAACCCGCAAGAATTTATAGGAAAGGGAAAATCATAATAGGAAAGGCAAATATATAAAAGGATTGAAGATTACTTAAATAAGCCAGTGCATAGATTAAACAACAATAAAAAATTGTAAAAGCAATTGTAATTACAATAAATAGGAAAAGGATAAGCATGAAGATGTAAAATATGACATCAAAAGCACAAAATGTGAGGGAGGGGAGTATAAAAATGTAGATCTTGTAGAATGTGTTTGACTTTGAATGACCATTAGTTTAAAGCAAGTAAATAGATATAGTTGTGTGTCAACATGCTTGAACTTCATGGTAACTACAAATCAAAAGCAGAACAGATTGACAAAAAACAAAAAGAAAGGAACTCAAGCATACTACAAAAGAAAGTCATCAAATCACAAAAGGAAATACAAAAAGAAGAAGAAATGAATGAAGAAGAACTACAGAACTGGAAAACAAGGATTAAAATGGCAATAAATACATACCTATCAATTACTACTTTAAATGTAAATGGACCAAATGCTCCACTCAAAAGACATAGCATGGCAGATTGAATAAAAGAAACAAGAAACTACAATATGCTGCCTGCAAGAGACTCACTTCAGGGCAAAAGACACTCACAGACTAAAAATGAGGGTATAGAAAAAATTATTTAATGTAAATAGAAACAAGAAGAAAGCAGGGGTAGCAATACTCATATCAGACAAAATAGGCTTTAAAACAAAGGCCATAAAGAAAGACAAAGAAGGACATTAAATAATGATAAAGGGTTCAATACAAGAAGAGGATATTACACTCTTTAATATTATGCACCCAGTATGGGACCTCCTAAATACATAAAACAAATACTCACAAGCATAAAGGGAGAAATGGACAAGAATACAATAATAGTAGGAGACTTTAACCCTCCACTGACATCAATGGACAGATCAGCCAGACAGAAAATCAGTAAGGCAACAGAGGTCCTAAATGACACAATAAACCAGTTGTAACTATCTACAGGACACTACATCCAAAAAAACCATAATACACGTTCTTTTCAAGCGCACATGGAATGTTCTCCAGGATACACCACGTACTAGGTCACAAAGCAAGCCTCAACAAATTTAAGAGGATAGAAATTATTTCAAGCATCTTTTCTGACCACAAGAGTATGAAACTAGAAATCCACCACAGAAAGAAAAAGAGGAAAATACTAAACAACATCCTACTAAAAAAAATACCCCAAAAAACAAACAAACAAAAATGGGCCATAATGAAATCAAAGAAGAAATTGGAAAATACCTTGAGACAAATGAAAATGAAAATATAACCTTACAAAATCTATGGGATGCAGTAAAAGCAGTTCTAAGAGGGAAGTTCACAGTGATACAGGCCTTCTTCAAGAAACAAGAAAAATCTCAAATAAACGACCTAACCAGTCACCTAAAGAATTAGAAAAAGAACAAACAAAATCCAAAGTCAGCAGAAGGAAGGAAACAATAAAGATGAGAGAGGAAATACATAAAATAGAGATAAAAGAATTGAAAAGATCAATAAAACCAAGAGCTAGTTTTTTAAAAAGATAAACAAAATCAACAAACCTCTAGCCAGGCTCACCAATAGGAAAAGAGAGAGGATCCAAATAAACAAAACAAGAAATGAAAGAGAAGAAATAACTTATACCACAGAAATATTAAAACATTAGAAAATACTATGAACAGTTATATGACAACAAATTGGACAACCTAGAAGAAATGGTAAAGTTTCTAGAAACATACAGCCTGCCAAGGCTGAGTCAAGAAGAAACAGATAATTTGAACAGACATTACTAAAAGTGAAATAGAATGTGTAATAATAATAAAAAAATAACTCCCTGCAAACAAAAGTCTAGGACCAGACGGCTTCACTGGGGAATCTTACCAAACATGTAAAGATGAACTTATATCTATCCTTCTCAAACAATTCCAAAAAGTTGAAGAGAGAGGAACATTCACAAATTCATTCTATGAGGCTACCATCACACTGATGCCAAAACCAGACAAAGATACTACCAAAAAAGAAAATTACAGGCCAATATCTTTGATGAATATAGATGCAAAAATCTCAACAAAATATTAGCAAACCAAATCCATACATAAAAAGGATCATACACCATGATCAGGTCGGATTAATTGCAGGGTTGCAAGAAAGGTTCAACATATACAAATCAATCAATGTGATTCACCACATTAACAAAAGACAAAAACCACAAAATCATTTCAATAGATGCAAAAAAATTTGACAAAATTCAACATTCATTCATGATAAAAACACTCACCAAAGTGGGTATAAAGGGAACATATCTCAATATAATAAAAGCCATTTACGACAAATCCACAGCCAACACAATACTCAACAGTGAAAAACAAACGCCTTCCCACTAAATTCAGGAAAAAGACAAGGATGCCCGCTCTCACCACTTCTATCCAACATAGTATTGGAAGTCTTAGCCACAGTAATCAGACAAGAAAAAGAAATAAAAGGTATCCAAATTGGAAGGGAAGAGGTAAAATTGTCACTAATTGCAGATACTCTATGTAGAGAACCCTAAAGATTCCACACAAAAACTACTAGAACTACTAAACGAATTCAGCAAGGTAGCAGGATACAAAATTAACATACAGAAATCTGTATTTCTTTACACTAATAACAAAATATCAAAAATTTTTAAAAGTCCCATTTAAAATCTCATTAAAAAAAACACATAGGAATAAAATTAACCAAAGAGGTGAAAGACTATATGCTGAAAACTATAAAACATTGAAAAAGAAACTGAAGAAGATTCAAAGAAATGGAAAGACACCCCATGCTCTTGGATTGGGAGAAGTAATATTGTTAAAATGGCCATATTACCCAAGGCAACCTACAGACTTAATGTGATCCCTATCAAAATATCCATGACATTTTTCACAGAACTAGAACAAATAATCCTAAAATTTATGTGGAACCACAAAAGACCCCATATTGCCAAAGCAATACTGAGAAAAAAAAACAAAGCTAGAAGTACAACCGTTCCAGACTTCAGACAATACTACAAAGCTACGGTAATCAAAACAGCATGGTACTGGCACAAAAGCAGACATATATATCGATGGAACAGAATACAGAGCCCAGAAATAAACCCACACACCTATGGTCAATTAATCTACGATAAAGGATGCAAGAACATGCAATGGAGAAAAGACAGTCTCTTCAATAAGTGGTGCTGGGAAAACTGGAGTTACTTGTAAAAGAATAAAATTAGAATATTCTATAACACCATATACAAAAATAAACTCAAAATGGATTAAAAATCTAAATGTAAGACCAGATACTAAAAAGCTCCCAGAGGAAAACATAGACCGAACACTCTTTGACATAAATTTTAGCAAAATTTTTTTGCATCTGTCTCCTAGAGCAAAGGAAACAAAAGCAAAAATAAACAAATGGGACCTAATTAAACTTAAATGCTTTTGCACAGCAAAGGAAACCATCAACAAAATGAAAAGACAACCTATGGATTTGGAGAAAATATTTGCAAATGATGAGACTGACAAGGGGTCAATATCCAAAATATACCAATAGCTCATATAACTCAATACTGAAAAGATAAACAATTCAATTAAAAAATGGGCAGAGAACTCAATAGACATTTTTCCAATGAGGAAATATAGATGGCCAACAAGCACGTGAAAAGATGCTCAACATCGCTAATTATCAGAGAAATGCAAATCAAAACCACAGTGAGGGTATCACCTTGCACCAGTTGGAAGTGCTGTCATCAAAAGTCTACAAATAATAAATGCTGGAAAGGGTGTGGAGAAAAGAGAACGCTTGTACACTGTTGGGGGGAATGTAAATTGGTGTAGCCACTAGGGAAAACAGTATGTAGGTTCCTTTAAAAAACTAGAATTAGAGCTACCATATGATCCAGCAATCGCACTCCTGTGCGTATACCAGAAAAAATGAAAACTCTAATTCAAAAAGATACACGCACACCAGTGTACATAGCAGCACTATTTATAATAACCAGGACAGGGAAGCAACCTAAAATGTCCATCAACAGATGAATGGATAAAGAAGATGTGGCATATACATACAATGGAATATTACTCAGCCATAAAGAAGAATGAAATACTGTCATTTGCAGCAACATGGAGGGACCTAGAGAATATTATACTTAGTGGAGTAAGCCAGACAAAGACAAATACTATATGATATCACTTATAATGTGGAATCTAAAAAATATTATAATACAGATGAATCTATATACAAAACAGAAACAGACTCATAGACATAGAAAACAAACTTGTGGTTACCAAAGGGGAGAGAAAGGGAGTATGGGATTAAACAGATACAAGCTACTATACATAAAATAGATAAGCAACAAGGATTTACTGTATAGCACAGGGAATTATATTCACTATCTTATAACAACATATAATCAACATAATCAGAAAAAAATAACTGAATCACTATGCTGTACACCCGAAACTAACACAATATTGTTTTTTTTAAGAGTTCTTTAAAAACTTATTTATTTATTTTTGGCTGCATCGGGCCTTCCTTGCTGCATGTGGGCTTTCTCTAGTTGCGGTGAGTGGGCTTCTCATTGTGGTGGCTTCTCTTGTTGCGGAGCACGGGCTCTAGGTTCGCGGGCTTCATTAGTTGTGGTTCGCAGGCTCTAGAGCGCAGGCTCAGTGTTGTGGCGCACGGGCTTAGTTGCTCCGTGGCACGCGGGATCTTCCCAGGCCAGGGCTCGAACCCGTGTCCCCTGCATTGGCAGGCAGATTCTTAACCACTGTGCCATCAGGGAAGTCCCCTAACACAATACTGTAAATCAACCATACTTCAGTAAAAAATTAATGAATGTATGTACCTTCATGACTGATGAATATTGATGAATTACCCTCAGGATCCTGCCT